>NC_136967.1:51842173-52037173 GCF_032717465.1 Coenobita brevimanus | reverse complement strand
TGCTAACACAATTGTTTCATATTGTCATCCGTCAGTTTCGTACCATTTTTGCTGCTTCCAGACAATTGTATTCCTCTCAGGATGGACTTCTAGCGATAAGGGAATTAATAACTGGCTTTATCAAACCCTCCTAGTTCCAGAAATAACCCACAACCTAAATACAACTAGTCTGGTAGTTCAATAATTAGAGTAATATATGTAATGTTTCTGATTCAAAAAAATCTCCCATCAGCTGAGTAAATACGTTATTTGCTGCAATAAATATATAAAAATGAGATTACAGATTCAAAACTTTACTAATCGTTTATTAAATTAGGCAGTGCAAAACAAATAATCACAATGCTTGGAACTAACACAACTTTTTCATGTTTTCATTAATGATAATAGTTAATCAAGGGAGAACACGGGGTGTCAACACTTGAAAACAAACAAACCTATTAGCCCCACCGCTATTAATATGCCAGTCAAATATTGCAAATATTCTGGTTTGAATAATGGTGCAGCATTCATTGCCACTGGCGGACCACAGTAATGAGCATGTGTATATATTGGACATGTAGTGCAATATGATTGTTTTGATAGTTTACAGGATATATAACGGGTGCTGGATGTATGCAGGTGGGAATTTGAAGTTACGGAGTGCAGTAGTAGGAATGAGAGAGAGAAGTGCAAATGAAAGGCAAGTAGTGTGGCACAGAGACGGAAAGTGGCTGTTGCAATGAATGCTTTGATCTGAAACAATAATGTGAGTTTGACACCTCCAAAAAGATTGCCTGATGGAGTTTTGGTGTCCTCAGTTACATTCGGCTTGGACTTTGGTGTGGCATGAAAATTAAAAGTCAGTGAGTTAGAGCAGTGAAGATAAGTTTATTGAGAGGTGAGTGTATGAAATGCAGAGAGCAGAGAGCGATTTTCGAAGCCTCCTAAGAGCCAGCTCGAAATGGACACTGAAACTGAGTTACTGACTGAGTGAGGATCCAAACAGAAATTAACACTCTCAAGCCCTCTAAAACTTGCAGAAGCACTACAGGTGCCTTCCTACCCCCAAAGTGATTCCTATAAACTAAGGTGATATTCACAAACATCCGTAACCCTTATTTTTTTTTATAACTAGTGTATGCTTCAATATGAAAACAAATTAACTGTTTTTCATAAAGTGGCGTTTTACGCCCATATTAGTTTAGGATCCAAGACCTTAACGATTCATTTCTGTGGAAAATATAAACTATATTCACAAACACTTTTAAACTGAGTTTTAAAACAATACTTACAGACTCTTAAATGGACGTGAAGTCAGACATACAGTGGTTTCTTTAGGGTCTTTTTAGGTCCTTATTGGGTCAAGAGCACCAAGGGTCTGACAGAAAATACCTTGGGTGTTCTACGTCACTAAAGATGTGGAGAAGGGTAGTATTAGGACAATACAGGTGAATACAGTATGTTTCTATTGAAGGACAAACAAACAAATAATGCGGCTTTTATATATATATATATATATATATATATATATATATAGATAGATAGATAGATAGATAGATAGATAGATAGATAGAGATAGATAGATAGATAGAGATAGATAGATAGATAGATAGATATAGATAGATAGATAGATAGATGTAAGTGTTGTAGGTCTCGAAACCAGTCTTGGTCTCGAGACCGGTCTCGAGACTAGTTTGATGTGGTCTTGGTCTTGATCTTGGTCTCCCTTGACGTGGTCTTGGTCTTGATCTTGGTCTCGAAGCTTCTGGTCTCGGAGTTTTGGCTCGAGACCAGGTCGAGACCAGCATTACAAAGTGCATCGCGGCGTGGGGAAGGTCGGAATTTATGATCATACACGGAGAAAAATCATGGCTGATTCGATGCACGGCGCGCCATACAGCGTTGTACTGCCTATAGATACTGCCTGGCTAGCGCTACGGTGATGATGCATGAGCTGAGCCCTGCGAGCGCCGACTGAGTGCGTGCGAGTCGAGAGAGCAAGCATGACGTGGCCATTCTCGCAGTGATAATCTCCCTTTGCACGCACGCATATTTGCAGCTCTGTTCACCTCTGTGTACTTCATATACGTGTATGGTATAAGCAATCCCCACATCCCTCGTACACGTACACCACGTGTTTAACTAGTTCGCTCGGAAAACGTAACCACAAAAATTTCTATTTTCCTACGTTTCTTCATGCCAATGAAGCAATGAAAGCAGAAATATTTTACCTAGATGTTCAGTTGTTCACATGTATTAAATTTTATAAATATATTTCCTCCCTTACAGGGGCGTAGCCAGGATTTTGGAGAGATGGTGCCAAGTCAGACATCAGAGGCTTCCAACCTTTCGAGTTATGACACATCAGAGCTTCCAAATGGCTATCACGGAGGCCTGCAGTGACTTCTGTGACCTTTTTAGAAGAAATCAGAATATTTTCTAGTGTTTCACAGCCACCCTCGTATTTCATACAACTTATTCACCTATGAGCGGGGGGCCATGGCCATGTGGCCCAGTGGCGTATCTAGCCCCACTAAAGAAGGGGGGGGGGGCACCTGGGGGCAGATAAATCGTTTGTAGTAGCAAGAAGGGCAGTGAGCAGACTCGAATGAGGGCCTCTTTCAAGAAGGAAAGTTAGTGAAAATTGTTCTTTTAAACAAATAGTGGGTACGACCGTAATTTGGAGTACTTATGGAAGTCAAATATATATTTCATATTTATGAACATGTTTTGCTTCCCACCTCTGTATCCCGAAACCCCTTCGGTCTCTTGTGTAATTATCCTGAAAAACAGGTAGTACCTCTCGACTGTTAACGAGAAACGAAAGATGAATATATATATATATATATATATATATATATATATATATATATATCTATATATATTGTTACGGAACAGAGAAAACTGTCCCGCAAAGTTCCAGGTTCAAAACAAAAGAGTTAGGTAAAATTACAAGTTAAAGTTTAATGCTCAAACTAACAACTAAACATTCAGGACTCATGAGGATAATGTAATGGCAAAAACAGGTTAAATATATGGTTAACTGCAATAGCCGCTATTAACACGAAAATAGCAAGAGTAAATTTATCTAAGTCAGCCCTGATAAATGAGAAAACCGGATAATGCTCAGTTAATGCAAGATATATTATTACAGATACAAAATATTATTACTACTGGTTGACAGTAAAAACTTTACATTAATCACCAAAACCTCACCAGGCCTACGAATTAACACCTTATGCTATACAGTACAAGAAAAAATGTAATAACACTTATACTCAAATTACACAGCAGCTATATGGTTGGAGACTTCCTGAGCACTCACAAAAATAATAACAACTGTACAGGGGAGGACAGAGATGTAAACAAAATGAGGAGTAGATCTAAGTGGCCATTAATGCAGAGACTGAGCTCATTATATAGGGGCCGGCAGAGCTTGATACAACTTCTAAGAAGGACGCGCAAATGAAGCCATAGGGGACAAAGAGTTGACACTCCTGCTCTGAACAACAGAAAGAACGACTTACTCTAATATAAGGGAGGAGGGGGGGAGTGAGGTAGAACACGCACTATGGAAGCCACGAGGCGAATCGTGATCAAACATGCAGCATACTGTACGTTAGAATTATACAAAGGATGATGAAATCATAGGCTATGGAACACCTCCCCTCAAAGAAAAAGAAATTTACTAAGGAAATTTCTTATTACTCTAAAACAATCTGTCTAAAGTCTAGATAAGCAATCTGCAATAACATTTTCTTTCCCCTTGATATGTTGTATGTCTAATGAATACTCCTGAAGAAGTAGACTCCATCTTGTCAATCTCTGATTTTTATCTTTAAACTTACTAAGGCATTTCAGTGGGTTATGATCGGTATAAATGACTATGGGGTCAAAACCAGAACACAAATAAAATGAAAAATGCTGTAAACCCAAAATCAAGGCCAAAAGCTCTTTCTCAATAGTTGAGTAGTCCTTTTGAGGTGGAGTGAACTTCTTACTGTAATAAGATACAGGGTGTTCAATACCCTGATCATCCTCTTGCAGCAAAACAGCCCCAGCTCCTGTATCACTTGCGTCAACAGCCATCTTAAAAGGCTTAGCAAAATTTGGAGTAGCGAGCATTGGCTGACTTAATAGCATAGCTTTAAGTTTACTGAAAGAGGAATCACAGTTATCGGTCCAGACAAATTTAACTCCCTTTTTCAGTAGGTCTGTAAGTGGTGATACAAGAGTTGAAAAGTTAAGAACAAATCTCCTGTAATAACCTACCATTCTCAAAAATCTTTGTAGCTCTTTCCTACTTTTAGGTCTGGGAAGATCACTTATAACCTGAACCTTAGCTGCTGGTGGTGCAACATGTCCATCACCAATTACATACCCAAGGTACTGAACTTCAGCTTGACCAAACTCACACTTTGATAAATTAGCTACAAGATTAGCCCGAACCAAACGCTAAAAAAATTTACTGACATGGCATAGGTGATCTTTCCAGTTGTCACTGAAGATTAATACATCATCAATATAAACAACACACCCTGCCAAACCCTCTGTTACAACATTCATGAGCTTCTGAAATGTGGCTGGTGCATTCTTCATACCATATGGCATTACAGAACATGCAAAAGTCTTTCCTAGTGTTACAAAACATGAGATCTCCCTAGCACGTTCAGTCATAGGTACTTGCCAGTATCCCTTTAACAAATCAAACTTACTTATGTACCTAGCCTTTCCGATCTTGTCTATGCAATCTTCCACGCGAGGGAGAGGGTAAGTGTCTGTTTTGCTTATCTGTTTAACACGTCTGTAGTCGATGCAAAGCCGCTGTGACCCACCTGGCTTAGGGACTAGAGTGACAGGAGAACTCCACTCGCTCTGACAGGGCTTAATCATCTTGTGGTCCAACAGGTAGCCAAGCTCCTTCTGGATGAGAGGAACTTTCACTGGGTTCACACGGTAAGGAGGCAGTTTAATTGGCTTTGCGTCTCCAACATCGACATCATGCATCAACACAGTGGTTCTTCCTGGAGTGGCACGGAACACTTGCGGGTACTCCTGAAGTAATGCCGAAAACTCCTGCCTTTCCTCGGGAGCTAGATGAGAAAGCTTAGTCTGGAGATCATTCATGCTATCAGGATTCTTCCCCAAACTATCACTCAGGCTCATGCTGCATGGGAGAACTTCACTTGCAGACTCGGGTGGAACAGCTACAGTGCAGACTGGGTTATTTTCGTCCCGCCTGTGATATACAGTAATTTTAGCATGCTGATGTGACAAAGTTGCTTGTTCTTTCTACGATCTGGTGTGGCGATGACATAGTTGACATCACTGAGTTTCTTCTCCACGAAATAAGGACCACTAAACTTGGCTTGAAGAGGTTGCCCATGCACCGGTAGCAGAATCAAAACCTGATCTCCTGGCTGAAAGTGGCGTAACCTGGACTTCTTATCATACCAAGTCTTCACCTTCTCCTAAGCAGCTCCTAAATTCTCTCTCACCGGCTGTAAAGCAGTGGACAGCCGTTCTTTGAACTTCATCACATACTTCAGCAGGTTGACGTCATCTTCCTCCGACAGCCAGCATTCCTTCAGTAGCTTAAGGGGTCCTCTTACTTCATGGCCAAACAGTAGTTCAAAGGGTGAGAAGCCCAGTGATTCATTTGGAGATTCTCTTGCGGCAAATACAACGAATGGAAGACCTTTATCCCAGTCTTTCTGATGTTCCACACAGTATTTCTTGAGCATCGATTTGAGTGTTTGATGATATCTCTCCAACGCTCCTTGGGTCTGGGGATGGTAAGCTGAAGACGTGATCTGGGTGATGCCCAACTCTTTCAGAGACTACTTGAAAACATTTGATATGAAATTACTTCCCCGGTCTGACTGTACCTCCTTGGGTAGACCAAACTTTGTGAAGAACCCTAGCATTTCCTTAACCACGTTCTTTGCTGAGATATTTCTAAGTGGAATGGCTTCAGGATAACGAGTAGCCATATCAATCAGGGTCAACACATAAGAAAATCCTGAAGAAGTCTTAGGAAGAGAGCCCACAATATCCAACGCACGGGTGAATGGCGCCTCAAAAGGAGGAATGGGAACTAGAGGTGCAACCTTTTCGGTCTGATTACACTTCCCCACAACTTGACAGGTGTGACAAGACTTACAATACCAGGAAACATCTCTGAAGATACCTGGCCAGAAGAAGTGTTTCAAAATGCGTGCCACAGTCTTCCTCACTCCAAGGTGTCCTGCCAAACTGGAATCATGAGCCACTCTAATGATATCCTGCCTACAAACACGAGGGATGACAACTTGATGTACAACCTCCCATTCACAGTCGGCTGATGCTGTTGGGGGTCTCCACTTCCTCATAAATACTCCTGACTTTATATAATAACAAGTAGAAGCACCGGCTGACTCTTCCTCACTGCAAGCAGAGTTAGATAGACCTTTCAACTCAGGGTCAGCGACCTGCAACTCAACCAACTCTTGACGAGACAAATTATCAACACTACGGGGTACTGCCTTATCTGATGAGTGGTCCAAATTCACAAGAAAAGTGTCAGCTAGGATAACATCATCATCATCATTATCCTCTAAGCCACCAGTAACTTTAGATTTAGCCCTAGTGACAGCACATGCAGGGAACACATCAGGGACATCACAATCCTGGGTCGCAGCCACTGGCTCACTAGAGAACTGAGGAGCTGGACACACTTGACTTCCACTAATATCATTTCCAAGTAAGAAAGTTACACCTGACATTGGGCGGTCTCAACCAACCCAACCATAACGGAACCATTAACAAAACCAGACTCTAAATTCACTCTGCACAGAGGAACAGAGAAGTAATTATTCCCTACACCTTGTAAGATTACAGGACGTAACATTAGAGCCTAGAACACTGGTCAGCATAAGGGATTGGCAAGCACCTGTATCACGATATATTTTAACTGATTTCCTGTCATTACTGTCCAGAGGACTGAGAAAACCATTAGACAGGAAATTAGCACATGAACTCTTGAGAGGTCACACACGTTACTGCTCAAAAGAGGAGCTTCATCATGAGAATTTAATTTACCCCTCAAAGCAGGTTCAGTTAACTCAGTTAAAGAATTCTGGGAACTCTCAAGGGTGGACACTAGACCAATTGACTGAATATTTAAAGACTCCATTTTGTTCACATCACGCTGTCTCCTGAAACATTTCTCCGTAGTATGACCAAGCTTACTACAATAAGTAGATTTACTTTTCTGAAATCTAGAGGTGAAGCTGGTATTTACTTCCTGAGAAACATCATCTTTATTCTCTTTCCTGTTACCTGTACTCTGAGTAGAGGCAATGTACTTACTCTCAGCTTTCCTTTTTTCTTTAGAATATCTCTTGTGAGTGAGAACATATTCATCAGCTAAAACTGCAGCATCAGACAAATTATCTATTCTTCTCTCATCAAGATATAAGCTTACATCATTATTAATACACCTTTTGAAGTCCTCCAGCAAAATCATCTGCTTAAATTTATCAAAATCAGAATCCGCATTCTTAGAATTTAACCACTGCTCTAACAGATCTTCTTTGATTTTTGCATACTCAACATGGGATTGCTTATCTTGCTTATAAGTTGTCCTAAATTTTACTCTATAGGCTTCAGGAACAAGCTCATTGGCCTTAAGAATCAAGCTCTTAACTACATCATAATTATCAGATTGATCCTGAGGCACAGATGCATAAGTTACTTGAGCTTTACCGGTGAGAACAGTTTGAAGGAGTACTGGCCAATACTTTTTGGGCCAATTAAAACCTGTAGCTACCCTCTCAAACAACTGAAAATACTTTGTTAAATCAGATTCATTAAAAGGAGGGATAAGTTTAACATTTTTAGCCACATCAAAATCATCAGAGCTAGATGATTCAGTTCCACCTTGTTTCATGCGATACTCATGGTCTGCCTGAATCCTAGCAAGTTCAACTTGTGCGTGAAACTCATCCTCCTTAGCACGAGCCTCCTGCAGGGCTAGCTGTAACTTAGCTATTTCAATCTGCGTTTGCTCATCTGAAGGAGTTAGATTAAACAAGCTTTTATTAATTATGTCAACAATTTGATCTTTAGAATGATGAGAGCGAACAGCAACTCCCAATTGTTGAGCAACAAGCTTAAGTTCATTCTTTGTTCTGTTTTCTACATCACACACTGTTTGCACATTTGACAAAAAATCTTTGGCTTCATCAAGAGTAGTAATAGTAGACATCATGAATAAATCACAGTCACAAAATATCAAGCAATATCCTTATGATAATATCCTGAATATCCTGATAAGAGGTCGCCAAATTTATGCTACGGAACAGAGAAAACTGTCCCGCAAAGTTCCAGGTTCAAAACAAAAGAGTTAGGTAAAATTACAAGTTAAAGTTTAATGCTCAAACTAACAACTAAACATTCAGGACTCATAAGGATCATGTAATGGCAAAAACAGGTTAAATATATGGTTAACTGCAATAGCCGCTATTAACACGAAAATAGCAAGAGTAAATTTATCTAAGTCAGCCCTGATAAAATGAGAAAACCGGATAATGCTCAGTTAATGCAATATATATTATTACAGATACAAAATATTATTACTACTGGCTGACAGTAAAAACTCTACATTAATCACAAAAACCTCACCAGGCCTATGAATTAACACCTTATGCTATACAGTACAAGAAAAAATGTAATAACACTTATACTCAAATTACACAGCAGCTAGATGGTTGGAGACTTCCTGAGCACTCACAAAAATAATAACTGTGCAGGGGAGGACAGAGATATGAATAAAATGAGGAGTAGATCTAAGTGGCAATTAATGCAGAGACTGAGCTCATTATATAGGGGCCGGCAGAGCTTGATACAACTTGTAAGAAGGACGCGCAAATGAAGCCATAGGGGACAAAGAGTTGACACTCCTGCTCTGAACAACAGAAAGAACGACTTACTCTACTATAAGGGAGGAGGGGGGGAGTGAGGTAGAACACGCACTATGGAAGCCACGAGGCGAATCGTGATCAAACATGCAGCATACTGTACGTTAGAATTATACAAAGGACGATGAAATCATAGGCTATGTAACAATATATATATATATATATATATATATATATATATATATATATATATATATATATATATATAAATATATGAATCCTGTTGCAGCATTCTTACACTTTTCTGACCGTATTAACATCGAAGACAAAATGCAGATACATTTTGTTTGTATCTAATCTCTCAGCAAGATTTGGCAGGATATATATATATATATATATATATATATATATATATATATATATATATATATATATATATATATATATATATATAAATATATGAATCCTGTTGCAGCATTCTTACACTTTTCTGACCGTATTAACATCGAAGACAAAATGCAGATACATTTTGTTTGTATCTAATCTCTCAGCAAGATTTGGCAGTCCTCGTTGGGGATAATGTGGTTATAGTAATCGAATATCATTCTGTTCAAAATGGAGATTTAAATCCATTTCAGAGTACTGTGAGTGACGCTACAGTGATTGAATGTGTAGGTATTTTTTCATCATCCTTCTTATTCGCTTGAAAACGTAGGATGACAAAAATCAGTTTTTCAGCTGCTACTGTAATATACTGTATAACCTCCAGTCAAACGCTCTTTGCACAGCATTGACCTCAATGCTTTTGCATTGCCTGTTAATAAAATGAATGCCTGTCACAGCTTTATTTATAATATCTTTGATAAATCTAGCCGGCTATCGTATTTATTCGTCGGCTGTACTTCAGGGAAATCCCAAGTGACTTTCGATGAAGTGATTTTTTTTTTCTTTTTTATTTATTAGACACTTTTACTGCACCACTCCCCAGAAGGCATCGGAAAGGCTGCCCTCCCTTCGTAGCGTCAACTGGTGATTGATTACATACAGCAACTTACCAAAGTTTTCAAAACTTTCTAAAAGGTGAGTAAGGGGAATGAGGCATCTGAAATTCTCCATGTTGGGATTGGCATGCTTTATCGGATAATTGTATCGCTCTGAAAACACTGTTTTTCAGCATGTCAACCTTCGTTCTTATCAGTGTCCACATGAAGCTCATTCCCTGTGGACACTCCGGTGGATAGGTATTGAGCGACTTCATGATGGGAGAAGGTATATGTCCTGGTTTTAGAAAATGATGTGAACATCGCCTGATTTATTCATATCAGTGTGCTTGTAGGGTCCACACTCTTGGTACTCTCATCTTCCGGCCGAATCATCTGCTTCCAACCTTGATGCCAGTTGAGGTATTCCATTGTATTATTTAAAGGGGAAATTTCTAATGTAGTCGAAGGCTTATATTTTTACCTCGAAGACTGCAAGATTTGTGACGATTATCCGTTAGCCATTGATGAATGAAACGGTTGTTAAACCGTGGAGCCTGGTTACCCGTCCCCTCCCCCGGGGGGGAGGGGCTCGGGGACGGATATTGTTTTCACTCGGTTTGTCTGTTTGTTTGTCTGTCTGTGTGTTAACAACTTTACGCGAAAACTACTGGTGGATTTTGACTGCTATTACAGGGATGATGGGTTATGACCTTCTGATCACCTGATTAAATTTTAGGACAAATTGGGCCAAGGCCTAGGCTGTGGACGCAGGAAAAAAAAAAAAAAAGAAGAAGTAATAAAACGGGGACGGATAAAAATCGTTTTTTCACCATAACTCCTTTCAAATCTGTCATATCGAAATGAAACCAAAACCTAAAGGTGTATCTTTCAAATCTGCATCCTATAACATGCCTCATTACATCAGGGGGGTCATCCCCCAGTTACCAGGAGGGGGATCAATATCAGGTGGGTCGGGCCTAAAATTTCAAATTGGCATAAAATCGTCAATTTTCATCCGATTTATTCCAAGTCTGATAAGTGACATCTTTGACTAGATATCCTGTTGTGTTTATACGTCAGCACTAAAATGATTGCCGGGGACAAGTTTGCTGTGCCTTGGCACAGCTTCTCTTTGTTCATTGATTTTATAGTAGCTAGGGAAATCGTGGAAGAGGCAGTAAAGAACAGGATATAGTAGTCTCTTCACACAGAATCCCTCAGTGATATCACAGTCGATTAGGACTGAGTTTATGGATAAGATGCCCACCAAGTCCTTGACCCTCATGTTTTCCAATACTGTCAAGAACATACCCTCCAAAACCAAGAGTTGTCACAGTGATCGAGGGCGATTAGAGAATATTTTGACGTGGGGTTTCTTAATGTGAATCACACCTTTAAGGGTGGTAGTGTTCACCGCGATGTCTAATGCATCTTCATGATCGTTGAGTGAGAGTTGCTTTTGTATTATGTCATTAATCCATTTGCGCCCAGTGTCCTCAATATAGGACGGAACTGGGCATTTTCAAAAGTTAATAAAGAAGGGAACCCCGGAGGTAGGGACCTATGAGCTTCGCGACAATGAGCCGATAGGCGGAGGGCAGTACCCTTAGTACCCTTCCAGCACAATCTCTCACACAGGAACCCTGGGGGCTAATAGGTTATGCACTGGGAAACCTATCAGTTTCTTTAATAGTTTGAATTTCATAAGCTTGGGTTGGAAAGTTGCTAGTAAACTCATCACCCCCGTATTCATAGGTCCATTGAATATTGGAATAGTCGATGTCTGGAACCAAGTTGTCATATATAAGATGAGAAGAGCACTCTTATGTCTTCCATGACTATTGAGGTGAATGATGGATACAAGTAACATTTGAAATTAGAAGTATTGCTGGTCAGCACCATACTTTTGTATTCGACTCTCGTTTAATATAGGAATAAAAATTATAACACAACATGAAACTGGCCATTTGACTCTGCAAGAATTTAACCTAGAGTTAATCATCTTAACCTAACACATGCATTATTTTCAGTTTTAGTAACCTTAGCGTAGAATTAATCACAGGCCTGTAAGATGCATCCACTGTCACTCAGCTCAGGGCAGCAGTTAGGGTCACCAAGTGTTAGTAACCTTATCTTAGCCATTATAACCCAGTGCATGCACGTTATTATTATTATCTTTCCTTCCATCCTCTTCTGTCTTTCTTTCCTTCAGTCTTTCCTCGTCCTTCTGCCTACGGGTGATTTTACACTCTCTCTTCCGTCTATCTTTCCTTCTTCTTTCCTCTTCCTTCTACCTGTGGGTGACTCTACACTGAGTGACAAGCCAAATGGTTTTTTGTACACCAGGAAACAATTTACTACGCTGGGTTGTTATATAACCAAATTTTGGCGCCTGGTGGTTTAGTGGGTTATTATTGCGCTTCAGTCGGATTGAGCAGGTGAAGGTTTATTATCCAAGGGATGGTTGGGGTTTATTGCTTACGGAATGCCACTCAGGGATGAGTGAGGCTGGTCACTCTCATCTTAAATGTCAGGACCAACTGCCTAGCCCCGGGCTCCTACGCTCCCCATGGGGCAAAGTAGGATTGAATGATGGATGGATGGATGGATGGATTATTATTATTATTATTATTATTATTATTATTATTAATTATTATTATTATTATTATTATTATTATTATTATTATCATCATCATCACCATCATCCGGACCTCCTTTCCCACCCAAGGGCAGGGTGAGGAGTAGCAATGTCCAGACAGTCCAAAATTGCCCAATCCAATGGGCCACGCTTCCATTCACTCATCATTCAAGCCCCTGGAATCCTGGCTCTATTGGATACGCCAAAAACATTCACCACGTTCTGTAGCTTCACATATCGTATCCGACAGAGTCAATCCAGACGCTGCCACGTTAAAAAAGGGTGCCAAAAATCCCTGATCATGCACATCTCCCCACAAAATTCATCCAGCCAGCTCGATCTCCTGTCAGTTCCCTAGCCTCACCGACTTCCAAACCTCTCTTCCTCACACATTCATCCACCATATCTCTCCACCTTCTCCTTGGCCTACCTCGCCTCCTCCCTCCTTCGAATTCACTCAGATATACCATCTTCACCACTCTATTGTTATCCATTCTCTCCACATGACCATATCATCTCATTACACTCTCTTCAATGCTGGTGTCCACCGACTTCCTCACTCCACATCTTTCATGAATCACATTATTTCGTATCCTATCCACCCTCTGTACTCCACATACATTCCTCAGCAGTCCCATCTCCACTGCTCTTACTCTTGACTTTTCATTTTCATGCCACACCATAGTCTCACATCCATATGTTAAAGTTGGCACTAACACTCCTTCATGTAAGCCTCGTGCAGCTGCAACACTCAATCCTCTGTTTCTTATCAAGGCCTTCATTGCACCAGCTACTTTTCTTCCTTGTGTCACTCTACTCTCAACTTCTTTTACTCATTTTCCTCTCTCTTCTATCACTGTACCCAGGTATTTGAACTGTCTCACCAATTCCAGTCTCTCTCCATTCACTGTTACATTGCACTGGAAGTCACCTTCTCTCTCAATAACCATCACTTTACTCTTTTCTACATTTACTTTCAAGGAACGACGCTTACAGACATCAGCAAAACTCTGCACTAGCCTACCAAGTTCTTGTCCGGTACTTGCAAGCAGCACTGCATCATCAGCATACAACAAATTTGAGATATTCCATCCATCACCATTCATTACCAATGCCATCCCTCTCTCCATTACTCGTGTTTTCACTTCTCTCATCACCCCATCCATATATACATTGAACAACCACGGGGACATCACACAACCTTGTCGCACGCCCACACTGATTGTGAACCATTCACTTAGATGCCCATTAACCCTGACACATGCTTCACTACCATCATAAAAACTCTTGACGGCACCTAACAGCTTACCCTCTACACCGTACATGTGCAAAACTTTCCACAATCCTTCTCTGTCCACTTTGTCATATGCTTTTTCCAGATCCACGAAGGCCATAAACACCTTATGGTCCTTCTCACAAGCCTTCTCTACTATCTGTTTCTGCAAATATTTGGTCCACACATCCTCTGCTACTCCTAAAGCCACCCTGTTCATCACTCACTAGGACATCTGATATCTCTCTTACTTTCTCTATAATAATTCTTCCATATACCTTCCCTACCACACTCAGTAAGCTTATGCCACGATAATTCTTGCACTCACTTCGTTCGCCTTTATTTTTGTACAGGGGTACAATCACAGCATTTTTCCACTCTGCAGGCACAGTTTCACTCATCCATGCCTTCTTACATATCTCCAACAAGCACTTCATTCCATTCTCTCCACTATATTTAAGCATATCTGCATACACCTCATCAATCCCAGCTGCTTTCCCATTTTTCAGCCGCTTCACAGCACTCTTCACCTGTGTGAATGTCACGTCTTCTGGCACTGCATTCCTTCTATGCATACCCCCCAAACCAATCATGTTTACAACTGCTCTGCTTTCTCTATCCCCATTTATCAGGTTTTCAAAATATTCTTTCCCTCTGGTCCTTACTTCATCTCCATGGGTTAATAATCTACCACATGCATCCTGCACACCATCCCATTTCTTACCGCTTTCACTTCTACATTTCCGCACCTCTTTCCAGAATAATTTTCTATTTTCAGCGTAGTTCGCATTCATTTTCTTCCTAGATCCTCCTTTACCTCCTTCTTTTTCCTCTTCACTAGTCTCTTTACGCACTTCTTGCTCTCAACATATTCAGTTCTTATTTCAACTGAACCCCTATCCTGTAACCACTTTAGCCACTTCTTCCTCTTTTCCTCCACCGTTCTCTTTACCTCCTCATGCCACCATGCCGTACCTTTCTTCTTTGTTGTTATTCTTGCTACACCACATACCGCTTTAGCATTCCTAACTAAGCAATCCCTATATGCATTCCACAGTTTGTCCAGATCCATTTCATTCCAGTTCAGTAATTCCAACTCGTCCTCTACTTTGGTCCTGTATTCATCTGCCATTTCTTTGATCTTCAGCTTCTCAACTTTCAGTCTTTCTCCCTGACTGCTTCTCTCTCTCCTGATCCACCTCACTCCTTTCAGCTTGATCTTGCATACCACAATCATATGATCTGACAGACCTCCACATCGTCCTCTCACAGCCCTCGTATCAGCAACCATTCCCATCATCGACCTCTCTATGAGCACGTAATCAATCAGGCTTCTTTCAACACGATCCCCGTTCCCTCTATACCATGTATATTTATGTGCATCTCTGTGTTTGAAATACGAGTTACAAATGCACAACCTCCTCTCCTGACACATATCCTTTAGTCTCTTCCCATTATCATTTTCTCCTGGTACTCCATAGCAACCCATTATGTTATCCTCAGAACCAGTGCCTACTCCTCCATTCATGTCCCCCATCACAATCACTTTATAGCTCCTGGGCATTTCTCCCACTACTTCACCCAGCTCATCCCAAAACCTGTCTTTCTCTCTCTCACTCCTGTCCTCACATGGTGCATACGCTACAATCACTGCCACTTTCACCTTCTCAGACTTGAACTTGACATACATACATCTCGAGCTAACACATTTGTAGTCTCTCATTCCACTCTGCCACACCTCATTCATCAACAAAGCAACTCCTTCCTTGCATCTTCCTTGCCCATTCATTCCCGATCTTACACATTTCACACCCTCCCACTCCTCCACTTCGCACCCTTTCATCTTCGTTTCACACAGTACCATCACAACATATCTCGCACTCTTGAACACATTCACCACTTCCACCCTCTTGCTTTCCTCATTCACACCTCTCACATTCCACATGGCCACGCGAGTCTGCCCATTTGGTTGAGGCCCTGGGCAGGTATTGGGCCCTCCGAGGCTCTCTGAAATAACTGCCATGATTAAATGATTTTGGATAGGGGAATCTGGGGGACACTTAACCCTGCCAGAGACCCCGGTTATATAGTTACCACCCAGCGTAGTAAATGGTTTCCCGGGTACAGGAAATCATTTGGCTTGTCACTCAGTGTAGAGATCATATGGCACCTCTACATTGAGTGAGTGGATGATGGGCGCCCCCACCTACCACTTATTATTATTATTATTATTATTATTATTATTATTATTATTATTATTATTATTATCATCATCATCATTATTATTATTTCTTTGGCTCCTAAATTTAACCAAGGGTTTGTAAACTTAACCTTCTCACGCCTTAGCCTACAGTGACCGAACGCTAATGTTTTAATATCGCTAAGGATGTGGTACTTATCAGCTTTCCCGCATAATGCCACTTTCTTGATCTGCACTGTGTATATCTCAAGGCGTTTATTCTGGATTCACTTCTTTATGCAGTTGAGTGACACTCTCAAAGAGGGCTTTCTCATAATCCCCCTTAGTCAGAGGTTGCTTAATAACATGTTCATTATCCCCTTCGTCTTCTCTTCCTCCTCACCGATTAAAGTCTTAAAGGCATACAGCATCGCTCTCAGATCAACAAACTCCACAATCGGTTTCCCGGCTGTCTCATCATTTATTTTCTCCAACATCTTATTCTCCTCTGAAAAAAGACTGTGATTTGTGCGATAGTTTGAGGTGGCAAACTGGTCTAACCTCCTTTTCCTTGTCTCCGTACAAGAAATCCGTTTGTATAAGATAGCAGATGGAATCCATATCCATGAACAAATGCCTTGCTCTTTTACTATATAGATTTTTTAGGAACTAATGGCACAAATCGTCCATCAAGGTCTTGCTGAGCTCCCAGACTGACATGTCTACATAAAGTATTTGGTCGAACTTGGGCTTTGTCTCCTTCATATGGAAGGCTGTCAAGTTTTCTTTGATTTCAAGGCTGTCGAGCTTGGGCTTGCTAAGCAGTTTTCATACCTGTTCTGAGCTCCTCACCAGTTTTACATTTATCCGGCCCGTCACATTTTCCACGATCTTGCCAAACACTGATTTGTTAATGAATTTGTAAAAGTCCCATTCAAACTGATTCTTAGCTTTTCACTTTCCTGCGTATTCAGCTGAATATAGGATTG
This sequence comes from Coenobita brevimanus, assembly GCF_032717465.1. Classification (NCBI taxonomy): domain Eukaryota; kingdom Metazoa; phylum Arthropoda; class Malacostraca; order Decapoda; family Coenobitidae; genus Coenobita; species Coenobita brevimanus. The sequence continues at coordinate 52,020,232 of NC_136967.1, read as the reverse complement.
CATCCAAGGACTCGAACACTCAGTGTACCTTCTTCAGTGCTAACTTCAAACACTGTTTTAGAACTCGATAGTAAAGAATATCGTGTTTCTTGCCGCTTCGATTTGGCACGAGCTTACTAATCATGCACATTTTTAAGATCCCAGCTTCGGGGGAGTAGTCATTCATGGTGATTTTGTAGGCCCTTGGGGGTACTCTGGGTCAGTCTTTAAGATGTAACCCTTTCTGAAATCATCAGGCACATGTTCTATGTTGTCTTTCTCTTCCACCCACTTAAAGTTGCCCTTGGGTTGATACTGAGACACTGCTCAGCCACAGAGATTATTGGCATCATAGTAGGCTTTGTTGGATCTCATTCACCCATTGCTGGATGATTAACCTTAGTGTATTTGTGGGTGAAGGTACTAATCCATCCATCCATCCATCATCCAATCCTACATTGCCCCATGAGGAGCGTAGGAGCCCGGGGCTAGGCAGTTGGTCTCGACATTTAAGATGAGATTGACCAGCCTCACTCATCCCTGAGTGGCTTTACATGAGCAATCAACCCCAACCATTCCTTGGATATAAACCTTCACCGGATCAATCTCAAATTCCCTTCTCCGCCACCAGTGGGCATGCCAGAGTCTTCGATCAAGTCTAGTTCGATTCCTGGATATTTAAACAGAGCATCCAATGACAGCCTTGGGTGAGTTGTAGTAGTGAGCTGTATCTAACTTATATTTTGTCATAAAAATGGTTCTGAAGTTTTCAAAAACATCTGAGAGTAACAGTATCTGTTACTAAAAGCAGTTTATGATAGTCTTTGAAAGTTTTACTCTGAAATGTCTTCCACACCCACTGAGCGTGCTCTTAGTCTTCATCGTAGATATCTTCATTTTTAAGAGTACTATGAAATTCCTTTTACAGAGGAAGGTGCTTGTTTTTGACAACTTCCCTTCACCATCCATCCCATTGTAGGAGTATGCATCCTTTCGTTGCAAGGGCTAGAATTATTTATCTTTCACGAAATATTTTCTTAGGACCTTGAGATTTTTATTTCCAAAGCTAGAGGCTAGCTTTGCGAGGGAAGAGGTGACCCTGAACCTGAAGCTGTCGATGAATCTTAATTCCATTCCTCCACCGATTCCCAGACCAGAGCTTATGTAGATATCATCCATTTTCGGCATGACCCTTAGTAGACCCACCACTTGCCAAAACTGACTGATGAGGAAGTGGGCATCTTACTTGGAAAGATTATGTATGATGACGGGAAAGAATTTCGGATTTCTAATTTTTAGGTCACAGCTGCATTGAGCAGCTCCTCTACATTTACCTGTGAATTGATTATCATCCCTCTCTTTCATCGTTCTCAGGGAATCCACCATTGGAAATGTAGCACTTGATAGTTTGCCTGTGAGGGATCACCTCTGCTTCAGTTAGAGGTATGGCTATGTTCTTTTTCATTAAATCACAGATCCTCTTACTTTCCCTAGGGAGGTAGTCAACAAATGTTTTTTTTTTTTTTTTTTTTTTTTTGGGGGGGGGAGGGATTAGACCCATTGTCAGTTTCATGTTTGGAATATACCTCACTTTCAATGCATTTCGTATAGCAACACTAGCTATTCGGTTGATGCACTTGCACGTCCATGGTGTAGGACCTCTTTGAGTGGAGCTGGATTGAGTGGATGTTTTTCATGTTTAGTATTTCCAGAGTCGGCATAGATAACTATTAGGTACTGAATATGTTATGGTAGCTTGGGAGCTTTGCTGGTCCCCTAGCTAACTCCAGGTTCACAGATGTATGCACCATGCAGCTTGGCGTGTGATTCTTTAACAAATCCTACTTACAGATGTAAACTGTTTGGGCAGGAGTAAGTTCTTTGCTTTTTTTTTTTTAATTGATAAATGGACCTAAATCTTTCATAAGGGTGTGGTGACTTGTTTCATCACTGGATATGATAATCATGTCCATGTGTCTGCTAGTTTCAAGCTTTATGACTTTCAGTGGTTGCAACACTCTTTCATCTATGCCACACACAGTAACTGATACATTGTTCTGCCCCTCAGATATCTTAATATGTATCAACCGGCAAGGATACAATTTTACAGCCATACATTTTTGCCTTTTCCCGTAACCTGTTCGAGATACTCTGAAGACTCTGAACCAGTGATCCCACACTGACAATGCACCATTTGAAGCAGTCTTAATCATTGTTTTGCAAGTTTATAAGTCTGAAGTAGGAATCTTGATGCTTCGAGGGTATTGGAATGTACGATGAAGCCTTCGGTGGCTCACGTGGACGAAGTTTAGTATTAAATCCTACGAGTTTACTTACGATCCATCTAGACCCCAAAAGCGTGAACTTTAACATTTTCTTATTAATATTCTGCGTCATACTTCTAATGGTGTCCTCGAGCCAAGAATGTTACCAGCGTTGCATTTTCACTTCATGGATGATCTCTGCCATCATATTCCCAGTGATGAGCATCTGTGGATTTGCTGCTTTAATGTTGTCATTGCAGTATGCCTTAAATAGATTATCGAAGCTATGTATTATTTTTGGGAAAAAAAAATATGTACTGTCCGTGGTTAACTGTCTTCTCTTGAGCTCTGAGATTGTAAAGACTTTATTTACGTAAATTCCTGCTTGACCCTGTGTAGCTTACTTGCCTGTTTGACCCTGTCAAAGTCGTCAGAACCTATAGGAATCTTGCTAGCTCTTTTCCGATGCTTCCCAGTTCTCGAATGAGCTTTTAGGTATTCGACAGTCCTCTTACAGATGTTACAGACTGCCACTGTATTATAATAAAAAGAAGAATATGAGGTAGAACACATATATTCTTCTCTGAAAAATTTTGGACCTCCATTTGACATTACCTGAGGGAAAAAAAAAAAAAAACAATACTTTCAACATTTTATCTTTTCCATAAAAAAAAAAAAAAAAAAAAAAAAAAAACGCTAAAAAGCTTGTATCTTTTTACAACCTCGAACGTCAGTCATGTGGTAAGGTCAAAATCAATTATTTTTATTCGGACATCTCACAATCCTCAGTTTGGAAAATACCACTGTGACTTAACTCTGGAGGTGTATCTCCTGAGACATATACTAAAAAAGAAAAAAAAGCTGAATGGACGGTTCAAATATGGTTTCTGTGCAACAATAAGACTGTTGATTACCATTTATTTATTTCACAGATTTAACCTCTTTCATCTTCCTGACGTTGAATGAAACCTTCTACAGTCAGAACTGCATAACTGTAGTAATCTATTTGATTTATAATGAATATCACGGGATTTCTTTCGAGTGCTATCCTTCACTCTTCTGTAAGCTCCCTCAGATTGAGTATTGAGAATAACTAATCGAAATACATTTTCCTGTACACGTGGCTAGTATTTATACCTCTTTTCAGTGACTTTAAGTATATCTGGAGAAAACTTAGAGCATTAACAATCTGCATCATAGGGACTGGAAAATTTAGGTGGTAAGAAGTATGCGTCCACCATTTTACAGGAATTATAAACTGTTAAAACATCCAATTCCAGAAACTCATGTAAGCACTCCATATATGTAAGGAAAAGTACCGTAAGACCATTTTGTAGGTTCCGCTCCTTTATAACAGTCATTTTGTCTGGGTTACAACTGCCTATACCCTAAAGCTAGCTAGTCCAAGTTCTTTATTTGTTTGGTTTATCTTTTGATGACATTCTGATGGAAGTATACATTTAAAATTACAGAAATTTGTATGACTTTATTGTTTCAGAGATTTGAATGCGTTTATTACTACAGAAATTTATGTGTTGGCTATTTACGTCACCTCTAGCCTGCATGCGTGCACAGAATTTATCACCCGTCCTAATGGTATAATTGTTAAGATGCCTGACTGTCAGTGCTAGTGTGTCGTTTTCGAATCGCTTGTAGTTTTCAGCCTTTACAACTGGATTGAAAAATATAAACTGAAATTCCAAGATCAATAATGCTGGGGATAATTGGTCCACACTTTGCCTCCATGCCGTGATGTACGGAGGTATGGAAGCAAGAGATCCAAAGAGGCACCTTAGGTTGTGGGTATTGAAGTTACATATTTGTTTTTCCTTTAAGGTATATAATGAACAACATTGTCATTAAATCCATCATTTTCTGATGCTCTCCCCAAACTGTCATGCACTTCTGTGCCCGGATGCACAAACGGCCTTAAGGCTACACACGGCCTTAAGTCGGGTAGTTTAAGGCCATGGGTCGCTAAGGCCCATGCACAAAGCACCAACAGGAGGGTAAGCCTCGGTAAGGCCGCCTCAACAGCTGAGGCTGTGTCGGAGCAGCCTTACCGTATTGAGACCCGTAAATAAAGTAACTCCGATTTGATATTCTCTGTAGCACAAACCGGACCCAACTTGTTATTGTTTGCCTCAGCATGGAGTTGATGGTTGCCTGTGAACTAGATCGTGCTTTTAGAAGGGAATGGAGGTTTCTTGGAGCCACTGAACCCCTGTAACATAAATGATGAACATGTATTGAGACAATATCGCCCCCCCCAGGAGCGAATTCCTTCGTTTAACGGAACTTGAGCCTCATATTGGGAGTGTCACGTTACACTGCCATGCCATTCTTGCCTACACAACAATTTTTGGGAACCCAGAGGTTCTACGCTAGTGGGAATTTCAGTGTTGTTGGAGGGTTGTATTCATGAGTCAAGTGTATGCAAAGTGATACCACGTGTGACAGATACTTTATACAGAAAATGACTGAGAAAAATTAAGCTGCTCAGTGGTTTGCCGAGAAGGACAGAGACGAGGGTTTCCACAGAATAAATAAATTTCCTGAAGTATTTGGGTTCCCATGGGAAGGAAGGGGAAGAATACATCCCCAGTATCCCTGCTTGTAAGGGGCAACTAAAAAGGGCCTTTTTGTCTCCAGTCTTTCTTTCCTTGCTGCCCTCTCCTGTCTTCCATTCAACCCCCTTTTCTTGATGTTTGTGTTTCTTATGGTCTTTATTTTCCCTCTACTATGCCATGCAGCCATATTATGGATTGGTGATAATTCATCATTATTCCTAACTTCCTAAAGTGCATGGAGCAATGGATTGAACCCCAATACCAATTAAGGCCCCAGATAACAAAGTACATGTATTTGTCAGCCGCAAACGGTTTCATTCACTGGTTGTGCAATTTGTTTGTGACAGCAAGAAAATGATAATGAGCTGTAATTACAGATATCCTGGCAGCACTCACGCTGCCTATATCTGGGCTAATTCTAACCACCAGAGATCGGAACCAAGGTGTCTATGGTGACATTTTTATGCCAGGTAATTGTGGTTGCTGATTACTTTGTTTAAAGTTAGACAATGGTTAGCTAAAACATGGCAAACATAATAAGTTCCCATTCATATTGCTATTTTATTTCTTTACTCCTAAACCCTCTCATCTTACTAATGTTTTAAAGCTTGTGTGGGTGTATTGCTCTTCATCACTAATATTGGGACGTCTTGTCATTGCACCTGACATTTTCAATTAATTATCGGCACTTCACGTGCTTATCCTTGACTGTTGTGTTTTTGTTATCGGCATTGTTTGAAATAAGGTATTGTATAGAACGTCTAGGAATTCTATAGAATGACCAACATTTTTTGGCGAAGTATGAAATAAGTTTATTTCATTCTGACTTTATATATTTTACCTAACCTGGGACTTTAATAGAATGCATAGGTATTCTGTAGAATATCTAATATTTTTATGGCAAAGTATAATGTAATAGCAAGGGGTTAGGCTGGGATAATGTAGGTTAGGTAAGGTTAGGCTAGGTTAGGTAAGGTTAATTTAGATGAACGTTATGTTAAGCACTTACCTAAATTAACCTAACCTAACCTACCGTAATCGAACTTAAACGTAGCCCAGGCCATCCCAGCCTAAAACTAACCGCAGCCTAAATTAACCTAATGTACTGAAATGACCGAGTTCACAGTTCGCCGGTTTGCTGCAGTTTGGTCGTTTCCACGCTGCCTAAAATAAACACGGTAATCTACAGAATACCAAGGAAATGTGTACAAATGATTCTATCTTATACCTTGGCTTGAAGTTTACCTAGGCGTTCTATACAGTGACTGGTTTCCCACTATGACAGTACCATAAACACTCCTCTCCCCTCTCACCCCCAGCTGATTCGTGAAGGTCTGTGATTGGCCCAGTGTTTGTGTTCTGCCGTCTGATTGGTCGGCAGTGTCGCAGTTGACGCACTAGCTTTCCCCCAAAACATTCCCTACAGTTAAGGCCAGCCTTAGCTAAGACCAATGCAAGAAACTTAAGTCAGCCCTAAGACAAGGCAACGGGTCGTCGTGCATGGGCCTTAGAGGCAACCGTAGGGCCGCCTTTAGTATTTCATATAAGGCCAGCCTTAAGGCTGCCATCCGACGGAGTTTTGTGCATCCCACCACAGGGTAGCAAGTCTTGGAGTGGGAAGACGAACTAAACACTGAGAATATTACTTCAGCAGGACTAGTTAGACTACATAAACTCATACGTCTTCGGTAAGTCCTTGAACCAAATTGAGTACATGCTCTTGCGAGCTACATTTGACAGGGGATAAGATAAGTCAGAGATTCTCAACTTTTTGAAAATTGGAAAGAGGATCGTGGACTAGGTTATAAGAACATAATCTAAGATAAATTATCCATCAAAATACAGAGCAATGTAACATGGGATTTCCTCATCCATTCCTGACCCGATGGATATTAAAACGGACAAAAAGAATCTGTTGATATCCAATGATATTATTCGTGATCCCAATCAAATTAAAGCTGATGATTATTACACTATAGGGATACACAATAATGTGAGTTTTATTGACATCAGTCAGAAGAATCACAAGTTCGCTTGCCAAAAAAGACGACCAAACGCTATTATCATACTCATTTACCTACCCAAAAAAGCTTCATAAAATTTGAGGAGTACTGTAGTACTGACTGGAATACGCCTTGTGGGTTTATAGCGTTAGAAAAAAAGAAAGTCCTTTTGAAGGAAAATATCAAATAATCGTCAACCAAACATATCTTCCTCAGAGGTGTCTTTTCCTCAGTATAAGGTATGCATATTTATATAACAACAAGGAAAGAGGTTAGACAAACTCCCTCAGTAGCATGTAAAGAATCTGTAACCCGTGAGAATGAAGAATATCCATGACACTGGAAAGGTGGGAAAAAGGGGCATATTGACAGTTCCTTACTGAAGCGGTTCCCAGAAATGCATACGAAGTCACCCTTGACGTCCCTCGGAAATTGTTCCCAATTGTTCCTTCAGTAACACCGGAAAATGTTTATTCTGTGGTCAGGTGTCACGTGCTGACACTTGAGACTGCACCCGTGCTTGAGATTACATGGAGCTGTTGGCAACCTTATTATTCGGATATATAACTTTGCCTAACTTGACATGATATATCTATCTATCTATCTATATATCTATCTACATATATATACACACAATCATATATATATATATATATATATATATATATATATATATATATATATATATATATATATATATATATATATATATATATATATATACCTTATCTTTTTTTTTTTATGTGATCAACTCTGGGCATAGGCTTCACAGCCTGCTTTCAAGGCCCAGTAGTCCTCCTACATACCGTACACCTCTACATGTCACCACTTCGGCACTAACACCCACCGTCCATACTGAATACATGCTAGGGCTGTCTCATACAGGACTGATGTATTGGTATTAGTGGGGATATTTTTACGACACGTCGGCGGGTCTTCTGGTAGATCAGTAAAGTCTGATATTTATGAAATTCAAATCCTTAAACTGTTCCCTGCCCCAGCTGGATTTGAACCCGGGTCCGTTAGGACTGCAGGCCAACTCTCTACCGATTGAGCCACCGCCTCCAACTTTATTACCTTATTACTAAATATTAGTTAACCCTCCCACACCTCCCCGTTCTGAACCTGTCAGGGTGACCCGATGGCACTTTGATAGGGCAAACTGGGATGCATTTAGAAATTATCTTGCTGACATTCCAAGGTAGCCTTTCTTCTCTAGTGATCCCAGTTCCACCCAGTCCCACATTTGCGACTTAATACTAGCTGGTATGGATTTATTCATACCAAGTCAACAGTTCACTAAAAGATCGAACTCCCCAAAATGGTTTGATGGCAACTGTGCCAGAGCAACAGCCCAAAAGTCATTAGCATATAACTCTTACTTAAAATAAAAAACATCTGAATCACTCTCCCAATTCAAAATTGCTAGAAATCATACAAAAGCTGTATTTAATCTAGCTAAATCAAACTTTTTTCAAAAGCAAGCAACAAAACTACTTAACAATCCTAATGACAATAGAATATTCTGCTCAACTCTTAATTCTTTCAATAATAACTTTAACAAGTCATCTTCCATTCCCCTATTTCAGATGGCAACATTACAAATGACCCGCTTGGGAAAGCAGATATTTTTGCCAGTACATTTTCCAGAAACTCTACCATAGATGATACCAGCCAGAATGTCTCAGTACTAGAACTAGACTCTCCCGACATTGCCCCACTTAAAATAAAGACAAGATACGTAAAATCCATCCTAGACAATTTACCTACCAACAAAGCTCCAGGCCCAGATGAAATTCCGCCAATTGTTTTGAAAAAATGTTCCCCTGAACTTGCATCTGTTCTAGCTAAATTATTCAGACTATGCATACTTACTTCTTTATTCCCAAATTTATGGAAAGAAGCCAATATCCACCCAATTCCGAAGAAAGGAAGTTCCTCTGACCCCTCTGATTACAGACCAATAGCTGTCACATCTTCTTTTGGTAAGGTATTTGAAACTTTAAATAAGCACATTGTTAAACATCTTGCATCCAACAACTTAATTAGTGATAGACAATACGGTTTTCACCACGAAAGATCCACCATTGGCATACTCAATCTCCTAACTCATACCATCCATCAATCAATTGATCTACATGGAGAGACTCATGCAGTAGCTCTTGATATTTCTAAAGCTTTCGGCAGAGTATGGCACCGTTCCCTGCTGTCCAAGCTCCCTTGCTATAGACTAACGTCTTTTCTTCCTTTGGTTTCTTCATATCTTAGTGACAGGAAAATAAGAGTAAAAGTAGATGATGTATATTCCAATTTCCACTCAATTAACACCAGCGTGCCGCAGGGATCAGTTCTGGCGCCAACCCTATTCCTGGTTCATATTAATGATCTCTTATCTGTTACCCACAATCCCTTTCACTCATAAGCAGATGACTCAACACTACATAGTTCATTCACACTCCGACACCCAGTTACAAAGTCTAATATCTCTACCTCTCAACTCAGTACAGCCATCTCCATAAATCAAGACCTATCTACGATCAGTGAATGGGGACAAAACAACCTTGTCTCTTTTAATGCTAGTAAAACTAAATATATACAATTTACTAACAGACAGGTATTGCCAGATTCGTATTTTACCTTCAGTGCTACTAATATTCCCATCTCCAAAAGTATTGAAATTCTTGGCGTCTCACTTAACAATGCCCTCAGCTGGAACTCTCATGTCAGATCACTTGCTAAAACCGCCTCAAAGAAACTTGGATGATTGTACAGAGTCCGTAACTTCCTCGCTGATGAGAAGTTAGCTATAATTTATAAGAGTCATGTGCACTCTCAGGTTGAATATTGGTCACCCTTGTGGAGTGGATGTGGAGAGATTGCATTAAAACAACTAGACCAAATTCAGAACAAAGTTGTTAGAATTATTAATAACCCTGCCGTTACAAATAAACTACCTCCCCTGCAAATAAGAAGGAATGTTGCCTCCCTTGCATTATTTTACAGATATTTTTTTGGCAAATGTTCAGACGAAGTTGCGTCCATGTTGCCGCCTCTCCATGCCTTTCCTAGTCCTACACGGGCATCTGGTAGCGCTCATGACTGGAATGTCACTCAGCCGTATTGCAGAACTTCTGCCTATCAGAATTCTTTCATTCCCCGAACTGCATCTCTCTGGAACTCGCTTCCCCGGAGTCGTTTCCCTCCAAATTTCAACCCACAGCTGTTCAAGTCTAAGTGTTACAGATATTTTATGAACAGAGGACGCCAGTAATCTGGTGTATGGATTATTATTTTTTTATTCATTTGTTTTTCCTTCCTCCGTTCTGTTAATAAAACACACACACACACACACACACACACACACAGTGGGTGGAACTCCTGTCACGGGTTGCTACAAAACACCGCGCTACGGTACAGGGAGGCACATTAATGTAATAAATAGGTAGAAACAGACAAAAATATTAGGCTGCAGTAGGTTAGTTTAGGTTTGGTAAAGTTTTACATCCGAATAATAAGGGACCGAAACAACCCTACGTAATCTCAACAGGGGTGAAATCTCAGCACGTGACAGCGGGTTCGAACCTTCAACAACGATGAAAGAAAGGGTATCAGGGAGTGAACAGTTCGGACAAAGTTTGCACGGAGCACAATATCGTTTAATCTTAACAGCAGAGAACGAAGGAGAGAAATAAAACCGATGGTATTCTAGCGACACAGGTCAGTTTAATTGGTTTTAGTAACGAGCCTGATTATACTGAAAACAACGTTCGACTCATCACAGGTATAATGGGCATGAAATCGAGATTTGGATTAGAACTGAAAAAAAGGACACGCACCGTCAGATGAACTTGAAAGAGTAATGTATCCTCAGGCACTGTGAAGGAGTGGTCGAGTCGGTAAAAATGTACAAGTTCAATATGCCCACTAGACAAATTCAAAACAAGAACGATTGTTCGAGCAGTGTAACATTTTTTTTTTCTTTTTCGATATTACACCCACCTAACTGACACTGACATTAATATGCTTATCACATATTTTAGGCAGCTCTAAGCAATTTCTCGTTTATAAACATTCGTTGCAAATACACTTTTATATACTAAGAAAATAAAGTAGAGGTGTGGGATTATAGTCTGGTTAGGTTAGGAAATCTCCCATTTATGGACACTACGGTATGAAACGGTTGTCAAGTCAGGTTTGGATACGCTAGGTTGTCTCCCTCTATTATGGCATCTCCGTTAAAAATAGATTGTTTAAAGTCTGGCTAGGTCACCTCCTCTGTTATGGTTTTATATTAAAGTATGTCAGGTCAGGTTAGGTTATCTCCCTCCATTATGGTATTTACATTAAAATTTGTCTCGTCACATTAGGTTATCTCCCTCTAGGTTATGTTATGTCCCTCAGTTTTGACATTTGGAATAAAATTAGGTTCACTCAGTCTGATTAGGTTAGGATAGGTTATCTCTATCTGTTAGGGCATCGACTGGTCATTTAATTTGGTTGTCAGGTCTGGTTGGGTTAGGTTAGGTTATCTCCCACTGTTATGACATCTACTGTACATAAAAATTTTGCTTAGATTAGGTCTGATTAAATTAGGGTATCTCCCTTTGTCGTGCCATCTAATGGAAAAAAACGTTAAGCAGATCTGGTTAGGTCAGTTTTCTGTCCCTGTTATAAAATCTACGTTAATATTAGGTTTTGTCAGGTTTGGTAAGGTTAGGTTAGGTTATGTACGGTTATGGTATGTCAGTTTAGGTTACCGGCTAATTATTCCAAATGACTAAACCAGTCTAGTGTTAACAGAGTAGTTAACCGAGTGAGTTCTGCTGTTTGAAAGGCTACGATAAAGTAAGGACCATACATAAGTGAAGGAGATGAACAATTTAAAGCAAGGAATTAGCCAAATAAACAGATTTCCGAGGGAAAATGGTGGCTCTTATATTAACTATATTACCATCAAGGCACAAAGAGAAAAAACCTGTTTGTTAACAAAAGTAAAAGTAGAAGTCCTTAGTGTCATAGTTATTTACTAGTTCGTCAGTGGAAAAAGTTAAACGTCTCTTGGGAGGTTCTGTAGGGCAGGGAGTATTTCTTTCCATCTTCATGTTGCCACTGGTTTATGAGTTAGTTGTACTTTTTCATGTATTTGTGGATGGACATTTTTTTTTTTCATTAGGGAGTCCAACAGCTGATAAGAAAAAGCTCTAGGACTGGTTGATCGTGCCAAATGTGTGCTTGTAAGAGCCTCCGTCATTGGCTGAGCAAAAATCAGTTAATGTAAAAAAAAGTGAGGTGAGCGCACTTTCCGAACAGGGTAAGGCACCATTAAAAATCGTAGTGTATTCCAAACTGCGGTGTGTTTTGTAGCTCGTAAAAAATGTGTGATCTGAGGAACTGAATTTACGCTGGGCGCCTCAGCTCAAGAGCACGTCAGCGAATCCAGCCCCAGCATCCGATTCATACCTCAAATGTCTCAAGAACTATCATATTTGATACAAAAACATTGAGATATAAATAAATGACAGGTAATCGTCTTGATCTTCATTAATTCTGGTGGACAAATATCATGTTTGAATTAAGACGGAAATCGTTTTTACAAGGAACTGCTCCTCCAGATACTAAGTGCGTCATTATGCTCAACGCCCGCTTCTAGTTTACCAACTATCCTCAAGCAGTTAGGAATGGCAAAATAGAGTTACTAACTACCCCCTTGTGTGTGTGTGTGTGTGTGTGTGTGTGTGTGTGTGTGTGAGAGAGAGAGAGAGAGAGAGAGAGAGAGAGAGAGAGAGAGAGAGAGAGAGAGAATATAACAAATAAGTGGATAATAAATGTATTTCTTCCATGTCCCTCTTCATCCAGCATAGAAATGGGAACCAAGATGTGATCTGAGCTGCTGTGGATTGAATTATAATTGATGATTAGGCATAACATAGTATGTATAGGTTGGTGATGACTGGCTGAATGCAACAGGTCTGAATAACATTTACTAACCCAAATTTCCCCATGAGATATATATGTCGTCAATTAATAATGCTAACGAGTAAAAAGATTATCCAGTATATAATGCTGCATTCAGCTAATCATCACCAACCTGTCAAGTGCATTTTCGCCTCAGTAAAAAAAAAAAAAAAAAAAACTGAGTATAGTTGTGGTATTCTGGAATGGAATTTGAAACAACGACTCTACTCTCTTCATTTGGAGTTGGCAGCATTTCCCTCCTTGTTTAGTTTATTTCACACAAGTGAGGTACAAAAGAAAAATGAATTAAAAAAAAAATAAAGAGAAAACTTCAGCTCTTCATCTCTTCTATGGCAGTTCAGTACTCGCACCATATACAAGCATTAAGCATTCAAGATAAAGAGAGGACAGTTTTAGGTTATGTTATAATAAAATGTGCATAGGAACATAAGGCGGTGTGGGAGTATATAGAGGCATACGGCTGCATTAAGAGGGGGTGGTGGCTGTCACGGCAAGGAGATCAACTGTTAATTAGGAGGTGGGGTGGAGAGTATTAATGGCAAAGCAGCTCTCGGGAACCATGCCCTGATTCTTTCACCGCAAGCGGAATCGGTGGTGTAGAGTTTTAAGAGGCTGTTGTTGTTCCACTTTGCTTCTTTATTCATCATACACAAACTATCTGTTTCTGTATAATGCAAGATTATCTGTTTCTGTATAATGCAAGACACCATAATCCTGTCAGGCCATGGCCATTTGTCTCTGAGTTAGTGGTTTTACTTGAACGGGCATTAACCCTCGCCAACCCACTTACTGACACGTGGGGAACACGTATGGGTAGGTTATTTGGTTACCACCCATCGTTATCAATGTTTTCCTGGCTTACAGAAAACAATTAGGCTTGTCACTCAATGTAAGGCCACTTGAAAATGAAAGAGTAATAACAAGTGACATGGAATATGGGAGAAACAGGAACAAAGGAGGGCAGACCATTTTTCATTCTTCAAAAACCCAGTACTGTAGTTATTATACGAAAATACTACATTTAAGTACATAATTCTTTCCTCCAAGGTTTAAGTCATTCCCAGTTTCCTCGTGAGTGATCATTACATATTTTTAATTCTAATTAAGCTGTTACCAAACGATTTTATTCAGCTAAAGTATTAGTAAAGGGGGTCAGTGAGGTAGGTGCAGGATTCTTTCACCAGTTAGTGAGTTAGTGACTTACGTAAAAGTTTAAGTCCTCCGGGGGCTTGCGTTGTTCTTTTCACGTTATATTAGGTCTATCTCCCTGTGACCTGTTTCTGTTAAGAGAAACATTTTAGACTGGAGTGTAAGATACAGTATATATCCAGTAATAATCGCACTAATAATTATCTCCCTAAGGCTGTGTCACTTTCTTCGGTTCGATTTCATATCATTTAATATGTTACTCACCGAAAGCGAATTACAGTATTCTTTCATGAGACGAAGAGTTAGTGTCGTAAGCCCATTCGAGGTGCATGTAATTCCATTTGAAACATCAACGTACCGCAGCACCATGGATTAATAGTGTCACTTTTTTCTTCTTTTATTTTTTTAAGCACAATTTGCTAGCTTTTCAGACATAACTGTAATGCATACTTATAATGCAATATTACTGAGCCACCTCCAGCACCACCACCATTATCATCGTTTTCACACACAATCTGCGGTCCCCTGGCCTTTGGTTCCTTCTCCTTTGCATAAAAAATGCTGCCTGCGCGCGCACACACACACACACACACACACACACACACACACACACACACACACACACACACACACACACACACGCAAACTATGGAGTGCTGTGTGATCTTGATGCAAACAAAAGGAAAGCTTCTATGCGGGATTATCTAAAGACCACCAGTGTTACAAGGTGCCCCCTCAAAAGGTAAACTTTTTATTTTTTTACGTACTTATGATGTATTTCACTAAAGAGCTCTTTTTTTTATCATGTTGTGTTCTTGACATGTGGGAGTTTCTTTCCTGAAAGTTTCATCATCCTAGCTCAACCATGACACTCTTAGTCGAGCAGCGAACAAAAACGGTAAAATTTTACCCAGAAACAAAATCAGTAGTACCGACTCAGAGAGAATACCGGAAACACTTTGGTATTAGAGATGTCCTATCTATACTAACAATCAAGAAAACTGTCCAGAAATTTGAAAGCCATGGAGCCTGCCAGAACAAACATCGTGGAAACTCTGGAAGAAAGAAATCTGTTCGTACCGAAGCAAACATCTAGTCGGTCCGTGAGTCAGCGTCGCAAACTCCGAAGAAATCGCTTCGTAGGCGTTTGGAAGAACTTGGCAAGTCAAAATCTTCTGTCCAAAGAATTTTGCGACAGGATTTCAAGTCATACCCGTATAAAATTCAAATAAAGCATACTCTGACTAATAGTGCCAAGGCCCTGTGTGTCCAAATGTGTGAATGGTTTACCCAAATGCTGGAAGAGGAAGAAGAATGGGTTAAAAACATTTGGTTCTCAGATGAGGCGCATTCTCATATGGATGGCTTAGTGAACAACCAGAACTGTCGCTTTTGGGGGACAGAGCCTCCTCATTTTGTAGCCACAAGGCCACTCCATAGCAAGATGTGCACTGCCTAGTGCACACTAAGCACCAAAGGGATCATCGGACCCTTCTGGTTCGAGGATGACGGCGAGAATGCGATGACGGTTAATCAGGCGAACTATCGCGACGTCATAAGGAAACTTTGTGCTTGCCTTCATCGTCGTCACTTGACCTTGAACATGCAGTGGATCCAGCAGGATGGGGCGACACTCCACAGAGCAACTGAGACTAGAAATCTTCTGTCTGAGAAGTTTAGAGACAAGATAATTTCCCTGAAAACTCCTCACATCTGGGCTCCACATTCGCCTGATCTCAACCCGTAGAACTTCTTTTTGTGGGGTTACGCTACAAGACAGTGTGTACCAGAACAACCCCGGCTCAATCCCTGAGCTCAAGAATGAGATCGAGGTGTTCATGAGAACCATTACTGCTGACACATGCAAGGCAGTAGTCTAGAACTTTGCTGTGTGAATTAGGGAATGCCTTGTTCGCCATGGCGCTCATACTGAACATGTTATTCAAGCCGCGCAGCGCCCATAATAATCACGATATTGACATAATTCTAATTGTAAATAAAATTATGATGTGTTGTTTATTTGTAGGCAAAATTTCACAGCTCTGTGTTTGATATCTTTTGTGCTACAAATAAAAAAGGAAATAAACCTTTTGGGGGGACACCCTGTATAAGCAAGGGAGAAGAACGAGATGTGAAATGGACGGAATTACAGAAACGGCTCAAGACATTATTTCAGGGCAGTCCTTACACAAAAGTAGCAGAAAAAAGACAAATAGGCAAAGAGAAAAACGCGATGTGACATGGTGAGAATTAAAGAGAAGCACGTGGGCAAAAAGGCTGGTGACTGTGGCTATAGGTGATCCGTAGACAACATATTATGTCTCAGTGTGCAGGCGAAGATAATAATCTTGACGCCTTTCCTGCTTCTCTCTCTATGGACTTTGTTAATCATCCTCATGAATGAGAAGCAGCCTAGAATGATGACTTCATAGGTGGCAATTTAATTGGCACTGAAGATTTGTTACACTTCAACTTAGCGATATAGTTTTTAAAAATTAATGTTCTTTGGTATTATACCGATGGAAACCATGTCGTTATCAGATCAATACAATACAATATATATTTGTTTGAAATATACAAACTAACTATACCTCATACCAGTTAATCTGGCCAGGCATGTATGGCAACACTGTTCCTGCCAAGATTCTGATTGGCTGGAGGTGTTTGTTCGATTTCGTTGTTGCTAAAACTGATACTTTCTTTATTATCAGATGTGATACTGAGTTTGTTGACAATACAATCGTCAAAAGCAATAAGATCCGTTATATACTTAACAACAATGAAGTTTTCGTAGGAAGATAGAGATATTGAGTCAACAAAGTATTATAACAGTCCAAGTCAAGGTCAACATTCGAACAATTCCTTTATATCTCCGACACTCCGTAATATACCAGAAAATTAAGGAAACCTGCTTAATCTGAGCGTTGGTATAACACTCATTTAAATTTTAATATCAGTCCGTACTGTCAATCAATCAATCAATCATTTCCTGTGGCACCCTCGGGGATGCATAGGGCCTCGATGAACTCACACCACCACATCCTATCTTGTGCTAACTCCTCAAGATCTCCCCAACACTCATCTCCAGCTTCCCGTCTCATTGTCCTCACCCACGTCTCTTTTGGCCTTCCTCTACCTCTCCTACCAGGTGCCACCCACCCTGGTGTACCTCGTACTATTCCCTGTCTCCTATACACATGTCCTAGCCACTTCCATCGTGAGAATCTAACATATTCATCGATCGGCTGCACTCCCGTTATTTCTCTAATTCTACTATTTGGTATCCTTTCCCACCACTTAACTCCTAATATTCTTCTAAGTGCTTTATTTTCAAACACCAAGAATTTATTTTCCATAGTCACTGTGCTGTACCAAGACTCGTGTCCATAAATTAAGATACTCCTAACCATTACCTTATAAAGTTTGATTTTTGTATGCACAGAGAAATTGTTATTATTCCATATATTTTTAAGCATTCCCATTACCTGATTAGCCTTCTTTAACCTTTCCTCGAATTCAAGGTTCAAAGAACCATCCTTGGCTAAATAAGTACCTAAATATTTAAACCTATCAACTTGCTTTACAACCATACCTCCAATTACACATTCCTGCGCATTTTCCATATTCATATTGATTATTTCAGTTTTTCCACAATTAATAACCAAACCCACCTTGCGACCTTCACTCACCAAACAGTCCAACACTCTCTGCATCTCTTCTGGCCCATCACAAATCAAAACTATATCATCTGCATAATCTAAATCCAAAAGTTTCCTGTTCTCTCCCCAAAGTATACCTGCACCGGTTTCTGTTCCAACACGTTTCATAATGTAATCAATGACCAATATAAATAGTAAAGGCGATAGAACACCACCTTGAATTACTCCGGACTTGACTTCAAACGAATCACTCAGACAACCATCAACCATCACTTTACAAAATGTGTCCTCATGCATGTTCATAATGACCCTCACAAACTCCTCTGGTATTCCATAATGTCTCATGATCTTCCCCATAGACTCGCTCGAAACACTATCAAAAGCCTTTTCAAAATCAACAAAACAAAGACTTAACGGTACTCTCATTTCATTAACTTGCTGCATCAAATGCCTAACTATAAAGATCTGATCATTGCAACCACGTCCCTTTCTAAAACCAGCCTGTTCATCCCTCAGAATACCCTCAACCACCGGCTCCAACCTATTTAACAACACTCTACTGAAAACTTTCAAAGCTATCGGTGACAAAGAGATTCCCCCTCCAATTACCACATTCACTCAGGTCTCCCTTCTTCGGAACTTTAACAATTACACCATTCTTCCAAACTGATGGTAGTAACCCCGTCACCCATATCTTATTGAATAGCTTGGTCAAGATCATTATTAATCTATCCCCATCCACTTTAAACATTTCCGGAAATAAACCATCCTCCCCTGGTGCCTTATTATTCTTTAACTGTTTTACTGCTTTCTCCACTTCTGCAAGCCTCAACTCTCCTGTTTCTATATTTAAATCTTCCTGAGCAGACGGTATATCCTCTTCTGGTGGTATTGGTCTATTAAGAACTGTCTCAAAATGCTCTTTCCATCTATTTTTAATATCTCCATCTTTGGTCAATAAATTTCCTTCCCTGTCTCTAATTGGTATTTCCTTGCGTTTACCTGCATTACCACTCAGTTCTCTAATCGATTCATATGCTATTCTTTGACTCTGTCCATCATTTTTGTTTATTAGGATTTCAGTCTCTGCAACCTTTTCATCCACACATCTTCTTTTATCTCTCCTAGCTAACCTTCTTACTTCTGAGTTCAAACTCCAGTACGCAGCTCTTGCTTAATCTGAGCGTTGGTATAACACTCATTTAAATTTTAAGATCAGTCCGTACTGTAATAGAGGATATAATGAAATAGTTTTCCTTTAGCCTACTTTGATTTTTCGCGATTTTTTCAAACCTCCCTCCTCGCAGAACTCGTCTTTTCATTAGAATTTCAATTATTCAGAGTTGTGGCACGATTTAAGGCTGCGGACTGATTTTAAAATTTAAATGAGTGTTATACCAACGCTCAGATTAAGCAGGTTTCCTTAATTTTCTGGTATATTACGGAGTGTCGGAGATTTAAAGGAATTGTTCGAATGTTGACCTTGACTTGGACTGTTATAATACTTTGTTGACTCAATATCTCTATCTTCCTACGAAAACTTCATTGTTATTAAGTATATAACGGATCTTATTGCTTTTGACGATTGTATTGTCAACAAACTCAGTATCACATCTGATAATAAAGAGAGTATCAGTTTTAGCAACAACGAAATCGAACAAACACCTCCAGCCAATCAGAATCTCGGCAGGAACAGTGTTGCCATACATGCCTGGCCAGATTAATTGGTATGAGGTATAGCTAACTAAGAGATTCTGCGAAGTCTCGTATGGCACTAAGCAGATAATCCTTTATTTGGAAACAGATCCGTGCCATACTCGTAGCTTGCTTGTGACTGACCAGAATGATGTTTAAATCAAGAGAAGCAAGAGGGCTTGGGCTGGCGGTAGTACTGTTTGGTATATAAGTTCACCTACTATGTAAAAATGTGCACCTCTCACTTACAGTATATCAGTTACCTTCTTATCAAAACAAGGAGAATCATGTATGAGTAGGGAAACATATAAAGCCTCTCTCGTTTCGGGATTATCAAGCAGCTGAAGAATGTGACAAGTAAAAAAAGTGGTGTATTGGGCTAACTTTTTTCCCAAACTGTACCTCCGTGGTTACTTGGGGTCTGGTCCACCCAACATCAATTGCTCGGGAATTTTTGGCGCTGAGGAAAAAAAAAAGAAAAAGAAAATCGTTTCTTGTCGTGGCGGTGTGTGTTCCAATGGAACAAAAGGGTCAGTGGAGTTTCTGCCGCCGCATCTCCTCTGAAGAACAGATTGGATGGCTCTGGCCAGAAACAGAGGAAGAAGACGAATGGTTATGATTAACGTATTCTGAGTGCCTTTGTACTTTTCATAGCACTTATAATTAAGAGAATTATTTAACACCTTACACCCCAATATCTTCTTATATTTTGTGGATTACTCGTATGTGGATGAATTTCAAGGGAATGTGAAAGTGTACCGGTACTACCAAAAGTAAATAGGTGAGAAAGAGGTGATACGAAGCCTTCCATGCCACTAGGAATGAGGCTCTTCACTCAGAACGGGGGATGAGAAGGCACTGGTCACAAGACGAAGAGAAGAAGGCTTAGGATTTAAGTATATCAATAGTACACAGGGTCTCTAACTCTCTCAGTGAGGATAATCGTGTATTCTATTCCAGTTAACTTCGAGACATTATTTAGTTAAGAATGATTTATACAAACCCGCTCAAGGGTGGGACAACGCTGATAATGCGTTATATTTAATGTCAGATAAGTTTCATCTCCTGTTAGTGAGAATGGAATTATTATATATTAATACTGGGTTCATTAACCCTTTCATAGTAGAAAGACTTCTACAGTAGTGTTCTGCCCCAGCTATTGACAGACGATTTTATAGTGTTACAAGTCTGTAATAAGAGCCTGAATGTAAATCCTTCTCATAACTTTTTAATAAGTTTTCATTAAAAGTTCAGAAGTAGAATAATAAATAAAATCAAAACATATAGCATTTCATTGCGTGATTATTTCCACAAGACTAGAGCTAGCGTACATATTCCCAGTTACCACTGGGCCCAAAATTTACATCCGCATTAGGTTCTGCCATTAATGAGGCTAGGGTAGCGAAAGAGCGGGTGTACCTCACTGCGTAATGGCGGGGCAACAAAAAATGTTATCACATAATGGAAACATGTCATAGCGTTAGAGGGTCTACCAGTTTTACAACAATATATGTAATAAATTTCAATATTTGCTTGCCTGTTAATTTTTCCCTTACGCAGGCCCGAAGCTTGCTAAAAGGTAGACGTAATTAACTGGTATACCACTGAAACTACGTTAAGGAGTTCAGGGATGAGGTGCAACCTCACACCCCGACTCCAATCTAGCCAGAAAATCTCCACAGTGTTCAAGAGAGGTGAATTGAATTTTGTATGCGTATGCAGTACTTGGGGACTGGAACCGCGGTACATGCATTAGGAGGAATTGAATTTTGTATGCGTATACAGTACTTGGGTACTGGCGTCGCGGTACCGGGCACATGCAGTAGGAGGTTTGGGGAGCGGCCCATTTGCCGTCCTCATCCTCCATGTTTGAAGATAAAGAGATGAAATTTCGTATATGTACCGATAAATGCCCAAGTAGGTCATGGACACCGAAAGAACCAAGCGTGGATGTTGTGGGAGGGGGGCGCAGTTGCAGACCCAAAACTCTTAAAAAATATCTGACGTGTTGAAGTCGATCATGGCTGGACTAGCAAAGTTACGGGCGATTTTTCTCCCCAGCTTCTGGAAGAGCTGCTGTTATGATGGTGTTAGTGAAAGCTATATGCAGCAGTTCAAAATGTCGGTCCTAAAAGGAATAAAACTGTGTGGAGGTAACACGAATAAAATAACGATAAGTCATCGTGAAAGGAATAACCCTTAAAGCCGATGACGTCTTTTGTTGATAGTTTTCTCATTCCGGTACTTTTGTTTGTTTTTGGATCCTACCTCATGTCATGCATCGACAGAATAAAAAGCTAGAAATATAATGATGATGATGGTGCTAATGAAGATGATGATTATGGGGAAAATATATCGATATGGAAGAAATGGTGAGATTCTTAATATACCAAGTAGATTACCGGTTGTTATAGGTACTTATAACCCATGGACAGCATATGCATTGATCTCATAGCCTAGGTGTGGATTATATAATTTCTATTCACATCTTTAGTAATGGCCGCTGCAATCTTACTATCAAATGAGGTGGTACCTCGGATTGCCACCACCAGCAGGGTAGGGCTGGAGGCACAGGGTCCTCCCGGTCGCCATCAAGCGACTGTGCCGGCAGCGACTGTTGCTATTTCCGGGAATGCTCGTCAGCGAAGAGGTGACAGTGCGGCCTTATTCTTTACCAACATCCGCGGCCTTACCACAAATTTAAACTCAGTTCACTTTTTCCTTCAGTCCATATCCCCTTTGGCCCTTTTCCTCACAGAACCACAAATCTCACCCTCTACCGATATATCTCCATTTTGTTTTCCCGGTTACCATCTCCTTACAAACTTTCGTAACAAGGGCGGCACCTGTTGTTATATCAAATCCCAATATGCAGTTGACACTATTATAAACTTCACTTCATCCAGTTTTGATTACTCATTATATAAATTAAATTGCCAAAACATTACCAAATATATCTGTGTAGTTTATCGTTCCCCCAATGCTTCTTCGGAACCCAGTGTATTTGACTCCATATCCACTCAGTTGAGTAACCTTGACCTTGCCCTTGGCAATGAAATTACCATTTTGGGTGATTTTAACATACACAATGTTGAATGGTTATTGCATTCTGCTCGGACTGACGACGCTGGTCTAGAATGCGAGCTGTTTGCGGAATCGTTTAATCTCACCCAGTTGGTAAAGCAACCAACCAGAATACCTGATAATCCTGACCATAATGCCCATCTCTTGGATTTATTCTTGACAAATAATCCAGATCAATACAGGATAGAGGTACTGTCACTACTTGGATCCTCTGATCACAATCTCATCAAAGCCTCATTAGTTAACCCTCCTACACCTCCCCATTCTGAACCTGTCAGGGTGACCCGATGGCACTTTGACAGGGCAGACTGGGATGGATTTAGAAATTATCTTGCTGATGTTCCATGGCAGTCTTTCTTCTCTAGTGATCCCAATTCTACCCAGTCCCACATTTGCGACTTAATACTAGCTGGTATGGATTTATTCATACCAAGTCAACAATAATAAAAGATCAAACTCTCCAAAATGGTTTGATGGCAATTGTGCCAGAGCAACAGCCCAAAAGTCATTAGCATATAACTCTTACTTAAAATCAAAAACATCTGAATCACTCTCCCAATTCAAAATTGCTAGAAATCATGCAAAAGCTGTATTAAATCTAGCTAAATCAAACTTTCTTCAAAAGCAAGCATCAAAACTACTTAACAACCCTAATGACAATAGAATATTCGGGTCAACTCTTAATTCTTTCAATAATAACTTTAACAAGTCATCTTCCATTCCCCCACTAAAATCTTCAGATGGCAATATTACAAATGACCCATGTGGGAAAGCAGATATCTTTGCTAGTACCTTTGCCAGAAACTCTATCATAGATGATACCAGCCAGAATGTCTCAGTACTGGAACTTGATTCTCCCGAAACTGCCCCACTTAAAAATACAGACAAGATACGTATAATCCATCCTAGACAATTTACCTACCAACAAAGCTCCAGGCCCAGATGGTATTCCGCCAATTGTTTTGAAAAAGTGTTCCCCTGAACTTGCCTCTGTCCTAGCTAAATTATTCAGACTATACATACGTACTTCTTTATTCCCAAATTCATGGAAAGAAGCCAATATCCACCCAGTTCCGAAGAAAGGAAGTTCGTCTGACCCCTCCAATTACAGACCAATAGCTGTCACATCTTCTCTTGGTAAGGTATTTGAAACTTTAATTAATAAGCATATTGTTAAACATCTTGAATCCAACAACTTAATTACATAAGAACATAAGAAGAACATAAGAAGAGAGGTTAACTGCAGTAGGCCGGTTGGCCCATGCTAGGCAGCTCCTAGAAGAGTAACTGAACTACTAGAATGAGATAAGGATAGCAAAGAAGAAGGCTCTCCCCCGCCCTCCAAACCCTCCAGCCGAAGCCGGCAGGAAAAAGTCAGAAAGAACACCACGCCGTATAGAAAAACTGGCGTGGACATTTTACAGGAAAGTGTGAAAGGAGAATAGAGACTATCATAGTGTAACCTGAAAAGAAATTTTTTTGAATTAGTATTGGTTATAAGATTTTCTTTATTCTATATCCACCCCTTATTTGTCATATGCTTATCTAGCCTATGCTTGAAACTCTCAATGGAAGAGGCAGCAACTACTTTACTAGGTAGCTTATTCCATTCGTCTACTACTCTGTTACCAAACCAATTTCTACCGATTTCCTTTCTGAAACGGAATTTTTCTAGTTTGAAACCATTATTTCTAGTTCTATCCTGTATGCTCACTTTAAGTACCTTGCTAATATCTCCCTTTTTTATACCATTCATCCACTTAAACACCTCATTTAAGTCTCCCCTTACTCTACGCCTCTCTAGCGAATGCAGACTTAGTCTTTTCAGTCTGTCTTCATATGACAGGTTCCGGACGTCATGTATCATTTTAGTCATTCTTCTCTGTACATTTTCTAACGAATTAATATCCATTCTATAGTAAGGACACCAAAATTGTACTGCGTAGTCTAAATGTGGCCTTACTAATGCTAGATAAAGTTTCAGTATTACTTTAGATGATCTATTGCTCACGCTTCTCGAAATAAATCATAGGACCCTATTTGCTTTATTTCTCGCATTAATGCACTGTTGCCTTGGTTTAGGGTCATTACTAATCAAAACTCCTAGATCTCTCTCGCATTCCGATTTGCTAATTTCTTTGTTATCTAAGCTGTATTTAGTATCTCCAATGGTCTTGCCTACGTTAAGTACTTTACATTT
This sequence comes from Coenobita brevimanus, assembly GCF_032717465.1. Taxonomy (NCBI): domain Eukaryota; kingdom Metazoa; phylum Arthropoda; class Malacostraca; order Decapoda; family Coenobitidae; genus Coenobita; species Coenobita brevimanus. Next base: position 51,995,653 of record NC_136967.1, on the reverse strand, counting down.
TTCAACGTTAAATTCCATTTGCCAAGTTTTAGACCATTTGGACAATGTATCGAGGTCCTTTTGTAAGTTATGGCAATCGTCAGTCGAGTTAATGATACGCCCTATTTTTGTATCGTCGGCAAATTTGCTGATTCTGCTATTGACTCCTAAGTCTAGATCATTTATATATATGATAAATAATAAGGGACCGAGTACTGAACCCTGTGGTACACCGCTAGTTACTAATCCCCAGTCCGACTTAGTTCCATTTATTAATACTCTCTGCTTTCGTCCTTTCAGCCAGGATTCTATCCATTTTAAGATATCGCCGTCTATACCGTGTGCTCGAACCTTTCTAACTAACCTTTCGTGTGGGACTCTATCAAAAGCTTTACTAAAGTCCAGATAAATAACATCGTAAGCTTTATCGCTATCTACTGCCTCATAGACCTCCGAGTAGAATGACAACAAATTTGTGAGGCAGGATCGTCCTTGCCTGAATCCGTGCTGACTTTCGTTTATAAGATTAAATCTTTCTAAGTATTCTCTAATTTTATTTGCCAAAATTGACTCTAACATTTTTCCTATTATTGACGTTAGACTTATCGGACAATAATTCGACGCAGCTGATTTATCACCCTTTTTAAAGATGGGCACTACGTTTGCGGTTTTCCACGCCTCTGGAACTTCTCCTGAACTTAAAGAGTGATAGACAATACGGTTTTCGCCACGAAAGATCCACCATTGACATACTCAATCTCTTAACTCATACCATCCATCAATCAATTGATCTTTTTGGAGAAACTCATGCAGTAGCTCTTGATATCTCTAAAGCTTTCGACAGAGTATGGCACCGTTCCCTGCTGTCCAAACTCCCTTACTATGGACTAATGTCTTTTGTTCCTTTGATTTCTTCTTATCTTAGTGACAGGAAAATAAGAGTAAAAGTAGATGATGTATATTCGAATTTCCACTCAATTAACGCCGGCGTGCCGCAGGGATCAGTTCTGGTGCCAAGCCTATTTCTGGTTCATATTAATGATCTCTTATCTATCACTCACAATCCCATTCACTCAAATGCAGATGACTCAACACTACATAGTTCATTCACACTCAGACATCTATTTACAAAGTCTAATATCTCTATCTCTCAACTCAGTACAGCCATCTCCATAAATCAAGATCTATCTACAATCAGTGAATGGGGACAAAACAACCTTGTCTCTTTTAATGCTAGTAAAACTAAATATATACAGTTTACTAATAGACAGATATTGTCAGATTCGTACATTACCTTCAGTGCTACTAATATTCCCATCTCCAAAAGTATTGAAATTCTTGGTGTCTCACTTAACAGTGCCCTCAGCTGGACCTCTCATGTCAGATCACTTGCTAAAACCGCCTCAAAGAAACTTGGATTATTGTACAGAGTCCGTAACTTCTTCGCCGATGAGCAGTTAGCTATAATTTATAAGAGTCATGTGCGCTCTCAGCTTGAATATTGCTCACCCTTGTGGAATGGTTGTGGAAAGGTTGCATTAAGACAACTAGACAAAATTCAGAATAAAGCTGTTAGAATCATTAACAAACCTGCCATTACATATAAACTACCTCCCCTGCAAGTAAGAAGGAATGTTGCCTCCCTTGCATTATTTTACAGATATTTTTTTGGCAAATGCTCAGACGAAGTTGCGTCCATGGTGCCACCTCTCCATGCCTTCCCTCGTGCTACACGGGCATCTGGTAGCGCTCATGACTGGAATGTCACTCAACCATATTGCAGAACTTCTGCCTATCAGAATTCTTTCATTCCCCGAACTGCATCTCTCTGGAACTCGCTTCCCCAGAGTTGTTTTCCTCCAAATTTCAACCCACAACTGTTCAAGTCTAACTGTTACAGATATTTTATGAACAGAGGACACCAGTAATCTGGTGTATGGATTATTTTTTTTTTTACCCATTTGTTTTTCCTTCCTCCGTTCTGTTATTTATTAAAAAAAAAAAAAAAATGGTTCACTAATGCCACTAATTAATTCCGCGTAAATGACTCGTGAGGGACAAGCGCGACTCTCCCACCGTTTTATTATATAAATTATTCCCGATGCCGGCTCGGTGGCCGATCCAGTCAAATGGCTGGTAATATTGTGGCTCTGCCGGCTAGAAGAACAAATCAACCCGCCGATGATTTTCAGTTTCGTGTGAAGCAGGCCTAGACTGATAAGGCCATGGATGCATGGGTTGGTTGACAATTTCCTCTCTTTAAGAACTCAGTAAATATTAAAATGGCGATATATATATATATATATATATATATATAGATAGATAGATAGATATATATATATATATATATATATATATATATATATATATATATATATATATATATATATATATATATATATATGCAGGTAAACGCAAGGAAATACCAGTTAGAGACAGGGAAGGAAATTTATTGACCAAAGATGGAGATATTAAAAATAGATGGAAAGAGCATTTTGAGACAGTTCTTAATAGACCAATACCACCAGAAGAGGATATACCGTCTGCTCAGGAAGATTTAAATATAGAAACAGGAGAGTTGAGGCTTGCAGAAGTGGAGAAAGCAGTAAAACAGTTAAAGAATAATAAGGCACCAGGGGAGGATGGTTTATTTCCGGAAATGTTTAAAGTGGAGGGGGATAGATTAATAATGATCTTGACCAAGCTATTCAATAAGATATGGGTGACGGGGTTACTACCATCAGTTTGGAAGAATGGTGTAATTGTTAAAGTTCCGAAGAAGGGAGACCTGAGTGAATGTGGTAATTGGAGGGGAATCTCTTTGTCACCGATAGCTTTGAAAGTTTTCAGTAGAGTGTTGTTAAATAGGTTGGAGCCAGTGGTTGAGGGTATTCTGAGGGATGAACAGGCTGGTTTTAGAAAGAGACGTGGTTGCAATGATCAGATCTTTATAGTTAGGCATTTGATGCAGCAAGTTAATGAAATGAGAGTACCGTTAAGTCTTTGTTTTGTTGATTTTGAAAAGGCTTTTGATAGTGTTTCGAGAGAGACTATGGGGAAGATCATGAGACATTATGGAATACCAGAGGAGTTTGTGAGGGTCATTATGAACATGCATGAGGACACATTTTGTAAAGTGATGGTTGATGGTTGTCTGAGTGATTCGTTTGAAGTCAAGTCCGAGTAATTCAAGGTGGTGTTCTATCGCCTTTACTATTTATATTGGTCATTGATTACATTATGAAACGCGTTGGAACAGAAACCGGTGCAGGTATACTTTGGGGAGAGAACAGGAAACTTTTGGATTTAGATTATGCAGATGATATAGTTTTGATTTGTGATGGGCCAGAAGAGATGCAGAGAGTGTTGGACTGTTTGGTGAGTGAAGGTCGCAAGATGGGTTTGGTTATTAATTGTGGAAAAACTGAAATAATCAATATGAATATGGAAAATGAGCAGGAATGTGTAATTGGAGGTATGGTTGTAAAGCAAGTTGATAGGTTTAAATATTTAGGTACTTATTTAGCCAAGGATGGTTCTTTGAACTTTGAATTCGAGGAAAGGTTAAAGAAGGCTAATCAGGCAATGGGAATGCTTAAAAATATTTGGAATAATAACAATTTTTCTGTGCATACAAAAATCAAACTTTATAAGGTAATGGTTAGGAGTATCTTAATTTCTAGATTGTTTCTCGCGTCTCCCGATTGAAAACACTACCGTAACCTAATTCTATTGACCCAACAATATATATATATATATATATATATATATATATATATATATATATATATATATATATATATATATATATATATATATATATATATATATATATATATATATATATATATATATATATATATATATATATATATATATATATATATATATATATATATATATATATATATGTATGTATGTATGTTTGTATATGCATGTATGTATGATGATACTGTTGTTGTCCCTGACTCATCTCAAAGTTGTAACCAGTGGGCTGTAGGCTGTACTTTTGCACCTTCTGCTGTCCATCTTCCTCAAATCGGGATATAGGGAGGGGGCTTAGGGACATCCTTTAAACCGGGCAGAAGAGTCTCCCGATATATCAGTGCCACCATGTGAAGGCGTTCCTCTCCGACATGGATGATATAGTATGGAAGCAGCAATTGGCCCTTCTCAAAACTTGAGTTGTGTCAGTGGTCCCTCCCTCCGTCCCCTTCTCCAGCCAAGGAACTAGCAACAGGCCAGTGACGTCCAAAGGCCGAGTCTGGCCATTACTTACGCGACACCAGCCACACCCCTAATATTTCTCGCCTCCTGGTCAACCCAAGAAAAGAAAACAGTTGAAGCGACAAGGGAACGTTTCTGGATAAGTTCTTGGCATTTTCAATTATTTTGTTTTCTCGTTTTTTCTTATATTTTTCCCGTGTGGTATATATATATATATATATATATATATATATATATATATATATATATATATATATTGCAATACGTTGGCCTCTTTTATACGTTATCGTAGAGTCGATTATATCAGACGATTTTATTAAATCTAAAGGAGTGTTACGGAACTGGAGAGGTTAGATAATATCGGCACAGTCATCGATCGCTTTACCACTAGGGAGTTCTCTCTCAAACCCGCCAGAATCTTATCTTGGCATCAGGAACAGAAAGGGAATAGTCTCTCTCTCTCTCTCTCTCTCTCTCTCTCTTCTAATAATTCTCACCCCTCGTCTACCTAACAAAAGAAAGAAGTAGAGAAGAAAGAAGGAACGTGCAACAGTGACCAAATTTTTCAAAAGAAATGGCACGCAGATTAAAAATAATGACTGGAATACGATGATACCTTTATTCGTTTGTTGGTATCAATAATAAAATGTCAAACATCATAACACTGAAGGCGAATCAGCAAGAAACAGATTGCCAAGGAATATTTGTTTGAGAGTCTCTTGAATACACGAGAATCAGAGTCTATTCCTTATGTGCATTGGAAGCATTCTACCAACTCTTCCATACCACCTTAACAATTTCGTTTATATGCAGTCTTTGTCAGCCATTGTTATCACTCCAGTGAAGGTGAACGGAGTTTATGCATTCACCTGTGTCTGTTTGTTTGCGTACAAAAAGTTATCAGATTTCATTTAAATCTGGTGGATAGGTGGACAGTGTGTCAATGAAAAAGTGATTAAATTTGAGATCAATCTGGATCCGGATGCTGGGATAAATCTAAAATGTTATTGGCTTTGGCGGAGGCATACACTCTCTGTGTTACAGGGCAGACTAAGACCGTAAAATGAACTGACTAGTTGAGACTGTAAAAACATATGTTTGACAGGAGACAGAAAATGCGGAAGTAAGTAAAAGAATTAATTGGTATTGGCGGAGTTTGTGCTGGTTTAGTTTTTTCGTTTTTTTTTTTTTTATCCCCAGGTTCATGTGAAAGTGAACCTAGAGCACAACAGGAAGTCTTCTACAATCTTCCATATTCCTTTCCTGAAATAGATAGCTGAATGACGTTTGGATAATCTGGCAGCGGAACCATTAAGTAATATCAATGATACCTTAATTATGCCAACGTCCTCCTTCAGTACCTGCCAATCACAAAATGACATAAATAACAAAGAATATTGTATTTGGACATCATGTGCAAAGTAAACTGCACAGAAAGAGGTGCTAACAATGATATAATTATAGTAATAAAATTTGAAGCTCATTTAGGAGATTTCAGACGAGCAAAGAGCAAAATAATTCAAAGAAAGGGAGTGTTTTGAGCCTCCTAACCTATGACAGTACAGTAATTTACCTTCCATGCCCATGAGATTACAGTACAGTCCACAGTCTCCTAAGCCCACAAGAATATCAGGATCTACTGAGCAGTGGCGTAGAAATGGGGGAGCCTGGGGGGTAAACTGCCCCTCCCCATTCAAGGCCTATGCCTCTCCAGGTGTCTGCCCCCTGCAGAAAATTCTAGGCAAAAGGGTTTCATGCATTCAAATAACATGTGGCAACACTATGACTGGCAAAACTGCACCTTCATCTGTATATCATTATCACTGGCATTGAAATGATAGTGTACAGTCTTGTGTTAAAATCACAATTATTTCCATTTATATTGTTACGACTGTGGCACGTAGTTTTTAATTACAGTATATTTTTATTTTGACAATTAGCTTTTGTTTATCACTTTGTGTTTATTGATAAATGTTATGTGGATTAATTTATCTAAGAGTCTGGAATGTTCTAGAGGCAATGTGTTATTGTATAATTTAGAGAGCTCACAAAATTTTAAGTCATAAATATATTGCGTGTTTCTCAGTTTAATCTCAGTTTAACCTGTGTGTATTTCATTATATTATTTAATTAATTTGTTGATGTTTTTATTAGTTAAATCGTTTAGTTATGTGGTGTCGAATGTTCTAGCATTATCGAGAATATCCGCGATCCCAGAATATTCTTGATATCACAGCTGTTGTATAAATGAAAGTGAACGAGAGTTAGAGGCACAGTTTGCAGTTGAAAGCATACGTTTGGCGAGTGGCCAGTTTTTGAGTGAGAGAATAACATAGCAGTTACGGTGACGGTATAGTCGGCAGTGACGAGTGAAAGTGTGAATAGTGTATCTGGCTGGGGGTTCGCAACAATATTTTCAGTGGTTGTGACTTCTGAAGGATATTTTTAGTCAGAATGTAGAGAAGTATCAAGTATTTCCTGACTGAAAAACCATCAGCAGATGAATCCGAGCATCAAGTGCCAAAAGAGAAAGCCAGTTTGCTGCTGATATTAGTTCCATGCATCCTTCTGATGAGGAGGAAAATGTGTGGCTAGATGACAGCAGTGAATCAGTCTGTGGGAGATGATGACAACATAGCTGATGAAGATAGTGTTGCAGCATAAAGGGAAACACCAGTAGAACAAAAAGCAACATGTAAGCTGATTCATAAGCCTCCAGGACCATCTTACATCAGTGTTGGACGAACTGATGAGCCCAAACCAAAACTGTCAACATTTCCCAGTGCACAGTTTGGCAAAAAGGGATGGGCTTTCTCTGCCAGATGGTATGAACTGTACCCATTTTTTGAGTACAGTATTCAGTTAGTCCGGATGAAGATTTCTGCTTCAGTTGTAGGCTGATCCCCGTTCCTGGCCAAAACATGTCAGAAAAAACCTTCACAGAGTCAAGTTACAGACAGTGCGGGGGGGGGAGAGAGAGAGAGACTCTGGATTTGTACAGCATGAGAGAAGTCAATATCACAAATGCCACATTTTGTGCATGGAAAGACTTTCGGTGCCAGGTAGAATCAGGAAAGAGCATCAATACTGCATTAGTTTCTGCTCATAAAAAACAGAGAAAGGGAAAAAACATTATGGGAAACAAGTTGGAAAAGTACTATGCTTAAGAGCAAGACAGAAAACTGCTCAGAGAGGTCACATGGAGGACAATGGAAGCCGAAACAAAGGCAATTTTCTTGATATATTGGAGCTAGTCAGTGAGCATGAGAGTGCCGTAAAACAGAGGCTGACAGGAACACAAAGTGTAAAGTATGCAGTCCAATAAATCCAAAATGAAATGACAGAGATTCTTGCTTGCATTTTAAGAGATGAAATATTAAAGAACTGCATGTCAGCACTGAATACTCAATCATAGTGGATGAAAACAAGGACATCAGGGTGAAGCAACCGCTGTCACTTGTTGAAAGGTATCGTTTCCAAATAAATATCCATGACGAATTTTTGGGTTTTGCCCTGTTGTATTAACTGAATGCCGAGTACTTGAAGGAGAAAATAATTCAGATGCTTAAAATTTGATCCATATGATTACGTAGGACAAACTCATGATGAGGTCTCTGTGATGAGTGGTTTGAATAGAGGTGTTCAGTAATTATTTACAGAAGATACTCCAAGAGCCGAGTACAGTACTGCACATCCATTGCTACAACCATAGACTGAATCTGATCATAGCTGATTCTGTAGAGTCAGCATATACTAGCTGATAAATTCTTTAGACTTCTTGAGACCCTGTATGTTTTCATGTCCTCACATGTGCCTCATGAGCTGTTTATAAATAAAACAAGAGGAAATGTATCCTGGAAAGCAGATGAAGAAGCTGAAGAAACTAATTGACACAAGATGGTCATGCCAGTACTTATCTTGGAAAGTCCTTCCAGATAAACTTCCTGTAGTCATGGCAACTCTTAAAGAAAAAGCTAAGACACACACAGGAAAACGCGCCCTTGATGTCAAAAGCTGACTCAAGAATATTGATCACAGTACAGTTACCTCAGTTGTCATGTGCACCAGCATTTTGCAGACAACAAAGTTATCTGACATATTGCAGTCTCCATTGCTTCGGCTGTCAGCTGCAACAGACGTGGTTCAGACAGTTGAAGAATACTTGGCTTCTCATAAGAATGAGGAATGCTGGCATGAACTGTGGGTGAAAGCTGAAGGTGTTCGAAACAAAGTTAATGTACCTGTTGAAGATCCAGCACAGAAGAGCGGGACTAGTCCCTCTAGACATTTCCAGGATAGCGTGGGTCTGGAATCAACTGGCCAACAAATATAGAGGAAAGCCATGATTCATTTGAGAAGAAGTATTGTATAGACCTGTTCTACAAAGTACTGGATAGATTACTTGAAGAACTGCATTCAAGTTTCAGTTATGCCAATAAGAAGTTGCTCAAATCAGTGACTCTGCTTGATCCACGTAGCTCAGAGTTTCTTGATTTTGGCACTTTGAAACCTATGGCTGGACAGTTCTGTGTGGACATTGAATACCTAGATGTAGTGCTGCGAGAAACAAAAAGACTTGTGGAAATGAAGAAAAATGAAGGGATTATTTAGCAACCTAGTTGAACTTTCAGCTTTCCTGAGTCCATATAAGAAAACATTCCCAGCTTTCTGAAAGCTCATTAACATTACACTGGTACTGTCAGCGACTTCAGCATCATATCAGAAGAGTTTCTTCTCAATGTGACTCATCAAAAACTACCTGCAAAGCACAATGACTGACACCAGACTCTCATCGCTTGGAGTTTCTGGGATTCATCCTAACAGAGCAAAAAAAAAAAAAAAAAATGGCACGGATCATTTTGTTTATATGTTTGCACAGAAACATAACAACAGATATATCCAGATATTTTGAAATGTGTTCAACTGCTATTGTTTGTAAGGTTTAGTGGTATATGAAAATGTACACTTATAACTAATGTGCTATAATTAAGTTACTACCCATAAGATTGCAAATCATTTCCATATTCCACATATGAAAGTGTAATTGAGTCGTATTTATAAAGTACTTATTTGCATACATATGTTCATACATGAATTTTGTATTTTAGCTTAATGCTTGTTAATTTTGTGCTGTTATTGCTGAATGCGGCAAGAATCATTTTTGTAACAAAATCAACTTGTTTCTTTCATTTTTTTAGTTCTTCATCAGTACAATAAATGGTATATGGTTTTCACCTGAAACATGGCTAGTTGAATATCATGTGGTATGTGTGCTGGGCCCTCTCAGAAAAGCAAGTGCCCCCCCATGTGCCCCTCCACACAATTGACCCTAGCTACGCCACCACTACTGAGCTAATGTACATACGGAAAAGAGCTTTTTTAACGTATGAGGTGAAGAGTCCAATTAATGTCTGTCGACTACAGGGGGGTCAGTAAAGCAGGCGATCAGTTTTTTTGCTGAGTCCAAATCTTCACCTACAAATTGTCATGCAACAATCCGATTATATCCAGGACCCCAGTTGCACTACTGGGTGAACACAGGTACAAAGAAAAGGTAAAGGGATAGATTCCATGAGGAGCTTAGTGACAGTGTTCATCCCCATACCTTTGCACTGTGAGTCTGAGGTGGGTTGTTCATTCATTATCCAAGTGTACAAAAGCCATTGCATGATCCAGGGAAAAATACAAACTTTGTCCAAGAGTCTGGCCAGCCAGAGAATTGAGGAATCAAACAACGTCCTCCTAGTTGGGAGCTAAAGGTGCTTTGCCACCCAGCAATGGCTCCTCCTCCCAGGACAATGCGATCTAGAAACAACACGATGGGAGAGTGATGAACATAGGAAATACTACAGGTAGTGAGTGGTGCTGTATTTTTTTTTTTTTTTTTTTTTTAATGCAGATTGGACTTAATGGTAGGTTACTAAAAGGGGTGAATTTTTTTTTATGTAAATAGCGGAGAGTGTGTAAGAGTGGGAAATACTGTGAATGATTTGTTTCCCGTGAGAGTGGGGCTGCGGGAGGGATGTGTGATATCGCCTTGGTTGTTTAATATTTATATGGATGGTGTTGTAAGGGAGGTGAATGCAAGAGTTTTAGGTGGAGGTCTGAGTCTGGTGAATGTTGATGGTATAGAGTGGAATCTGAAGCAGCTGCTGTTTGCAGATGATACTGCACTGGTGGCTGATTCAGAGGAGAGATTGAGACAGTTGTTAGAGGAGTTTGGAAGGGTGTGTTAAAGGAGGAAAGTGAAAGTAAATGAGAAAAAGAGTAAAGTTATGAAGTGTACGAGGTCGGTAGATGGTAGGGAGATGAATATAGTTTTGAATGGTGAATTGCTTGAGGCGGTAGAGTGTTTTAAGTATTTAGGGTCACATGTTGCTATGGATGGAAGAAAAGATGCAGAAGTGAAGTTTAGAATGAATGAAGTAGGAAAGGTGCTGGGAGGAATGAAAAAAGTGTTTAGACGTCGTCCGCTTAGAATGGATGTAAAGAGAAGGCTGTATGAGAGTGTTGTGGTACCGACTACATTATATGGGGCTGAAACATGGAATATGGGTGTAGCAGAGGGGAAAAGTTGGAATGTAATGGAGATGAGGTGACTGAGAAGTATGTGTGGAGTGACACGTATGGATCGAATGCGAAATGATGAAGTGCGAAGGAGAACTGGAGTTGTGCGGGAGATGGCTGATCGAGTTGAGCAGAGGGTGTTGCAATGGTCTGGGCATGTGGAGAGAATGGATAATGAGCGATTGGAGAAAAAGATAACTAGATCTGATGTGAGAAGTGTAAGGCTGAGAGGGAGACCACGAATAAGATGGATGGACAGTGTGAAGAGAGATTTGGATGCAAGAGGGATGTCTGTTGAGCAAGGAAGAGTGGCTGTGCGTGACAGAAATGAATGGAGAGAAAATGTGAATGAATAAATGATGACGCAGCCCTGAGGGGATGTTCTCCCGCATTTGGCCTGATCAGCTAGTCAGGTCGGGTGCGGGTAAGGGGATGGGTATATTATGATGTGGCAGGGGTAAACCAGCTCTGCTGTCGGGCCCTGCTACGGATGTCACTGATTGCACTGCGCAGTTGACCCTCGTGCGGTGTGGTGCAGTGAGGATGTGTCCCTTCTCCCCTTTGGGGCTAAGATAAGAATGAATGTGTTTGAATGGATGAGTAAATAGGGAGCGTGTTGTCCTGTTTCGGCTACCTCCCTTTCATTGGGGGAAGCAGCTAGGTATATAGATAAATAGATAGATTGGTTAGCAGATGAATATGCAAGGTGATATCGATGGTGAGTTATACCGTACAGCAAATGGTGCTGGTGTTGCACTCTCATAAACTCTGTAGTGTGTTGCATTTGCATAAACTCTGTTGGAAACACATCCTTACTGAATAATCTGTAATGTTTTATATATATATTGTTACATAGCCTATGATTTCATCATCCTTTGTGTAATTTTAACGCACAGTATGCTGCATGTTTGATCACGAGCGTGTTCTGCCTCAGTCCCCCCCTTCTACCGTTATAGTAGAGTAAGTCGTCCTTTCTGTTATTCAGTGCGGGATTGTCGACCGTTTGTCCCCATCGCTTCATTTGCGCGTCCCTCTTACAAGTTGTGTCAGGCTCTGCCGGCCCCTATATAATGAGCTCAATCTCTGCATCATTGCCACTTAGATCTGCTCCTCATTTTGTTCACATCTCTGTCCTCCCCTGTACAGATATTATTATTATTGTGAGTGCTCAAGAAATCTCCAAACATCTAGCAGCTGTGTGTAATTTGAGTATAACTGTTGTTGCATTTTTTCTTGTACTGTATAGCGTAAGTTTAATTTGTAGGCCTGGTGAGGTTTTTGTGATTCGTGTGGGGTTCTTTATGTCAGTCATTTTTGATAATAGTTTGTATCTGTAATTATTTATCTGGCATTCACTGAGTATTATCTGGTATCTCATTTCATCAAGGCTGACTTAGATAAATTTACTCTTGCTAATTTCGTGTTAATAGAGGCTATTGCAGTTAACCATATATTTAACCTGTTTATTTGCCATTACATTATCTTTATGAGTCCTGAATGTTTTGTTGTTAGTTTGTGCATTAAACTTTAACTTGTAATTTTACCTAACTCTTTTGTTTTGAACCTGGAACTTTACGGGACTGTAGTGATTTTTAGTATTCTCACTTAAAGTGTACATTATCTTTCTCTGTTCCGTAACATAAATTTGGCGACCTCTTATCAGGATATTCAGGATATTATCATAAGGATATTGCTTGATATTTTGTGACTGTTACTTATTCATGATGGCTACTATTACAACACTTGATGAAGCCAAAGATTTTTTGTCAAATGTGCAAAGAGTGTGTGATATAGAAAACAGAACAAAGAATGAACTTAAGCTTGTTGCTCAACAATTGGGAATTGCAGTTCACTCTCATCATTCTAAAGATCAAATTGTTGGTATGATTAATAAAAGCTTGTTTAATGTAACTCCTCCAAATGAGCAAACGCAGATTGAATTAGCTAAGTTACAGCTAGCCCTGCAGGAGGCTTGTGCTAAGGAGGCGGAGTCTCGTGTAAAGGAGGCTGAATTTCAAGCACGTGCCAAGGAGGCTGAGTCTCAGGCTAAGGAGGCGGAATCTCAGGTTCGGATTCAGGAGGCACAGATACAGGCACAAATTGAACTTGCCAGGATTCAGGCAGACCATGAGTATCGCATGAAACAAGGTGGAACTGGATCATCTAGCTCTGATGATTTTGATGTGGCTAAAAATGTTAAACTTGTCCCTCCTTTTAATGAATCTGATTTAACAAAGTATTTTCAGTTGTTTGAGAGGGTAGCTACAGGTTTTAATTGGCCTAAGGAGTATTGGCCAGTACTCCTTCAAACTGTTCTCACCGGTAAAAGCTCAAGTAACTTATGCATCTTTGCCTCAGGATCAGTCTGATAATTATGATGTAGTTAAGAGCTTGATTCTTAAGGCCTATGAGCTTGTTCCTGAAGCCTATAGAGTAAAATTTAGGACAACTTACAAGCAAGATAAGCAATCCCATGTTGAGTATGCAAAAATCAAAGAAGATCTGTTAGAGCAGTGGTTAAATTCTAAGAAGGTGGATTCTGATTTTGGTAAATTTAAGCAGATGATTTTGCTGGAGGACTTCAAGAGGTGTATTTATAAAGATGTAAGCCTATATCTCGATGAGAAAAGAATAGATAATTTGTCTGATGCTGCAGTTTTAGCTGATGAGTATGTTCTCACTCACAAGAGATATTCTAGAGAAAAAGGGAAAGCTGAGAGTAAGTACGTTGCCTCTACTCAGAGTACAGGTAACAGGAAAGAGAATAAGGATGATGTTTCTCAGGAAGTAAATACCAGCTTCACCTCTAGATTTCAGAAAAGTAAATGTACTTATTGTAGTAAGCTTGGTCATACTACGGAGAGATGTTTCAGGAGACAGCGTGATGTGAACAAAAAGGAGTCTTTAAATATTCAGTCAATTGGTCTAGTGTCCACTCTTGAGAGTTCCCAGAATTCTTTAACTGAGTTAACTGAACCTGCTTTGAGGGGTAACTTAAATTCTCATGATGGAGCTCCTCTTTTGAGCAGTAACGTGGGTGACACTCTCAAGAGTTCATGTGCTATTTTCCTGTCTGATGGTTTTGTCAGTCCTCTGGACAGTAATGACAGGAAATCAGTTAAAATATATCGTGATACAGGTTCTTGCCAATCCTTTATGCTGACCAGTGTTCTAGGCTCTAATGTTAATTCCTCTGATGAAACTGTAATCTTACAAGGTGTAGGGAATAATTACTTCTCTGTCCCTCTGTGCAGAGTGAATTTAGAGTCTGGTTTTGTTAATGGTTCCGTTATGGTTGGGTTGGTTGAGACACTCCCAATGTCAGGTGTAACTTTCTTACTTGGAAATGATATTGGTGGAAGTCAAGTGTGTCCAGCTCCTCAGTTGTCTAGTGAGCCAGTGGCTGCATCCCAGGATTGTGATGTCCCTGATGTGTTCCCTGCATGTGCTGTCACTAGGGCTAAGTCTAAAGTTACTGGTGATTTAGAGGATAATGATGATGATGATGTTATCCTAGCCGACACTTTTCTTGCTAATTTGGACCACTCACCAGATGAGGCAGTACCCCGTAGTGTTGATAATTTGTCTCGTCAAGAGTTGGTTGAGTTGCAGGTTGCTGACCCTGAGTTGAAAGGTCTAGCTAACTCTGCTTACAGTGAAGAAGAGTCAGCCGGTGCTTCTACTTGTTATTATGTAAAGTCAGGAGTACTTATGAGGAAGTGGAGACCCCCAACAGCATCAGCCGACTGTGAATGGGAGGTTGTACATCAAGTTGTCATCCCTCGTGTTTGTAGGCAGGATATCATTAGAGTGGCTCATGATTCCAGTTTGGCAGGACACCTTGGAGTGAGGAAGACTGTGGCACGCATTTTGAAACACTTCTACTGGCCAGGTATCTTCAGGGATGTTTCCTGGTATTGTAAGTCTTGTCACACCTGTCAAGTTGTGGGGAAGTGTAATCAGACCGAAAAGGTTGCACCTCTAGTTCCCATTCCTCCTTCTGAGGCGCCTTTCACCCGTGTGTTGGTGGATATTGTGGGCCCTCTTCCTAAGACTTCTTCAGGATTTTCTTATGTGTTGACCCTGATTGATATGGCTACTCGTTATCCTGAAGCCATTCCACTTAGAAACATCTCAGCAAAGAACGTGGTTAAGGAAATGCTAGGGTTCTTCACAAAGTTTGGTCTGCCCAAGGAGGTACAGTCAGACCGAGGAAGTAATTTCATTTCGAATGTTTTCAAGCAGTCTCTGAAAGAGTTGGGCATCACCCAGATCACGTCTTCAGCTTACCATCCCCAGACCCAAGGAGCGTTGGAGAGATATCATCAAACACTCAAATCGATGCTCAAGAAATACTGTTTGGAACATCAGAAAGACTGGGATAAAGGTCTTCCATTCGTTGTGTTTGCTGCAAGAGAATCTCCAAATGAATCACTGGGCTTCTCACCTTTTGAACTACTGTTTGGCCATGAAGTAAGAGGACCCCTTAAGTTACTCAAGGAATGCTGGCTGTCGGAGGAAGATGACGTCAACCTGCTGGAGTATGTGATGAAGTTCAAAGAACGGCTGTCCACTGCTTTACAGCTGGCGAGAGAGAATTTAGGAGCTGCTCAGGAGAAGATGAAGACTTGGTATGATAAGAAGTCCAGGTTGCGCCACTTTCAGCCAGAAGATCAGGTTTTGATTCTGCTACCAGTTCATGGGCAACCTCTTCAAGCCAAGTTTAGTGGCCCTTATTTCGTGGAGAAGAAACTCAGTGATGTCAACTATGTCATCGCCACACCAGATCGTAGAAAGAGCAAGCAACTATGTCACATCAACATGCTAAAGTTATATCACAGGCGGGACGAAAATAATCCAGTCTGCACTGTAGCTGTTCCACCCGAGTCTGCAAGTGAAGCTCTCCCATGCAGCATGAGCCTGAGTGATAGTTTGGGGAAGAATCCTGATATCATGAATGATCTCCAGACTAAGCTTTCTCATCTACCTCCCAAGGAAGGGCAGGAGTTTTCGGCATTACTGCAGGAGTACCCGCAAGTGTTCCGTGCCACTCCAGGAAGAACTACTGTGTTGATGCATGATGTCGAGGTTGGAGACGCAAAGCCAATTAAACTGCCTCCTTACCGTGTGAACCCAGTGAAAGTTCCTCTCATCCAGAAGGAGCTTGGCTACCTGTTGGACCACAAGATGATTGAGCCCAGTCAGAGCGAGTGGAGTTCTCCTGTCACTCTAGTCCCTAAGCCAGGTGGGTCACAGAGGCTTTGCATCGACTACAGACGTGTTAATCAGATAACTAAAACAGACACTTACCCTCTCCCTCGTGTAGAAGATTGCATAGACAAGATCGGAAAGGCTAGGTACATAAGTAAGTTTGATTTGTTAAAGGGATACTGGCAAGTACCTATGACTGAACGTGCTAGGGAGATCTCATGTTTTGTAACACTAGGAAAGGCTTTTGCATGTTCTGTAATGCCGTATGGTATGAAGAATGCACCAGCCACATTTCAGAAGCTCATGAATGTTGTAACAGAGGGTTTGGCAGGGTGTGTTGTTTATATTGATGATGTATTAATCTTCAGTGACAACTGGAAAGATCATCTATGCCATGTCAGTAAATTTCTTGACCGTTTAGTTCAGGCTAATCTTGTAGCTAATTTATCAAAGTGTGAGTTTGGTCAAGCTAAAGTTCAGTACCTTGGGTATGTAATTGGTGATGGACATGTTGCACCACCAGGAGCTAAGGTTCAGGTTATAAGTGATCTTCCCAGTCCTAAAAGTAGGAAAGAGCTACAAAGATTTTTGGGAATGGTAGGTTATTACAGGAGATTTGTTCTTAACTTTTCTATTCTTGTATCACCACTTACAGACCTACTGAAAAAGGGAGTTAAATTTGTCTGGACCGATAACTGTGAATCCTCTTTCAACAAACTTAAAGCTATTCTATTAAGTCAGCCAGTGCTCGCTACTCCAAATTTTGCTAAGCCTTTTAAGATGGCTGTTGATGCAAGTGATACAGGAGCTGGGGCTGTTTTGCTGCAAGAGGATGATCAGAGTATTGAACACCCTGTATCTTATTACAGTAAGAAGTTCACTCCACCTCAAAAGAACTACTCAACTATTGAGAAAGAGCTTTTGGCCTTGATTTTGGGTTTACAGCATTTTTCATTTTATTTGTGTTCTGGTTTTGACCCCATAGTCATTTATACCGATCATAACCCACTGAAATTCCTTAGTAAGTTTAAAGATAAAAATCAGAGATTGACAAGATGGAGTCTACTTCTTCAGGAGTATTCATTAGACATACAACATGTCAAGGGGAAAGAAAATGTTATTGCAGATTGCTTATCTAGACTTTAGACAGATTGTTTTAGAGTAATAAGAAATTTCCTTTGTAAATTTCTTTTTCTTTGTGGGGAGGTGTTACATAGCCTATGATTTCATCATCCTTTGTGTAATTTTAACGCACAGTATGCTACATGTTTGATCACGAGCGTGTTCTGCCTCAGTCCCCCCCTTCTACCGTTATAGTAGAGTAAGTCGTCCTTTCTGTTATTCAGTGCGGGATTGTCGACCGTTTGTCCCCATCGCTTCATTTGCGCGTCCCTCTTACAAGTTGTGTCAGGCTCTGCCGGCCCCTATATAATGAGCTCAATCTCTGCATCATTGCCACTTAGATCTGCTCCTCATTTTGTTCACATCTCTGTCCTCCCCTGTACAGATATTATTATTATTGTGAGTGCTAAATCTCCAAACATCTAGCAGCTGTGTGTAATTTGAGTATAACTGTTGTTGCATTTTTTCTTGTACTGTATAGCGTAAGTTTAATTTGTAGGCCTGGTGAGGTTTTTGTGATTCGTGTGGGGTTCTTTATGTCAGTCATTTTTGATAATAGTTTGTATCTGTAATTATTTATCTGGCATTCACTGAGTATTATCTGGTATCTCATTTCATCAGGGCTGACTTAGATAAATTTACTCTTGCTAATTTCGTGTTAATAGAGGCTATTGCAGTTAACCATATATTTAACCTGTTTATTTGCCATTACATTATCTTTATGAGTCCTGAATGTTTTGTTGTTAGTTTGTGCATTAAACTTTAACTTGTAATTTTACCTAACTCTTTTGTTTTGAACCTGGAACTTTACGGGACTGTAGTGATTTTTAGTATTCTCACTTAAAGTGTACATTATCTTTCTCTCTTTCCGTAACAATATATATATATATATATATATATATATATATATATATATATATATATATATATATATATATATATATATATATATATATATATATATATATATACATACTCTGAATCATTTTCATTATTCACAAATATTCTTGTTGATGATGTATTAATTTTCCTGCCAAGCATTCTGGGTAATAACATTGATGGTATTCCCTCTGAAAACATTATCAAGTTAATTAAATTGTGCATTGTGAACTCTTCTTTTACCTTTGAAGGCAAATTTTATACACAAAAACATGGTATGGCCATGGGTAATCCCCTCTCCCCAGTTCTGGCAAATATTTACATGGAATACTTTGAGAAACGTTTACTGACCTCCATAAAGGAGTAAAACATAGTTTGGCTCCGATACGTTGATGATATCCTGTGCTTCTGGCCTAACAGTCTTCCCATTGATGAATTTCTCCTGCAATTGAATTCGTTAGTTCCATCGATTAAGTTTACTCATGAGATGGAAATGGATAATGAATTGACATTTTGGATGTAAATTATCAGGGACCAAAATGTTTTGAAGACTAAGGTATACAGAAAACCTACAAATATTATGCCATATGTTCATTACTATTCAAACCATCATATCAATGTAAAAAGATCTGTGTTCATATCCATGTACCTAAGAGCATATAGAATTTCAGACCCAGAATTTTTAGATGATGAACTAAAAATGATTCAGAGTATTGGAAAGAAGCTAAAATATCCACAAAGCATACTAACTCAGTGCCACAATACAGCCAAGAAACGTTTCCTTGAAGGGAAAACTAATAAGCCAGATCGCCAGAACATTCAAAGAACCCTTGTCCTCCCCTTCCATGAAAATTTTCTTGATGTTGTTCACATACTGAGGAAAGTTAATGTACAAGTAGTATTCAAATATGAGAACACCATCAAAAAAAAAATCAAGAACAGCCCTTTCAGTAATTCAGGCGTTGTTTACAAAATCCCGTGTAAAAGCTGTAACAAATTTTACATAGGACAATCTGGAAAAGATTTGGAAACTAGAATCTCACAACATAAATACAGCGTAAGAACAGCCCAACAGAGTAATGGTTTATTTCAGCACAAAGCATCCAGTGGTCACCATATTGACTGGACAGGCTCCAAGATTCTAGCAAGATCAAAAAGCTTAGATGAAAGAAATGTAATAGAATCTTGTCTAATTTCTGGCACATATGAAAAGAATGTAAACATGAGCTATGGTCATTTTAAGTGTGATAAATTAACTGAATTAATTTTAAAGCAGTATCCCCCAGACTAACAACTGACTTTTCCCTGTCATCTCCTGGTACTGTAGTCACACCTGTGTGGGACACACCTAGCATTAATCCTCTAAGTCTTAAGTTAAGCAGCAGTATTAATCACCTCCTCCTCCTCCTCCCTTCCCCATCTCCCCTTCCCCCTTTCCCTCTTCCCCTCCCCTTTTCCCCCTCCCTCCCCCTCCCTTTTCCTTCCCTCCTACTCCCTCCTCCTCTGTCACGTGCATCCCTAAGGAAGAAAAAAGAAAGGTACCTACCACCCATCACCCATTTTTAGATTCAGGTCATCCTTTGTTGTGTTCCACTCCCTGCTGCAGGTGACCATAAGTTAAGCCGCAGGTAAAAATTCAGGTCATCCTTTGTTCTGTGTGCCACTACCTGCTGCGGGTGTGCATAAAAGACCTCTACCCTTTACGTTTCTGTCTCACTCTGTCTGAAGATGTAATATACGAATATACAAAAGTACTCACTGTCGCTCCTTTCATTTCTCGTGTGGTTATTTTGCATATATATATATATATATATATATATATATATATATATATATATATATATATATATATCATCCAATCCTACATTGCCCCATGTGGAGCATAGGAGCCCGGGGCTAGGCAGTTGGTCCTGACCTTTAAGATGAGAGTGACCAGCCTCACTCATCCCTGAGTGGCATTACACGAACAATCAACTCCAACCATCCCTTGGATATAAACCTTCACCGGCTCAATCCGATTGGAGAGCAATAAATACCCACTAAACCACCAGGCGCCAAAATTTGGTTATATGGTTACCACCCAGCATAGTAAATGGTTTCCTGGTGTACAGGAAACCATTTGGCTCGTCACTCAGTGTAGAGTCACCCACAGGCAGAAGGAAGAGAAAAGAATGAAGGAAAGAAAGACAGAAGAGGGAGTATAAAGTTGCCCACAGGCAGAAGGACAAGGAAAGAATGAACGAAAAGAAGACAGAAGAGGATGGAAGGAAAGAGGGATGGAGGAGAGGAAAGGGCAGACACCCGAGAGCAGCACTACAAGGTAGGGTAGTGGATGTTGGAGTGGCCCTGGTGAGAGAGGTTAGTGTTTGGAAACTCCCTGTACTGTTGTTTGCAGATGATACTGTGTTGTTGAGTGAAGACGAAGGGGAGCTGCAAGGCTTGGTGGATGAGTTTGGGAGAGTGTGTAAGAAACGGAATCTAAAGGTGAATGTAGGGAAGAGTAAAGTGATGGTCTTTGAGAGAGGTGAAGTTAGTGAATGTACAGGGAGGTTGGATGGTGAGGAATAGGAAAATGTGAGTACGTTTAAGTACTTGGGTAGTGTGATGAGTAAGGATGGAGGTTTGGAGGGTGAAGTGCTTGAAAGGGTACAGCAGGGAAGAGAGGTTGCTGGTTCTTTGAAAGCAGTGATAAGAAACAGGGAAGTGAGCATGGAAGTGAAAAAGTTACTACATGACAGTATTGTGATACCAACTCTAACGTACGGAAGTGAAGCTTGGACGTGGTTGGAAGGACACAAGTCAAGAGTCAGAGCAGTGGAAATGAGTTATTTAAGAGGAGCCTGTGGAGTCACATGGAGAGACAGGGTGACGAATGAGGATGTAAAGGAGCGTTGTGGTGTGGATGTGGATGTGATAGGAAGCGTTAGGAGGAACACACTGAGGTGGTTTGACCATGTGGAGAGGATGAAGGGTGAAAGACTGACGAAGAGAGTGTATGTGAGTGAGGTGGAGGGGGGAAGAGGGAGGGGGAGGCCGAGGATGAGATGGAGGGATGGGGTGGAGAGGTATGTGAGAGAGGGGGGGGTGAGTTGGGAGCAGGGCAGTGAGATGGCGGGGGACATGGCGACTTGGAGGCGATTTGCTTGTGGCCACCCCAAACGGGATTGAGGCGTCTGACAATATATATATATATATATATATATATATATATATATATATATATGTATATATTCACACACATGCATTAATCAATGTATCTATTTATCTCTCTATCTATTTATCTCTCTGTTCTGAAAGTGGTGGCGGTGACCAATGCCCACTTGTCACGCACTCGTTTCTGTTCTTGCTCCGTAACAGCCTTGTCTTTCCACGACACTTTTACACTCCTTTACGGATTCCCCTGTTGTTAGTACGGGTATATGTCTCGGGTTGTGTAACACCCGTGTAATGGGATGGAATCCCAACCACGGTGTGCAGTAACGTGGGTGCTGACAACATGTGTTTTCACGTGGCAACATATGTTCGCACTCTGTCGATATTTCTGGTGAATCATACAGACTCTGCTACACAAAAACATTGCCATTACAACTCTTCAACCTTTACATGCATCAGCCTCCACACAGACACTCCTCCATTCGAACTTTGCCAGTGTGAAAAGTTTAAATTCTAGCTGTCACTCTCCCTTCTGGAAGAGTACCAGGAATCCTACAATGGATCTACAGTAACTGAAGCAATACATATAGATGTATCCTGCAGATTGACAGACATACCTTCGCTCCTTAACTCTTTAACTTGTTCTAGGTCTCCCACATCGTAAATACAGGTAATGTTATGGACTGTGAATAAAACTTTATAAATGATGGACAAGTACGATTCCGAAAGCATGCATAATGTGTGCATAATTATTCAGGTCATTGGACGAGATATGCTATGGACTCTCTCTCTCTCTCGTAATTAGTCCAATCTTTTTACGTGGCAGTGAGGGTTGTATTCGCAATTGACCTTCTAAACTGTACATCTAACCCTCTGTACTGATTCACTGATGTCTCTACCCTCCATCTTTTCATTCGCTCCCTGCAGCGTCTATCTCAGCACTTACTTCAAGAAACAAGGGATGAGGTTATGGCACACCTAATGTCTGACGTGGTTCAAATCTCTGATCGGAATAAAAATAATCTCGTCGTTCTTGATGCATCAAAAACTCAATTCCTTCATTTATCAACCCGACAAAATCTTCCCCATGAGTACCTTCTAGTTTTTAACAGTATTCAGCTCAGTCCTGCGTCATCTTTAAATATACATGGGGTTTCATTCTCTCGGGATTTATCTTGGAAAGAACATATTACCTCTCTTTTAAAGTGTGCTTCCAACCGATTGACTCTGCTAAGTCTACTCCGTGCCTACTTTACTCCTGCAGAGTTGTTGGCATTATACAGTACACTGGTTTTATTAGCCTCTGTACAGAGTACAACTCTTATGTGTGGGGAGGCTCCCCACATACAACTCATCTCAACAGAGTGGACTCAAATGCTATTCGCCTCATTAACTCCTCCTCTATTAACCTCTGTCTCTTCGCCGCACTGTTGCATTGTTCTCTCTTTTGTATTGCTACATAAATGGTCACTGCTCCTCTGAACTGTCTGTTTACATCCCTCCACCAAAACGGCGGGCGTGTAACACCCGTCTAGCAACAACCTCTCATTACTTTTCTGTCCAACTCTCTAATGCAAGAGTTAACCGTTACTCCCAGTCCTTCATGTATTCAACAAACCAACTCTGGAAGTATCGCCTTCTGTCTGTATTTCTTATTGCCTATGATCTCCAGTCTTTCAAACGCAGTATGTCCAGGCATCTCGAAATGAACAAATCTTGAAATTGGCTCTATCTTATCCTGTATTTATGTTTTTCTTCTAGAGAACAATCTGCGGGTGTAACAGCAGGCAGGAATCCCGCCACTGCAACCACCAAAATATGTTTCGCCTGTATGGATTCCTCAACTAGTCACTAATATATCAGCTTGGAACACCACAGCTGATCACCAATCTATATATATCAGCTGAGTCGAGACCTCACAGTTGATAAGCAAGGTAACGTTGCTCCTGGTCGAAGTCACTTCCGGCTGACACACTCCACCAAAACATCTTCTCACACACTGGAGATGGTGGGAATCGGTGTAGAATCCTGTTGAAGGAACTTAGAAGGTAGCGTGTGCAGGTGAAGAGAAATAGAGCGGATTAAATCTCTGTTTATTGGCCACAGAAAGATACAACTGCGACACCCAGAGAGCTCAGAGTTGTACGTCCCACTCGTTCTAGTGATACGTGCTTTCTGCCCTAGCCGGCCGCCATCCCCTCTGGCTGTGGTGCCGAGTCAGCTAAATCAGAGGTGCTAAACCTCCACAGACAACTGGGATTTATACATGAATAGAAGCATCATACTATACCATGTACATTATAACCTCAATAAAATAGTATTGATTACATTAAGGTATACCAACAAGGTAAATATTTCCCCCAAGACTTAAACATATATACAATTCATATTTCTCTATCGCCTTCCCGTTACTCTAGGTTTTGATTAAAAGAAGATGTCTGATTGCGCATCCTATCCCAAGCCACACTTTACAGTGAAATGGCGTTTGTTTATCATTCATACTACGTTACACATTGTTAATTATGAATAAACAACTTTATATGTAATATGCAACGATAGTGTGAAACTACTACTAGTCATGGGAAACAATATTGGTACCAGAACATCGCTCGGACATACCTTTCGACGTCCCCGTCGACATTGTTGTTCAAACTACTGTGTAGCCTAACCAATGTTTAGGGTAGCTAACTATTTAGCCATGTCCACTAGCAATCCGCAAGTATGGATCTGTGGTTTTAGTGGGTTTCTCATTCGGCTTCGTAGAAAGTAACCCCAAACACAAACACAGGACAAGACCACAACAAGTAGAAGACCAACGCCAGGACCAAATAGGAAGGAGAAAGGTATGAAGGGAGATAGGACAGTACATATGGTTCTAAATCAGTCTTGTTCAGGTGGGTGAGGAACTGTATCTCTTTGAGCACATGAGACAGCCTGTTTACATTCGAGGTAGAAACACTGAATGAAGGTAAAAAGGTCGTAACTGGGACGAGAAGTTCACCGACAAGGCTAGATGGTGCTTGTTAGATAGAACTGCTATTTCTTTACTGTGTAACTCATAATAATCGGGTGCAGTATAGTAATCCTTTACCGTAAGGAACTGGTTTTGTGAGGCACATGTAGTGTTACGTCCTCTGTCTCAGGAAAGAAATTTTGTTTCGCATGTCAATACTGTTAGTGTTCATGCCCCATGGATTAGCATAAGGAACATTAGCAAATAAATGGTCTTGTCCTTGCTGTCCGAAGGTTAATGGTGAACTGACCATGCCTGAGGTGTAAGAGGGTATGTGATAGGTTCCATTCAGAGATTATTGAACCTTGAGTATCTGGTTGAGAGGCCAATGGTGCTGTTGTAGCCTGTTCAACATCCAGTCTCTTCACTAGGAGTACCCTTATTAGCAAGACTAGTGGCCTTGGACCTAACTGAACTTTCAGGAACTGTTGAATAAGAATGACCAGAACGCAAATGTAAAGTGTTTAGTCCCCACTATCCAATTCCTCAGAAGTGTCCTGACTATCTTCAGGCCAAGATATCCTTCACTGTAGAGGTTGAATTCTCGTAACCAAAGTCTCAATTCACTCACAAAATTCTGAGTCTAATTCACTAGACTCTTCTTCCGTCGTGGTTGGTTTGTCTGAATATCCCCTTAATTTGTCCTCACTTCTTCACTGTATTCATCTAACCTTGTCAGAATTTATTCCCTCCCCAGTACAGGAAAAATTAAACTGACACAATAGATTAGTTATGGCTTTGAGCAATAGAGAATGGAACGCAGACAAGACGTACAGAAAATGTATGTATTGAGGGGAAACTGAGAAACCTTTATTATTTTTTTTTCACATTATTTAACTAACATGTGCTGCAAAAAGTGTGTCTGAAGGTTCACTGTGCATGTACACTACCTAGGTGTCATATGATGCTGAAGTTCCCGGGTAGATTCGTACTGCAAGTCCACACGCTCTGCAAGGTTTCTGCTTCAACCACAAGACGATCCACCCACCACGCTGGCAGCGTTGTCGGCCCAACCACACTGAGTGTGGACAAGCGGCGTGGAGAAGTTGCCGGCTACCGCCAGGGCTGGTGATTTTCCATAGTACTACTGTTTTCGCCGATCTTCATCTTTTATCTTGATGTGGGAGGCTCCTGTGTCCGTCGTCAAACACAGTCTCAGTCTTTGTATCAGCACTCACCCTCTGTTACTGTATATATAGTTTACTATATGACCGTTCTCTACACATTGGGTGAATAATAACTCCTGTAAATAATGCTATTGAACTACATATGCAATCAAACAGATGAATAATAAATTACCGCTACCTCTTCCCAGGACGATAAATGATAATAGCATAAAACATCATTTAAATATAATAAATTCTCACCTAATATTTCCTCCTTTTAAAGGGTCTTACACAGTTGTCGGAGTTATCACTGTCACACTGCTCGTCGTCCTCAGAAGAGTCCGATTCTGAGAAAATTATAGTATTTCCTGTATGACTTTCTTGATTGTTGTATTCTTCGCAAGTTGACCATTCTTCGTTGTCTGTGTTTTCCTCACTATTATCAATACTGTCATCGCTATGATCCTCAGCATCAATATTCCCTGAGCCAGTTTCTTGTGTTTCTGTATTTATATTAGCCTCTGTATGGAAAAAATCCTCAGTTGGTCCATTACTTTGTTCATTTTCATCGTCACTACTCTGAGTAGTCTCTTCTTCACTAGAATGTAATAAGTTCAAAGCCTCTAGGAGATAAGGAACTCCGGGCTTTCTCTTGTCCTTCATTTTCTAAACTACAGCATAAGAATACAGTTACAAAAGTATTGCTCTTTATATAACTAATCTTGAACGATGTACAGTGGTTGAAGTTCTGGTATATACTGATTTGATCGAGCATTCAGCTCCTTGTTGCACGTAGTGCAAAAAGCTTTTTCAGGATCGCCCTCCACCCTCGTCAACCACGGACTGAACTCCTAATTTACTAGCCATTCGTCTCTCAGCTTGCGCTTCGGAGGCATGGCAACCTATACATGTACCGTATGTATATCAGTTTTGGTGTACGTTCACGCATTATCAAGTTTACCATTAATATCAAATTTCAACATTTATTTTTCCCTAACAGAAAACTGTATGTTACAAATGGTAGACTATCATAATATATCGGGTATGTTACTATTCAACAGACATGGCTATTATACTATTGCAGGACAACGAAGACAGTATATATATATATATATATATATATATATATATATATATATATATATATATATATATATATATATATATAATACAACTAATAATAACACTTACTGCAGCTAAACTGAAGATTGAGTGGGTGTGTTTAAGAACTGGCGGCACAGCTGGCAGGAGGATAAAATTCACCAGTGCTGGGGACCAGCTGCCCATGAAAACACTATATCGGCCAATAACAACACAACATCTAAACAGATAATAAATATATGATTTCAATAAACTGTTAAATATAACTGAGGGGAAATAACACAACTTTCATGAATAAATTTATTAATGTAATGAATGCATAAATCTTATTAATTTGGGCGTGCATCAACATAATAGCTACCTATTGTAGCTATAAACCACAACATAAGAACATCCCAAGCCGCATTTAATCTAAGTTATTGTATACAAACACCTATGTCGCTTTTGCCGCTATATCGATGGGTGGTTTTCTTGACCACACAGATGTGGACGTGGTCGACCCTGACCACAGAGGGTTGCCAGACAACACCATAAAACCACGCTGGCATACAAATATCCACAAAACGACAACGCTGCACGCTGGTCCTAGGGTGACTGCCAGTCTTGCGAGGCGGAGGCAACCGCATCACGTACAGCCACACACCACACCGCAGTGCCGCACGCTCACCCTGCCTCCACGTCCAGAGTTGCTAGATGTGTCCAGACGATTCAACCCTTCACCGCACTGGCCTCGGTACGAGGGCGAGATAATTGTCAGTTCGTGCTTGAAGGTAAGATATCTTGCCAGGCAGAGATGTAGAGAGAACGAAATTTACTCTGATATCTGTTCTACTTACTCACTACACAGTTAGTCTCTTTGCACAGGAGAGTAAGATTTTTCTGTTTCACCTGCAGGATCACGTGTGGTTGCACCTTGTCGTATCCCAGCATGGAACACCAAGTGTTGTTGCACCACTGGCACCAAAAATAGGTTTCGTCGCACCGCTGCCACCAAAATATGTAACAGCAGGCAGGAATCCCACAACTGCAACCAACAAAATATGTTTTGCCTGTATGGATTCCTCAACTAGTCACTAATATATCAGCTTGGAATCCCACAGCTGATCACCAGTTTTATATATATCAGCTGAGTCGAGACCTCACAGTTGATAAGCAAGGTAACGTTGCTCCTGGTCGAAGTCACTTCCGGCTGACACAGTCCACCAAAGTCTTCTCACACACTGGAGATGGTGGGAATCGGTGTAGAATCCTGTTGAAGGAATGTAGAAGGTAGCGTATGCAGGTGAAGAAAACTGAGCAAATTAAATTTCTGTTTATTGGCCACAGAAAGATACAACTGTGATACACAGAGAGCTCAGAGTTGTACGTCCCTCTCGTTCTAGTGATACGTGCTTTCTGCCCTAGCCGGCCGCCATCCCCTCTGGCTGTGGCGCCCAGTCAGCTAAATTAGAGGTGCTAAACCTCCACAGACAACTGGGATTTATACATGAATAGAGGCATCATAACTATACCATGTGCATTATACACCTCAATAAAATAGTATTGATTACATTAAGGTATACAACAAGGTAAATATTTCACCCAAGACTTAAACATATATACAATTCATATTTCTCTATCGCCTTCCCTTTACTCTAGGTTTTGATTAAAAGAAGATGTCTGATTGCGCATCCTATTCCAAGCCACACTTTACAGTGAAATGGCGTTTGTTTATCATTCATACTACGTTGCACATTGTTAATTATGAATAAACAGCTTTATATGTAATATGCAACGATAGTGTGAAACTACAACCAGTCATGGGAAACAATATTGGCACCAGAACACGGGCTCCTGGCCTTTGGTTCCTTCTTTATATAATAAAAAATGCAGCCTGCGACACACACACACACAAACACACACACACACACACACACACACACACACACACACACACACACACACAGAAATGGTTCAATACAGAATGTAAAAAATCAAAAGAAAAGAGATTTGTTGTGGAATAGATACAGAAGACATTATAGTGAAAAGGCGTATAATAATTACAAACAGGCAAGAAACGATTATACAAGAATAAGGAGGGAAGCCCAAAAACAGTTTGAGGAGGATATGATAAATAAAAGTAGTGATCAACCAAAGCTGTTTTACAGCTATATCAGAAGGAAAACCAAAGTAAAAGATATAATACAATCAATTACGGACGAGGGAATCACTTATACACAAGAGAAAGATATTTGTGAAGCACTAAATAAGAATTTCCAATTAGTTTTTACAGAAGAAGAAAAATTTGAGAGGGACTATGTGGAACATGCATGTCCACACATACTACCAGATATACAAATAGCAGAAAAAGTAATACAGGAGGAGTTAAGTGGCTGAATCGGTAGAGAGGCGGCCTGCAGTCCTGATGGACCCAGGTTCGAATCCCGGCTGGGGCAGGGAACAGTTTAAGGATTTGAATTTCATAGAAGCAGACTTTCCTGATCTACCAGATGACCCGCCGACATGTCATAAAAGTACCCCCGCTAATACCAATACACCAGTCCTGTATGAGACAGCCCTAGCATGTATTCAATATGGACGGTGGGTGTTAGCGCCGAAGTGGTGACATGTGGAGGTGTAGGAGGACTACTGGGCCTTGGGATAGGCTACTGCCCCCGAGATATAGGCCCTGAAGCCTTTGCCCAGAGTCGGACACATAAAAAAAAAAAAAAAAAAAAAAAAAAGTAGATTAGACAGAGGAAAAGCAAGTGGTCCTGATGAAATTTCATGTTGGGTACTACGAGAATGTGCAAAGGAGTTAAGTAAACCATTATTTTTAATTTTCAAGAAATCCTTGAGTCAAGGTAAACTACCTGATATTTGGAAAAAAGCAAATATTGTCCCCTTATTCAAGAAAGGAAATAGACAAAATCCACTCAGCTACCGACCAGTATCACTGAACAGTGTTGTAAGCAAGGTATTAGAAAAGCTTATAAGAAAAGCTTAGGTAAATCATCTAGAAGAAGCCAGTATGATAACAGAAAGACAGTTTGGTTTCAGAAAATGAAAATCATGTGTTACTAATCTGTTGAGCTATTATGACAGAGTAACAAACACAATACAGGAAAGGGAAGGATGGGTGGACAGTATCTATTTAGATTTCAAGAGAGCTTTTGACACAGTACCACACCAAAGACTTTTATGGAAACTGTACCATCAAGGAGGAATTCGAGGTAAACTGTTTTGTTGGATGCAAGACTTTCTCATAAAAAGAGAAATGAGAACAGTACTAAGAGGAAACTACTCATCATGGAAAGAAGTGACTAGTGGAGTACCACAGGGTTCAGTGCTGGCACCAATCATGTTTTTAGTGTATATAAATGATATGAACAGTAACACTGGAAATGAGAGCTATCTGAATATGTTTGCAGATGATGCAAAAATACAAAGGAGAATTACTAACACAGACTCTTGTGAAGAGCTACAAGAAGAATTAAATAAACTTCATGAATAGAGTAGTACATGACAAATGGAATTCAATGTGGACAAGTGTCATGAAATCAAGTTTGGTAAAAGTGGAAAAAGACCTGATTGGGATTACAAGTTAGGAAATAAAACCCTATACACATCAGAAAGAGAGAAAGACCTAGGTGTGATCATCAACAACAGACTATCTCCGGCTGACCACATCAGCGAGAAGGTACGGAAGATGTATACACTGCTTGCAAATATGAGAATAGCATTCACATACATAAATGAAGACATGCTAAGAAGGATAATAACATCATTCATTAGACCAACCCTGGAATATGCATCAGTAGTCTGGAGTCCTCATCTCAAAAAGCACATAGACAAGATTGAAAAAGTTCAAAGGGCCGCTACAAGATGGATACCAAGCTTAATGGACCTAAGCTACGAAGAAAGACTAAATAAACTGAATCTACCAACACTACAGGAGCGAAGGAAAAGAGGTGACATGATAATGCTATATAAGTGCATATCAGGGAAGGAGAAAATAGACATAAATGATTACTTAACATATGGAGAAGCATCAGCAAGAGGACACTGCAAAAAACTGCATAAGAAGAGAGGTGATAAAGACGTAAGGAAATTCAGTTTCCCAAACAGAGCAATTGATCAATGGAATGCACTACCGAATGAAATAGTGTGTGCCAAAACAATTCACAAATTTAAGGATATGTACGATAAATATGGTTTAAGACACGGGACAGTACGAGCTTGACTCATTCCTGTAAAGATACAATTAGGTAAGAACAATTAGGTAGGTAAGAACACACACACACACACACACACGCGCGCGCGCACGAGAACTGAGGGGGAAGGCTAGGATTGCGATTAAAGAGTTGAAAGGACAGGATTTAGAATGTACTGGTGTTGTAATGAGAAGGGGTAGACTGAGATGGTTTGTGCATGTTAAGAGGATAGAAGATGAAAACTGTGTGCGGAAAGCGAGAAGTGTTAACCTCGTTTTCCGTTCCTGGCTGGGAATCGAACCCGAGACTTCGAGATGAAAGTCAGGCACTGTTACCACTACACCAAGGCGTGATAAAAGCACCAGAATTCTATGACGAACCAGGTAAATCAGTTATGGGAGGATATATTTCAGTCTCAGCATATTTTATATATATATATATATATATATATATATATATATATATATATATATCCTCCCATAACGGATTTTCCTGGCTCGCCATGGTATTTAGGTGCCTTAGCCTTTATCACGCCATGATTTGGTGGTAACAGTGCCTGACTTTCAGCCAGAAGTATCTGGTTAGATATCCGGCCAGGAGCGTAAAAAAACATTTGAACACGTGCATAATGTGTGTCTCTCCAATTATATATATTAGGGTGATCATTAATTTTCAACTTAAAAATTTTCTTCACCTGCTGCGGGACTTCGATCCTATTGATTAAAAAATGGTGTATGGAAATCTTCGTGCCTATTACATAACTTTAACCCGCCCTGTCCCGACGACGTATGGGTACATTGCAACGATTTGCATTTGCCAGTCCTGGCGACGTACCAGTACGTCGTGCAATTGCAATGTGCATAATTTCGACAATTTTCAAATTTCGCACTTGATTTGCGGTACGTACTCTCGCTTGACCTTCCCCTACCTGCCACCAGGCGGGGACACTCGGCGACCCCGCGCGACCCGCGCTAGCCCGCCACTCGTCCACTCACCTGGTAGCCACGGTCCTGCTCAGACATGACTAAGAGAGGTCTCTCAGAGAGCGAGATTCAAGTCACCCTGGACACCTTTACCGGCGACAGTGATTCCCCACTGGATGACGAGGAGATGGACAAGGATTATGTGCAGCCAGAGGAGGAAGAAACCACCAGCAGTGACGAGGAAGTTCCGTCACCCAGGGAGCGGCAGTACGTGACTTACCGTGCTGCTAGAGAGGGGCAGGAAGCAAAGAAGGCACGTGGTATATCATATCCCAATCCCCAGCGTGCTTTGGAAGGAGAATTCGATGTCAAGGACGAGGACGAGGATGAGGACAGAGCCGTGGGACGTGCTGCCACGTGGTATAGACGGGAGGTCATAACACATCGTGGCCCAGAGCGCACACCACGTCGTATGAGCAGGTATGGGCCTAGCATTCTGTTTGGGGAGCTAGGAAGTCAAGTGGAGGGAGTGGGGAGTGAAATGGAAAGTCCTGGGATTAGGGAAAGTGAGAGTGACGTGAGTGAGTCATTGCTCTCCCTACGTAGTGTGAGGCGGCAGAGTGGATCACGTGGGCCAGTGCGGGTGCGTTCATTATCACGTGGGGTTGTGAGGGAGGGGGAAGGTGGGGAGAAACCACTCCAAAGCACGTCTTATGCTCCCCAATATCACCTAACACGTGGTCGAGCAAGGTTGCGTGAGAGAGCACGTGGTGTGGTAATGGAGGGGGAAGGTGGGGAGGAACCACTCCCCAGCACGTCTTCTGCTCCCCAATATTCAACTATTTCATCCCCACAGCCCCCTAATGTTCCTCAAGGCCGTAAGGGTAAGGGAAAGGGAAAGGGTAAAGGCAGAGGGAAGAGGAGTGACAGTGGGGAAGCCCTCCGTACTCCTTCTCCCCCACCTCCCCAACCAGGATCTCCTCCCCACCCAGACGAAGGCGGTGATGGGGACGAGGGATTTGTGTCGTGGGATTGGGAGGATGGGAGTGATTTTTCTCCCCTCATTCACCCCTTCACTGAGCAAGGGCGATCTGGCTGCATTGCACCAGATATTCACAGTAATTCAACCAGGTTGGATTTTTTCCACCTGTTTTTCAGTGAGGCATTCGTAGATCAGATCGTTTATCAAACAAACCTGTTTGCAAGCGTCCAGCGCCTAGAAAGTGAAAGATTGGGAACAAGGAGTAGGCATTCTATGATCTATGATTACCCTGTCTCCCTTCCAGAAATGTTCTTATTTTTTGCCCTGGTCCTTTTGATGGGTATTATAAGAAAGAATAGAATTCCTGCTTACTGGACTAGGGACCCTGTTATGTTTACCCCCATATTTGGTCAAGTGATGAGCCGTAATCGGTTTCAACAAATTCTAAGTCGCCTCCATTTTTATGATGCTCATGACCCTGCAAATGCAAACAACACTGACAAAATGAGGCGAATTCGGTTGGTCTTTGATCACCTCAGGCAAACCTTTCGATCCTCATTCTATCCCTATAGAGATCTCGTCATAGACGAGAGTCTCGTGTTGTGGAGAGGCAATATTTCATTCAGACAGTATATACCCAGCAAAAGGCACCGTTTTGGGTTCAAGATCTTTGTTATGTGTGACTGTAGGACTGGATACGTGCAAGACATAGTCTTGTACACCGGTGCACAGACAGACATAATAGAAGATCGAAGTATAGGACTTTCGGGAGCAGTGGTAAAGACGATGATACAAGACTACCTTCATCGCGGTCACGTTCTCTACCTCGACAACTGGTACACTAGCCCTCTTCTCGCTCATTATCTTCACACACATGAAACGGGAGTCTGTGGAACCGTAAAGGTGAACCGGCGTCACATGGTCAAGGTAGGGCGGAAACTTGCAAGGAGTGAGGTTGTCTTCTTCAAAGCCAACAACATCCTTGCAACAATGTGGAACCACAACAGAGAAGTAAGCCTCTTGTCCACGGTTCACCGCCCCTTGAAGCACCGTACTGATTCTGTTGATTACCATAGCGAGAGCAGGCGTCGTGTTTGGAAACCTGAGTGTGTAATGGATTACAATATAAACATGCGCCTCGTGGACCAGTCTGACTCCATGATATCGACGGTAGAGTGTGCCAGGACAACGATGAAGTGGTATAAAAAACTGTTCTTTCACTTACTAGATATCACTGCTCTGAATTGCCACCACCTTCACGCCATGACCACAGGAGTTCAGGAAACATTTGAAGGGTTTGTGAGGGAGCTCAAACGAGAAATCTTTGCTAAGTATGCTGTTGAAAGGCCCCAACAGCGCCCCCGCACTGCCCCTATTACCCAGACTCCCCAGAGAATATCCGGCCGCCATTTCCCCACTCCTATCCCTCCCCAGCCCAACAGACCTAGGCCCCAGCGCAGGTGTCACGTGTGCAGTAATTCCCAGGTGAGACTCACGACACAGAGGAAGGACACCCGCTATGAGTGCGTGCAGTGTGACGTGGGTCTGTGTATTCACCCATGTTTTAGTGAATATCACACGTTGATGCAATTTTAGCATGGTGTGAATGCGAAAGGACGCTGAAATTATGAGGTAAATGCGACAGACAGACGCTCAGTGAAATTATCAGTCATGTGGATCTCCAAATATTAGTATAAAGTGCCTACGGGTAGAACATAAGTGAAAACATTGGGTGTAAGTATATAAATCTGCCCTAAGTTGAAACTTACATAGAGAGGGTTGTATGATGCGATATTCTGTCGCTCAGTGCAATAAATACGGCCCGTTATTATATATTTATTATTATGTGACATTCTTACGGGTATAATATAAGTTCAAATTATTGTATATGATGATGTATATTCTAAGTCAAATATTCATAGCGTGTGTATAAAGATAAGATTTCCTGACGCTCAGTCGAATGAATAAGGCACCATATTAGTCAAAATAAAAGTCAACAAGTGATAAAGTGAATAATTAGTATATAAGTGTGTGAGTGAATTAGTATATAAGTGTGTGAGTATTATGTATGACGAAACATTCCTTGCGAGGGTATTTTCAGGCGATATTCTCACGCTCACTTGAATAAATAATGGCAGTAAGTATGTACAGTGCATTCTAGGGGTGTAAACGTGTGTAATGTAAGTGAGAAAATATAATTGGAGTGAATAAATAAAGTAGATGATGAAACACGAGTGTTTGAGATCGTGGTTGCTACGTGAATAGGCGCTAGCATATCGCTAAATGCCCTCGTAATGAATGAAAATAATTGAAAACCTTTACAGTGGTGGAGGAAAGGTTCTATGTAAATGGGAAAATAATTGGAAAGTGATAAAACAATTTGGTATGTTGAAATACGAGTCATAGCGAGTGCGCTTACTAAGCTGATGTGCGCTAAACTTATGCTGCAGGTCATCATAATGAATGAAAACATCTGAAAACACTTACAAACAGTTGTAATTGGTAAATTGTCATTGAAACAGAAGTATACAAGTAGAAAAAATGATAGGTTGACTCATACCAGAAACTTAGCATATAGCATGTTACGACTCGGACCAAACTCGCTATGCTCGCGCGATGGTACAATGCTTATTTTTCATATATATGTGTCTGAAATCCATTATATTGTTACTGTTATTGTTTATTAGTTCAAATTCAAGAAATGTAGAGGTGTTGTGTGTTGTTTCTCCCATTATTCCTTACCATAGAAAATGTAAACACATATCCAGCCCATTACAGAATACGATACCTGCGGGGGGAAACCGCACCTGTACAGACCACTTATAGACCGCAGGGACCACTTTCTTTATGATTTTCCTTCGTTTTTCGACCTAAGCGGAAGTTTTAGAAGAAAAAAATTTGTTCCAAAAAGGCTCGGGACTGGGGGATGTCATAGGTGCGGAAAGCCTCGGGACGTGACGGGTTAACTGGTGTCGTATCATGTTCAAAGTTATACCATTATGGCGTACTGTTACTATGCCATTGGGTTACTTGGGTCCTCCCTTCACAAGAGGGGGGTATCATGGGAACCCAACTCCCACTCATTCTTGCCTAGTTTTATGGCTTGTAATCACTGCCAGCTGTAACGTTTTTCACATCTGGATACACTTGCCTGCGTTGCTCAACTACCTGTAGAAGAAATTGCCGTTGATCTTCGTTCTTGGTCGATACTGAATTAAACTCTTGATTCAGTGCTACCCCTCTTTCAGTAAATCATTTGTTACCTGTAGCCCCTGGACTATGCACTTAGCTTCCTTGTAATCCTCACGACTTTATCATGTGGATGGATCGAATTCTAGGAATGAATGAGGAAGGCCAAACAGTGTGAAGATCTTGGTGTTACTGGTCACGAAACTTGAAATTGTTTTCTGATTCAGTGCTGTCGCCTCAAGGTCAACTGTTGCTCTCTTTAGTTGATCTTTGCTTCCTTCTCCGTTAAGAGCCATCACCATTTTTCACTTCTCTTTAGGGTCAACAATTGGATCCAAAAAGGCCAATCCAATTAATTGCTCTGACAAATAACACAAGTGACGACCATATGCTTTCAAGCAGACTTGTGAGATGTCAATGTCAGGACAGTGACAATTCCTGGAGAAGCCTCAGATGGTTTGCCGGAGCTAGAGCTGCTTTTGTTGCCATGAACCATGATTTCAGGCATTGCTTCATGATAAACACAACAAACCGCTGATTGAAGCGGTGTGTTGTGTTTCAATGTGATGCTTGTCTGATGATGGAAAAGATAGACTTTGATGCTGTATATAACTTTAGCCATCCATCTGGCATGGTAGCAAGCACCAAGGCACTGAAACCATGTTCCACGAGGCAGTACACCACCCAGGACAACAATGGACAGTTCTAGCAGTTCTCGATAATCATCTCAAGGCTGGCTTTCTTGCAACTGTTTCATACAAAATGCTGTGAGCTCATCACACTGCTCACTATCAATCACCGGCATTTCCTCATTGTCACTCAAGGTCTGAGAGCGCATTGTGTCAACAGTACTCCACTTGGCTTTGAACTTCTTGAATATGTGAATGTCGGGACCAGAAGAAGGTCCAGAGCAAATGGTGAAGGTCTTTTGAACAAGGATCTCAAAAATGTGATGACGACAAGCCAGGTGGAGAGATCCTTGTGCAACTGTTGTTGAATAAAGGTACATGCCCCTGCCCACAATCTGGTATTGTTGGCAGTGGTGTCGAATACCATTCCTACCACATATTCAGATATACCAAAGTCACTCATGGTTTCAGTGATGACATTGGCCATGGCCTTTCCTGTCCCTGATTCCAAACTGGGCACTTTCAAAAGCTTTGAAACTCCATCACCTGAGACGAGAATTGGAAGGCGTTCAGAGACATTTGCTCCTGTCACATCGGGAATTAGTTTTCCATCCCAATGCACTACAAATGGCGCAGTTCGATGGAATGATTTCTTCAGCCATTCTGCAAATTCCCTCCGACTCTTGTTTCGATCTCGGCGGATACTTTGCCTGTTGATGGTATACATTGTTGGATCTTGTCCACAGGCAGAAGTCGCAGAAAGCAGATGGGCTGCAGCACGGTTTAAAGTCTTCTTCCTATCTAAAGCAGTAGCAACTGGAGAAGTGACAACTGTTCGTGCTCGTTGGCGTTTCAGAGGAGGAGTTGCAGCTGAAAAGGAAGGACCTGCTTTATCTGTATAATTGTCACCTGTTTCGTCTTCATCACTAGTTGGGCTCTCCTCCAGCTCCACTATGTCCTTTCCTACAGCTCTAATACATCCCTCACGCCCTATCCTCTCCTGTTCAGTCTGTTGTCTCTCTCTTCCTCTGTCTTCGTTCTTTCTGGTGGAGCTTGACATCAATACGCAGCACAGAGCCAGGCCTCCCTTTCTCTGTCTGAGACACAAGACACTCCTTATCGTCACGATTATTAATGAGGTCGAAGGCATTCGTGTGTGGAGTGTCAAAGAGATATTTCATCTCTTCTTGGAAGTTCTTTCTCTACTTCTCCTCTCTTTCTGAATTCCGGTTCACAGTCTACTCTAACTTTCTTCATTCTTTACAGGGGGATTCGATTTGGGGGATACAATTCCATGGCTCGGATGCAGGAATGTGAGTGCCCTCCCAGAATCCCCCTAGTTCCTCAGACAGAACACCTGCCGAATCCCGCAATGTTCGTGTCTTTATCCGCCACAGGTAGAAAAGGCGCCCAAACACTTCTCCACAAGAAGGTAACTTACTTCCAAGTAGTCTTTCACTTGGTTGGCCAACAGCCAAATCTTGGTTTGCTCCTGTTCTCATCACTTACCTTAAGAAATTCACTTCAGTCATAGGAAATAAGTGCTTATTAGTAACTCAAAAGGCAAATCCATGAAAAAAGAAACAGATACGGGTATTACAAGAATGTAGCTTCCATTGATGTAAAGCAAATATTATTTTCCATTATCAAAAAAATGTATCGTCACAACAATAAATATGCTTATTAGGCTCAAACTTTGGGTAAGATGCACAATCAGTAAAAATCATCCAATGCGGTTAAAGTTTCGTGTCTGAAAAGATTTTACACTTAAACTCACAGTATGCCCTGCCAGCGAACAAAATAATCCAGAAATAATTTTCCCCTTTAGAAATAAGGACCACCTTATATATATATATATATATATATATATATATATATATATATATATATATATATATATATATATATATATATATATATATATATATATATATACATCTATCTATCTATCTGTGTATATATATTATATATATATTATATATATGTATATATATGAATATATATATGTATATATATATATATATATATATATATATATATATATATACATCTATATATATATATATATATGTATATAGATGTGTATATATATGTATATATATATATATATATATATATATACACCTCAATATATATATATATATATATATATACATCTATATATAACTCTATATATATATATATGTGTATATATATATATATATATATATATATATATATATATATATATATATATATATAAATATATATATATAATTTAAATGTATATTTATATGTATATACATCTATCTCTTTATCTATCTATCTACCAATATGTATATATATAATTATATATATACATATATTATATATATATGTATATATCATCATCATTATCAGCCGTTTTGAGTATCCACTGCAGGACCGGCCTATCCCGACCGAAGTCGGGACGATACAGCCAATGTATCTCTACCAAGTGGCTTAGGCTGTCTGGTAGAGACTGTATGTTGGGTGAGAAGAGCTTGTAAGTGTAATTGTAGTGTTGGGGTGGCTTTGGATGTGTGTGTAGTCTATGAACCAAGTGTAATCGGCCCGCAGAAGCCGACTGGGTGCAAGCATACTTTATGGTAAGCGACACTGGTTCAACCACAGCACCCCTTGTGTCCGCCAATGCAGTACGTGGCTGGGTGAACACTCCCAAAGTTTATTACCCTGGCGGGGCGCGAACCCTGGTTCACCCGTGTGCGAAACGCACACTTTACCTCTGTACCACAGAGGCTCATATATATATATATATATATATATATATATAAATATATATATATATATATATATATATTCACACACACACACACCTCACTATTCGACAGAGATGAGTTCCATAATAACTGGTTAAATAACGAACTGATCGAATAACGAACGATTTTTCCCATAAGATTATTACGAAATAGGGGGTTAGGTTTCTGACCACCTTCATCACAAAAAGAAAAAGAAAAAAAAAAGAAAAGAAAAGTCACTAAAGAGGGGAAAATATCTGTATTTATACCCGAAAGTGACACAGAGATTTGGGATGTTTTCTTGTAGACCTACCTTTTGAAGGAAAATTATTTTAGTACTGTACATATCTCAGATAATTGCCATTTAATTTTCGATAAAAAAAAATAGTGGAGAACAAACGAAACATACCTACTTAACGATATTTTTGAAAGCCACGGGAATGCCTTCGATTGCGTGTTTGTAGACGGTCACGTCGACTGGAATTGACATCACCACACCAACGAAACTCAAATGTATGCAGTTTAAAACCGTAAATAGCAGTGGAAGCCTAATTGAAAGCGCTGAAACCTAAATTGGGGGGCTTCGCCCCCAGGACCCCCGAATGATTATAACCTACCTAACCTAGTCCAAACGATGATGTCTATCTATCTATCTGTAGCTCGACGCCCTAATCCCGCAAAGGGTGGCCGCAGACAAAACGCCTCCAAGTCGCTCTGTCACCCACCATTTGACTACCCTCCCTCCAACTCATCCCCCCTCCCTCATATACCTCTCAACTCCATCCCTCCACCTCATCCTCGGTCTACCCCTCCCTCTCCCTCCCTCCACCTCACCAACATACACTCTCTTAGTCAATCTTTCATTCTCCATTCTCTCCACATTTCCAAACCACCTCAGTGTATTTCTCCTAATCTTCTCAACCACATCCACATCCACCCCACAACGTTCCTTCACTTCTTCATTTGTCAAC
This sequence comes from Coenobita brevimanus, assembly GCF_032717465.1. NCBI lineage: Eukaryota > Metazoa > Arthropoda > Malacostraca > Decapoda > Coenobitidae > Coenobita > Coenobita brevimanus. Next base: position 51,955,652 of record NC_136967.1, on the reverse strand, counting down.
CTGTCCCTCCATGTCACTCCACATGCTCCTCTCAAGTAACTCATTTCCACTGCTCACACTCTTGACTTGTTCCCCTCTTGCAAGGTCCACGCCTCGCTTCCATACGTCAGGGTAGGGATCACAATACTATCAAGCAGTGACTTCTTATCTTCCATACTCACCTCCCTATTTCTCATCATTGCTTTCAGTGAACCAACAACCTTCCTTCCCTGCTGTACCCTTTCACGCACTTCATCCCCCAAAGTTCCATCCTTACTCATCACACTACCCAAGTAGTTGAATGCACTCACATTCTCCATATTCTCACCATCCAACCTCACTGTACATTCTGTGACTTCATTCCTCTCAAACACCATAACTTTACTTTTGTTTACATTAACTTTCAGATTCCTCCTCCTACACAGTGTCCCAAATTCATTCACCAAACCTTGCAACTCCCATTCATCTTCACTCAACAATACTGTATCATCAGCAACCAGCAACACCGGAAGCTTCCAAATCTCACCTCATTCATTAGAGCCACCCCCACATCCACTGTCCTACCTTGCACCTCCTTCACAACCCCATCCATGTATATATTAAACAGCCATGGAGACATCACACAACCCTGTTTCAGTCCCACATTGAGATCAAAGAACTCACACAGCTCACCATCCACTCTCACCGTAGCCCTAGCTCCTTCGTACATACTCTTCACAGCATTCAACAAATTCCCCTCCACCCCATATATTCTTAATATCTTCCACATATCTTGCCTATCTATTCTGTCATAAGCTTTCTCCAAGTCCATGAAGACAGCATACACTTTCTTTCCCTTCTCTAGATACTTCTCCACTAAACATCTTAGAACAAATATCTGATCTACACACCCTTTTCCCTTCCTAAATCCCCCTTGTTCTTTCTCCAACTAGCTCCTCTGTCATATGCCTAACCCTATCAATGAGTATTCTACCATATATTTTACCAGTCACATTAAGAAGGCAAATACCCCTATGGTTACCACATACTACTCTCTCTCCTTTTCCTTTGTATAAAGGAACAATTATACCTGATTTCCAGTCCTCTGGAACCCTTCCCTCTTCCCAAGCCAATCTACACAACTTCCAAATCCACTCCACAACAATCTCACCCCCATACCTCAGCATTTCACCACACACTCCATCAATTCCTGGGGTCTTTCCCATCTTGATCTTCATTGCTTCCACTACTTCCGCCCTACTGATCTCTTCCTCCTCTCATCTCTTCTTCTCCCAGCCATTCCACAACCATTTATACTCGCATTTCTCTCACTCTCTACATTCAACAAATCCTCAAAGTGTTCCTTCCATCTCCTCAATTTCTCTCTCTTCTCCACCAACAATATATTATTCCTATCTTTCACTCCCCTACTATATCCCCTTTCACACTGCCATACTTTCTTTACCTCCTTCCTAAACAATTTCTTACTCTCCCTCCATTTCACACTCAGATTCCTCCCAAACTCTTCATCCACTTTCTTCTTACTCTCCTTCACTAGTCTCTTCACCTCCCTTCTCCTGCTCACATATACCTCTCTCTTTTCTCTCTCATCTTCTCCCCTACCTCTACTCGCTGACCATTCACTATATGCCTTCTTCTTTTGTTCCACAGCTCGTTTCACCTCATCATTCCACCATGCTGTCCCTTGCGCACTCTTGCATCTCCTCCTCACTCCACAAACCACCTCGCACGCTGCGCCTGTCTCTTCCGTGAATATTTTACATAGGTGTGCATTCCATAAAACTGGCACCAAAACAATATTGTACGTTAAGAGTGTTCATTAATCACTGGTACACTCATCGCCAGGATTGTCATTTGGTATTTTCCAGTACCAAATATGGGCCAATTTAGTAATGGAAAATTCGTTTGGTAACGAACCAGCGTAACCCATAACCAAATGGATTTATCACATGTATGAAAATACAGAGGATGGAGACGGTGGATTGTCTGCTCTCTGATTAAGCAGCTAGCCTACATAGGGTGAAAATAATCAACATGCTGCTAATTATAAGGAGAGTGATTATTTCCATTTGTACATATAATTAGCGAAGAATAAATGCTTGCTTTAAGAATTTTTTAATGAAAAGTTCAATTTGATAATACATATTGAGGAGTTTGGTAATTTGGCCGAGTTGTCTCGATAGCGTGGTCGTATGTGCTTGTAGGGAGACAGGGTGGTCGGTTGTAGATCATCGGAGCACCGCCAGAATAAAGTCGTGAGACGTAGTATGGTTTGAACTTGTCGCTGCTTATTACACATGTGTCGTCGGCTAGAGTGAATAGGTAGTCCCTTTCTCTCTTTCGTTTTCTTTCTCACTTTCCCCCTTTTATGTATCAGCGAGGTGAGTTAGAGCACTTTTGGGTTATGGAGTTTATTGTACAGTTATATCGAATAGTGAGTCACGGCGTAACGTAGCGTGACAGCAAAGCCTCCTAGCTAACCCTCGTGTTATCAGGTCTTCTTTCTAACCCCTGCTGATCTGAAGGGAATCTCTCCGACATTGTATTCAGCTTGGAGAGGATATGTGGTGTGATGTAGTGTCTGGTAGATTTCATTCACGTGGACTAACCGACTAGGGCTGGTTACACCACGTGTTTGAATACGTCATAAAATTCTTGGTCGTCTGTACTACGAAGGGATTGTTTGAGATACATCTTATTGTTAAAGACTCTTGATGGTCTGGGACAAGATTGTGGTTATACATTATGCGGATTGACGTTCCTAGTGAGAAACCGTGTATGTCTACAGCAGACACTGCATCCTGTACATTGTGTTATGAGATATATACTAATGCCTATAGCTATATAGTTACATACTGTAGTTACATATAGGATTGTGTCATAATATATTGTGCCTATATATCGCTCGGTCTCGTGAAACTGGCATACTGACGACAGTAAATATTGTCATAACATATTAATGCACACTATATACACATTACAATCAACTTGTAAGCTAATTAAGTAAATTCATGATATTGTAAAAGTTATATAATTGTGAAAATGTAGTGATTATATTTGTAGTCATTGTAGTAATATAACTGTAACATAATATAATGGTACATATATAACACATATATAAATATATTAGTAATATCAAAATAATACAATGGCATATCTACTGTAGTCAATTATACAATATGTATGAGAATGACTTGCTGTATATATGCATATATAAATGAGACATTATACTATAATGAAAGAAAGCCTATATTATGTGTAACCCATATTTTGTTATTTCATATATATATATATATATATATATATATATATATATATATATATATATATATATATATATATATATATATATATATATATATATATGTACAATATTTACTCAGTTTGTCTCACTTGTACAGAACAGTTCTTAAACACTGTTTCCACGTTAGCAATCCTTGCTTGCATTCTGTGCATGGCCAAAATTAATACAATAAATATGATGGAGAAACTTACAAAGATGACTGGAGCTGAGCTGTATACATAATATGGTATAAACATAATGCTTCTTCCCAAGGTTGTACTGTCTGATTTATTAGTTGCATAGTTTCATACTTGGGTGAAGTCAACTTAATGTGTGCACTTATATTTAAGTTCATCCAAGATACTGACTGGAAGTACCTGTGTGTGTGGTTAAGAATGGCATAAATATTTTTTAGTGGGCTAAGTGGATGGTGTAGGTGTCAGAACTGCACAGTAATATGGAGAGATGTATACACCAGATGTTGATGTATGGGATGGAGGTGTGCCTGGGCAAGTCACAAAAACTGATGCATTTTGAGTGAAGTAGAAGAACTGTGAATGTCCAATGCGTTGATGATGGATGAGTTTATCTGGAGTGAATGTGAAGTTGTGATGATGAGGGATGTCATGATCTTTTATGACAGCCATTTCACAAGGGACTGTCTCAGCTGGCTGAAATGTGAAGATGTACACAGGACAAAGATGAAATGCATGTAATGATGTGCGACATTTGTGTTCAGTTGTTGTTTCACTAGTGAAAGTGACAACGTCCTGTTTCTTGGAGACCATGATGACTTGTGTTGATGTTGATAGTGACTAATGAGTCATCTTTCTTAGAAGGAAAAGGGTATATTTGATAGACTGTGAAATAATCATCTGTTACGAACGGTACATGAACTACTATTGATTTTGTTGTGAGTGTTGCTTCCAAATATGGATAATATAACATCAGATTTCTTTCCTCAAACAAAGGTTTCAAACCATGCTTATGTATGCCTTGACTAATCATTTGACAGAGACTGTGAATGGGTAGTAGATTAATGGTGGTCCTTGTGTTACCAGCATTAGCAATTCCTTTCATGAAAGATTGATAATGAGCCCTAGTATTGTCTAACTGTAGTATTATTACGTCAATATGTTCCATGATCACTTCTAGTGCATTTACTTTCTCCCCAATTCCTAGAGTTAATGCTTCTGCCTTCCTTAGGTTCTTTACAATCGTCAGCATTAAGGTGTTCTGAGTATCAGCCCAGAACACTGGAATGTGATAAGCATAGAAATATAAGTATAGCATAGAACTATTAGTGTGGTGAGTCAAATGGGGAAAGTATTGTTAAGAGTGACAGGGGAAAGAATAAGACGAAACATAAATAGCTATGTGGCAAAAGAGCAGTATGGATTTCGAAGTAGCAAAGGCACTAGAAATGCTATTTTTGCATTGCGAATGTTGATAGAAAGATCTCTGGAAGTACAGAAGGATTGATAATTGTGTTTTGTGGATTTTGAAAAGACCTTTGACACAGTGAGGCATGAAGAGATGGTGAGAATGTTGCGAATGGTCGGGGTTGGTAATAAGGATATAAGAATCATTGTAAACCTGTACTGGAATAAAAAAGCTGGCTTTCAAGTCGGAGAGAAGACGGGGTGGGTGACTATAAAAAGAGGAGTACGACAGGGATGTGTTCTGTCACCAGACTTGTTTTTTTTATACGGATAAATTATAATGGACGAACTGAAGGAATTGGAAGGGGTCAAGGTTGGTAGAAAGAACATTAATAATCTGAGGTATGCTGATGACACGGTACTGGTAGCGGTTTCGGAGGACAAACTGCAAGAACTGGTGGATAGTTTAGTGGAAGCATGTCAACAGAAAGGGATGAAGATTAACATCAGGAAAACAAAGGCAATGGTACTAACAAAAAGGTGAAAAGCGATACATATCCTGCTTAATTACCACGGAAGCTATATAGAGCAGGTGAGAAGTTTTGAATGTTTGGGTGCTTATCAGATGACGGAGGAAGTGAGATGGAAATTGTGAGAAGAATTGGTATTGCTAAAGGAGTTTTCGGACAAATGAGAACATTTTTAACTAACATAGCTATGGATATGAGGACACGAATAAGAGTGCTGAAATGTTTTGTCTGGTCAACGCTATTATATGGGTGCGAACGTGGACAGTAAAGAAGAAAATGAGAGAGAGATTACAAGCAGTTGAGGTATGGTTTTTGAGAAGAATGATGCGAATATCATGGATGGAAAAAGTAATAAATGAAGAAATTCTGAGAAGGGCAGGAGTGGAAAGAGAAATGATGAAGACTATAAGGAAAAGACAGATGGAATTTTTGGGACATGTTATAAAAGTAAACGAACTTGAAAATGACTGTTTACTTGGAAGAATAGAGGGAAGAAGAGCAAGAGGAAGACAACGATTAAAGCATATGGATTGTATAAGAAGCGATTTACAAGAAAGAATCAGGAATGTGGAGTTAATCAGGATAGCTGAGGATAGAGGAAGATGGCGCTCCATGGCTGCTAACGTCACATGACTGGCACTTCGGTAAAGGTAAAAGATCAAGGGTATCAGCCAACTTATGTTGGTGTGAAAGAATTTGTGCAGTTATGTTAAATTTGTTATTTATTTCCTCCAGATCATTTTCTGTAGCCAATCCAAAAATGTTGCTCCACCTAGGTCAAACAAACCACATCCGTTACGTGTATTTGTGATGCTTCCTGCCCTAAGCTGATGGGATGTCCAGGATCATGGTGATTATTATGTGCTTAGCCTGTTCTAGCTTCCAGTCTGTTAACTGAATTAATTCAGCTACTTCTTGTGTGGGATGATCATGTGAGAAAGGACATGTTAATACCGCTACCAGAGTTCTAAGTGGTCCCGATATTTTTTGTAACATTATTGGTGGGTCTTGCAGTACGCCCAAACTAATTTCGGTATTTATTATGTCCTGTACAATTGCCATTGAGGCTGCTGGGGCGATCAGGCACCCTTGTCTGACTACATGTTAAGGGCGTAAATGAGGTGATGCTCTTGATATCAACAGGAACATGATCCATGGAATAATTCGCCTCATCTTTACATACCGAAAGAGCAACTGTATTAGATATCTAATCCAAGTTATGCTAAGGGTGATGATAGCGATGAATACTACAGTTATCTCGACCTGTTTAATTTTATTACCTATAAAAGGAGTCTAGATCGATTCCTAAGTCATGTAAGCGCCTTGTTATAGTGAGAGCTGTATTGGCTGCACCTATGTTTGTCTGTCTGGTATGCGACCGCAAATTACTTCGATGTGTGTTAATTGTTTCCGGTTTTCACCGTGTGTACTAGGCTTTTCGGTCTTGTCCATTGTTTTATAATTGCAAGCTACATTTCTTGAGACTATTTTTAAGTGATCAATATGTATTTCTTTTTCTTAGTCACTCGATAGTGACTTAATCACTACCTTAGTGGCTTCTCTTAATTAATCTGTATGGGCCTTCAAATTTCGGTGACACTTTCTTGTCCATAGTGTGAATGATGCCATAGACAATATCACTTATGCAGATGTTTCATTCTTTTGCTTTCTTATTAAATGACTTTTTTCATTTCTTCCTTGGACATCGTTAACTGTTTCTTTACCTTTGTGTGTATTTCTTGAAATTCACGTAAGTGAAGTTTAGGATAATCGTCATAAGTATATAAAGGAATTTGTTCGCCTTCTAACGTCTCGTAAGGGAGACGTTTGTCTGACTTGTAAATGATGAAATGAGGTGTATCTCCTATGGATTTGTTAATTGCACAATTAATTGATGCTTCAACTCTGAGGATCCAGTCATCCTAGTTTGCATAATTTTCTTCGAGATTGTGCCGTAGTACATCTAATACTTGTTTATTCATCCTTTCCACCAATCCATTGGAAGCTGCATGGTAAGCCAAGACATTAACCTTTTTTATATTGTTTTGTTCACATATTTCTTGCAAAATTTCATAGTTAAATTCACCACCATTGTCACTTATTAGCACCTTTGGTATGGTGAACCTGCAGATAAAACTATCAATGAATACCCGCTCGACTGTTTCTGCTGTTTTATCCTTAACTGGAACCAAGATCACATATCGTGAGAAATGATCAGTAGCAACAGAAAGATATTGATTGTGACTGGTAGTTAAGGGTAATTTAACCCGCCCCATCCCGACGTTTTCTGGGCAGTGGTACGCCCCAGTCCCAACATTTTTGGACCTTTTTTTTTTTTTTTTTTTTGCTCAAACATCCGCTTTTGGTGAGAAACATTGAAAATTCATAGAGAAATCGCTCACCTGAGGTTTAAAATACTCGATCCAGGTAGGAGTACCTCCTTACCTTACAGGGTTTTCTATCAGGCTGGCTGCAAAGAAAACGAGTTCTATGGGAGGATAACTATTCTACACCACTCATAAACTGTATTTATTTATTTATTTGGTACAAATTTATATGTGGTACGAGAATATATTGGTTTTCAAACGGTAATATAGGCATTATAAGCATTGTTTCACTCACTAACTCATCACCATTCCTGACCTTTTTTTACCACATTACCTGATCATCATTTCTGACTGTTTCTTCCTCTAATATTTGTCCTCCACATTGTCATCGATTGGGGAATCACGCTGGCCCTGAATTTCGTACCGTGGCATGACATGGCTTTACTGGCCAGGTCACTGATGACAGGTGAATTGTTGAGAAAAGGTCATGCAAGGGGGGTGGAAGGAGGTCATGCTGGGTAAGGCATTGTCCCTGCCTGGCATCTTGTAGAGGAAGGTGTCCCGTGTATACGTGCCAAAAATCACTCGCGAAAATTGAAAATTGTGCAAATTAGGGACTTTCCAATGTCATTGCAATGTTGCCGCGTTAATTTACGTCTCCGGGACGGGACGGGTTAAGTAAATCAACTGCGACAATGTCCCATGGTTGGTTAGGTACGGGATAGTTCCCTATAGGTGCAGGTAATAACGTGTAACCTTTGTGTCTTGCACATGACTCACATTTGTCTATATGATTATATATGTCTTAGCATAACATTGGCCAGTAATATGACATCAGGGACTACCTGACTGTCCTGTCCTTGCCAGGATGCCCTGCCTGTGGACTATCATGCATTATCCTTAAAATGTGAGGTATCATTGTACCAGGCATGACTAACTGCCTAATATTTTTTTCTATGATTTGGTTGTCCTGGATTTACCCTATATAAGGCACTGTTTACCATTGTGAATTGTTTAACTGGTACCTGTAACTTGGGTAATGGTACATCATCACCTGGCTCAAGATAATATATTACTTTAGACCATACTGGGTCCTGTCTCTGTGCCTGTGAATTTTTTTTATTTGTAGGGATAGTTTCACCATTATTGGAGAGTGATTCGAGTGGACTTACTGTAGCAACACTGGCTAATGGATTTCACGATAAGGCTTTTGCTGCCAAATTTACTTTACCTTTTATGTAGTGAACATTTACAATGTATTGAAATTCTCGGCGTCTCACTTAACAATGCCCTCAGCTGGACCTGTCACGTCAGATCACTTGCTAAAACCGCCTCAAAGAAACTTGGATTATTGTACGAGTCCGTAACTTCTTCACTGACTATGAGTTAGCAATAATTCATAAGTCATGTGCGCTCTCAGCTTGAATACTGCTCAGTGCTCACCCTTGTGGAATGGATGTGGAGAGGTTGCATTAAAACAACTAGACAAAATTCAGAACAAAGCTGTTAGAATAATAACCCTGCTATTACTAATAAACTACCTCCCCTACAAGTAAGAAGGAATGTTGCCTCCCTTGCATTATTTTACAGTTATTATTATGGCAAATGCTCAGACGAAGTTGCATCCATTGTGCCACCTCTCCATGCCTTCCATTGTGCTACACAGGCATCTGGCAGTGCTCATGGCTGGAATGTCACTCAGCCATTCTGCAGAACTTCTGCCTAGGCCTATCAGAGTTCTATCATTCCCCAAACTGCATCTCTCTGGAACTCGCTTCTCCAGAGTTGGTTCCCTCCAAACTTCAACCTACAGCTGTTCAAGTCTAACTGTTACAGATATTTTATGAACAGAGGACACCAGTAATCTGGTGTATGGATTTTATTTTTTGGTTCATTTGTTTTTCCTTCCTCTGTTTTGTTATAAAAAAAAAAAAATGTAATTCTGGATTTCACATTCCCATCGTGCTCTTCCCCCAGGGAGATTTTCCTGAAACATGCCCACGAGAGGCTTGTGGTCTGTGTATAGGTGAATTTCGTATCCGTACACAAGGTCACGAAATTTCTGTAGAGCAGATATTACCGCTAGGGCTTCTAAGTCTGTTGTACAGTACTTTCTCTCTGCTCCTTTTATTTCTCTTTTGGCAAAAGCAATGGGTTGGTATTTACCTCGTTTATCCTCTTGCATCAATACAACACCCAAACCTTTGAGGGAGGCATCTGTGCAAATTATTGATGGTTTTGTGAAATTTGGATAGGCTAAGCAAGGCACACATGTAAGCTTATCTTTTAATTAATTTAACGCTATTTCTTGTTCCTCTCCCCACTGAAATATACCGCTTGCTTTTTCAGTAGGTGAAATAATGGCTCTGATATGTGAGAGAATTGTTGTATAAACGCTCTGTAGTACCCGGCGAGCCCTAAAAATTGTCTTATTTCATCGACATTTGTGAGTTTAGGGAAATTCCTTACTTCTTGTATTTTGTCCTCAGAGGTGTAGATCCCCTCTGCATTTAGTCTGTGGCCTAAGAATTTTATTTCTTTAAAGCAAAATTTACATTTAGACAGCTTAATTTTTGTTTTATTGTGTACACTATTTAGTTAAAATTCATGGGTCAGTCCAGGACTCTGCATTTCACTTTTGAGAACAAGAGATTAAAGGTCAAATAAGCAACAACAATCACAGTATTACACATATTTATTTAGGTATACATATGTCACAGGGTTTTGAGAATATGCAATATTAAAGAATAATATTCAATAATACTTGAGAACAGGGACAAAGAATTTACTTGTGAAAATCAAGCAATGATTACTTTATGCCGGCTTACTTCGCCGATTCTCTAAGGACGAGAATTTATAAACTTTCTCAACAGTACACAGCAGAGACTAATTATTCACACGTGCTGTTTATTAGTACCGTTGCCTCTGGAGAAAGTGACTCCACCCCTGACAATCAATAACTAATGCTATTAATGATAAACAAGTTCTTGCTGGTGCAATTAACTCCTAGATGGCACAACGGATTTAAGTTAATAAAAGGGACTGGCCTAAGTACCAGTTGTGAATAATGCAAAGCGTTTATGCAAACTAGGAGCTATAACTAAAATAAGCTAAATGTGGAATAATAAAACACGAGTTTACATTACATTAAGCTCAAGAGAAAAGAACTGTAAATTTATTGATTACAATGAAATAAATTTACGTTACATGCGTCTCAAATGACTTCAAAATAAGGAGATCGCACTCACTCGCTCATTCAAAAGCTAAACTCTTAAACCTAGGAAAACAAAAAGAAATACTGGTCATAGAGTGGACTAAGCGGATGACTGGGCGTCATTGCTGAGGAAGGACGCTGCACACGCTGAGCCTCTCGCCAAATCACGCTAGGTGGGAATTCAGGAACTGGATAACGGCGGCACTGCTAAACACTGGGCCCAACCTGCTTCCACGGCGCTCAAATCTTCACTGATTCAAGTTGCGGGAGAGAGGCGAGCGTCGGGCCGCATTTGCTAACGGCCAACGAGTGTGAGCGATACACACCCGCAATATCACTCAGCGGAGGTGCTAACATCGCGCACAAGGACGATCACTTATGAAACAGTGAAAAATGTCCTGAAAACATTCCCGATCGGGTGAATATGTGGCGGCTGACTGAGAGATACATATGGGGATTCCACTAGAATTCACGGTTTCCCACCAAAGTTTAATGTCACGAGTTTATTTAAATAGTAAATTGTGCCGACTCGTGACAACATAACATATTCATGGTAAAGGTTTATATAATCTTCAAACAAAACTGGGAAGATTGATACTTGCCTGGTTTCCGTGTCCTCTTTCCAGTCATACATGGGAGACACACAACTACATTTTCCAACAGTGGTTCCACCTTTCTTTTGTCAAGTAACACCTACCCTCTTTTGTTGTCTGAAACGTTCATACTTTCCTTACTCTAGTGTGGCTATCACAAACCTTTCTTTGCTGGTAGTATAGTTTGTTATATTATGGTCTCTCTCTCTCTCTCTCTCTCTCTCTCTCTCTCTCTCTCTCTTCTCTGAAGCCATTTACTAATAGACTCGTTAATTTCTGGTCCCCTTGTAAAGCCTTGATGGGGTAGAAAGGTCAATTCTCGCTATCGATATACATATTGCAGTTCAGAAATATGTGCAACGTGTCATGTGGTGTGTAGGGTGAAGAGAAGACGGAAGGGGGTGCAATGAACAGCATGGTGGAATGAAGAGGTGAGACAGGCTATGGCACAAAAGAAGAAAGCATAAAACGAATGAATAAGAAATAGGGGCGTGGAAGAAGCTGAGAGGCGGAAAAGAGAGTTATATGTAGAAAGGGAGAGAGAGGTGAAAAGATTAGTAGGAGAGAGTACGAAGAGAGTGGATGAGGAATTTGGAAGGAATGTGAGTGTAAAGTGGAGGGACTGTAAGAAATGTTCTGGAAAGAGGTGAAGAGAGTAAGACAGGGTGGCAGTGAAGTTAGTAGGGGAGTGAAAAATAAAAATGGTAGATTACTAGTGGAAAAGGGAGAAAAAAGTGAGCAAATGGAGAGAACACTTTAAGGAATTGTTGAACAGAGAGAATGGAAGTAATGCGAGTATAAGTGGCTGGGGAATGGCTGGGAGAAGGAGGGAGGTGAGAAGACAGGAAGAAATCAATAGTATAGAAGTTGTGGAAGCAATGAAGAAAGTCAAATTGGAGTAAGCCCCAGGATTTGATGGAGTGTGTGGTGAAATGCTGAAGTATGGGGGAGAGATAGTAGTAGAATGGATGTGGAAGATGTGCAGATTGGCCTGGGAAGAAGGTAGAGTCCCGGAGGATTGGAAGTCAGGTATAATTATTCCCTTATACACAGGAAAAGAGGAAATCGAAGTGTGTGGTAATCACAGGGGCATTTGTCTTCTTAGTGTAATAGGAAAAGTGTATGGTAGGATACTTATTGAAAGAGTTAGGGAAATAACAGAGGAATTAGTTGGAGAAGAACAGGGAGGCTTTAGGAAGGGAAAAGGTGTGTATATCAGATATTCATTCTCAGATCTTCAGTGGAAAAGTTTCTAGAGAAGGGAAAGAAGATGTTTGTGGCCTTCATGGATTTGGGGAAAGCATATGACAGGGTGGATAGACAAAGACTGTGGAAAGTATTAAGAATATATGGAGTAGATAGGAAGTTGTAGAATGCTGTAGAATATGTTGGTGCTAAGGCTGCAGTGCGTGTGGATGGTGAACTGAGTGAATTTTTCTCTTTGAAGGTTGGGTTGAAACAGGGATGTGTCATGTCTCCATGGTTGTTCAATTTGTACATGGATGGGGTAATAAATGAGATACAAGGTAGGGAAGTGGATATTGGAGTGGACCTAGTGAGAGAGGGTAGTGTTTGGACACTCCCTGTACTGTTGTTTGCAGATGATACGGTGTTGTTAAGTGAAGACGAAGGGGAACTGCAAGGCTTGGTGAATGAGTTTGCGAACGTGTGTAAGAAACGGAATCTAAAGGTGAATGTAGGAAAGAGTAAAGTGATGGTCTTTGAGAGAAGTGATGTCAGTGAATGTACACTGAGGTTGTATGGTGAGGAAATGGAAAATGTGAGTACGTTTAAGTTCTTGGGTAGTGTGATGAGTAGGGATGGAAGTTTGGAGGGTGAAGTGCTTGAAAGGGTACAGCAAGGTAGAAAGATTGCTAGTTCCTTGAAAGTAGTGATAAGAAACAGGGAAGTGAGCATGGAAGTGAAAATGTTAGTACATGACAGTATTGTGATACCAACTCTAACGTGTGGAAGTGAAGCTTGGACGTTGTTGGAAGGACACAAGTCAAGAATGAGAGCAGTGGAAATGAGTTATTTAAGAGGAGCCTGTGGAGTCACATGGAGAGACAGGCGGACAAGTGAGGATATAAAGGAGTGTTGTGGTGTGGATGTGGATGTGATAGGAAGTGTTAGGAGGAACATACTGAGGTGGTTTGGCCATGTGGAGAGGATGGAGGGTGAGAGACTGACGAGGAGAGTGTATGTGAGTAAGGTGCAGGGAGGGAGAGGGAGGGGGAGGCCGAGGATGAGATGGAGGGATGGAGTGGAGAGGTATATGAGAGAGGGGGGTGTGAGTTGGGAGCGGGGTAGTGAAATGGCGGGGGACTGGGCGACGTGGAGGCGATTTGTTTGTGGCCACCCCGCACGGGATTAAGGCGTCTGGCAACAGATAGATAGATAGATAGTTTAGTCTGCTTTAACTGATTTGGTTTATGTTCTTAAATTGTCCATGATAATTGAGAATATTTTGTTTTATAATTTTTCTAAAATAATTTCATTCAATTTGAGAAGACCTTTGCTGTGACAGATTATTGAATCATCTATTTAACCCGTGCGTATACAAATACTCTTTCTTGAGTCGGAAATAATGTCGTATAAATTGCACCATAATGGTTACCGGACTCAATTTGGATGGAGTTATTGTAGTAAAGGAGTTAATGAAGGCTATATTAATCTTTTCCATTTTGAAAATTCTCCTAAATTTTATAAAATCGTCTACAGGTAGCAGAAATACACTAATGTGAGATGGCACTGTTGTGACAGGGTATGCATCAGAACAGACGATCATTACAGCTAATATACAGTAATATAATTGTGTGTGTGTGTGTGTGTGTGTGTGTGTGTGTGTGTGTGTGTGTGTGTGTGTGTGTGTGTGTGTGTGTGTTTGTGTGTGTAGTTCAGCCAAACTGGAGGAAGGATAATGATGAAAGTTGGCTGGAAGGTTGGAATTGGGTCTCAGATGGGCCAGTTTCAATTTCATGTTGACTAGTTTTTCTGAAGGGGTGTTTCGGTGCTTAATTGTTTATATTGGTGGTTACAATACACGTCCGTGGAAGAGGTGGTGGGGCATTTCCATGGAGTTTCATGCATCTTTGCAGAGAGAGAGAGAGAGAGAGAGAGAGAGAGAGTGGTTGTATTTTCTCACTCCGATGTCCATTACTTCATTATCTAAGAACAAACACTTTTATAAATCAGCAAATGGTGGTAGCAATGTTGCTGGTGGTGATGATGGTAGCTGTGGTGGCGGTGACGGTGACAGCTGTGATGATGATGGTGGTGGTGGTAGCTGTTGTGGTGTTGCTGGTAGCTGTGATCATAGTGATGGAAGCTGTAATGACGAGGGTGGTAGCTGTGGTGGTTGTGGTCGTGGCAATGGTACCTCTGATGATGGTGGTGGTGGTGGTAGATTTGGTGGTGGTGATGGTGGTGGTGATGATGGTGGTGGTGGTGGTGGCTGTGTTGTTGTGGTGGTGATGTTGATGGTGGAAGCTGTGTTGTTGTTGTGGTGGTGGTAGTTGTGTTGTTGTTGTTGTGGTGGTGGTGGTGGTAAATGTGTTGTTGCTAGTGTGGTGGTGTTGGTAGTTGTGTTGTTGTGGTGGTGGTGATGATGGAAGCTGTGGTGGTGGTGGTGGTGGTGATTATGATACTGGTAGCTGTTCAGAAACGGCTCCCATCTGGGCAAGATTTTTGTGAATCCTATCGTGTCGCAAAAGCATTTGGTACATAACGAAGCATGGTACAGAGATGCCTCTGATTTGGAGAAGTGCTGAGTGGCCCAATAAGGCCATGTATCTCTTGTATCCTGTAAAGGATATATTTATACTCCTCTATTCACATGCCATTCACCCAGACCTACATGTATAAGCCTCACTATCCATTTATGAAGCGAAGGCTGTGAGTTTAATAACCATATTTTTTGTCCAGCTGACAGACACTGTCGTTAAATTATAACGGACATTTAAATGAGGGATATCCAGTCTGAATAATGAGTACTTTTTAATTTTTGTTGATGGCAGAAACTACCAGTTGATGTGTGTGTGTGTGTGTGTGTGTGTGTGTGTGTGTGTGTGTGTGTGTGTGTGTGTGTGTGTGTGTGTGAGAGAGAGAGAGAGAGAGAGAGAGAGAGAGAGAGAGAGAGAGAGAGAGAGAGAGAGAGAGACAGACTTCATAATAATGACATGTTATCTTTTATTCTTGAATTTTTACATATGCGCTTTAAATACGCCTGTAATATGGAGAAGCATTTTGACTATTAATTTAAAAAGTGGCATCAAACTCTGTTATATGATCCTTTATGCGTAATTCAGCCAAACAACTCGAACCCTTGTCGGTTCACTCGCCTCATCAGCTACCATTCCTCCCTTTCAAAGGAGTCGCCTCATCAGCTACCATTCCTCCCTTTCAAAGGAGTCGCCTCATCAGCTACCATTCCTCCCTTTCAAAGGAGTCGCCTCATCAGCTACCATTCCTCCCTTTCAAAGGAGTCGCCTCATCAGCTACCATTCCTCCCTTTCAAAGGAGTCGCCTCATCAGCTACCATTCCTCCCTTTCAAAGGAGCCGTCTCATCAGCTACCATTCCTCCCTTTCTCACAGACAATTTGACATACCCTTCCCCCTTCTTGGTCTACCTTGCCTCCTTCCACTCTCAAAATGAAGGACATGGAAGCCTTCCATAAATTCTTGGTTCACTTGTGTGGCGAATGCCAGAAAATATTTGCTATATGATAGTAACTTATCAACCCATAAGTTACTTAAAAACAGTCATATCGAGTCAGCGTCTTCTTACCTGCAAGTGTCCTACGAGTGAGATCGAGACTCAACCATGGCGGACAAGCTTATTTTCAAATTTTTGAATCTGTCTGGCTATAGCCATGTGCCATAATCCCTGAGTGGGTGGCCACAAACAAATCACCTTCCCTATGCCTTGTCACCCACCACCAATGAGGCCTCTCTCCAACTCACACCATTCTCACTCCCATACCTCTCTATCCCGTCCCTCTAACTCATTCTTGGTATCCCTCGCCCATTCACTTACTCCACATTACCCATAATCTCCTAGTCATGTTTTGCTAACCCTTTGTGCCAAAACTTGTCATGGTGGCTGACTTGAAATTAGCTCTTTGTAGTCCCTGGAGAATCTAGAGCCTCAGAGACAGTTGTAGGTGCCTTCTTAAAACCTCGTATATGATCCCCCAAACAAGTAATCTGTTAAAGATTTATAGTCTGAGAATTTGTAACTACAAAACTTGAAGATTCCTCGTAAATATAAATTGCAAAATTCATAAAATGACCTGCAGGAGCCCTTTTATGTATTTTAAAGTACATATTCACGTGTTGTAAAATCACACTAAGACAAATTTTATTCATTAAGATTTCTAGAATGAGGCTTTAATGTCTTACCATTCATTTACGTAACTCAAATTATATTCCCGGAGACTTCGTACTCAGTCTTTTTTAAAGTACATCAGGATTCTTTATCATCATAACTTTAGTTTAATACATAAAGTGATCCCTTGAAGCCCTTTTTAGCGCTTTACAGGCCATTATAATGCTTGATTGTTTTAGTATTTTATTACCATATTTTTACATGGTCATTGTTGTCTGCTCCAGGTGGGTGGCGCCCAAAAGAACGGGAATGCAACCTCTCAAATATCAACAACATCCAAGTCCCAGTTTTCCCATATGAAATGATCTGCACCAGTTGATGATACATCCAGGTCTCCAGTTTTACTGCCTAGTGGAAAGGAACAGTGGGGAAAAAATATTATATCCAACAATATAAACGACCTGAGAAGAGACCTAAGGTTCTTGCAGTTATGAGCTGGATGTGGTAACTAGTACACCTCTAGGGGGAGGGAATCTAATTTTATATGTCTCCCCACCCACCCCAAACCAACATTATTCTTGCGTAGCACTTTACTTAAAAGCATTTAATATGTATGATTTAATGCCTTAGCCTTCAAAACGCACAAGAAAAATATGTACGTTAAAGTTTTGTCGGTATTTATATTAATAGAAATTATATCCTGGTATGAAAATGGGCTTAGTTATACCATTGACTTCTTACTTACGTCAGCTTCTTATTTTCATTCTTGTTATCTCCACTGGATTTTCCTCAGCGAATGAGATTTTTCTTACTGGAGGATTTTGTATATAATCATAATCTCTTCGTTTCATTTTCCAGTTCCGTAAAATCATTGAATAAAATCGACTCAGAGTATAGGGCAAAATTTATTTCCACCTTGTCTCTATTCATCCAAATGTACAGCTGTGGATATGAATGTAAATTTGACTGCTCTGTGCCGTATTCTAGAAGAAGACTAGGGCTTTGCAAATGGTCAGTTGTACCGTACAGTACGTCTTAATGACCCTTATGCAGTCGATAGACATTGATCATCATCATCATCATCATCATCATTTTCTTCTCCTCAATCTTCTTCATCACTGAACTGAATAGATTAAAATAATATGTGGGGATGTTAAGCTGAGTGTTTTTAATGTGGGATTATAGTAATTACGAAAAATTCTGACTCCATTCGAGAAACGTTAGTAGCTTTTGGCTACTTAAATGTATCTACCCGGTGGCATCTTTATCGCTTGTTCTTGTTACTCACAGACAGGCAATAGAGAGGCAAAGTATGACGTCACCTAACTGGGACAACCACGTGCTGCGTCAAAACAAACATAACAAACTATGCTGTTGCTCCCATAACACCAAAGTAAAATAGGTTAGTACACAATAAAAATGGTTCATTGCTTGGTTCAAGATTGTAATCCCCAGTCTGAAGCTTCATCTACAGTATCTACCGAATTGAAAACGAAATTGGAGGTGGGGAACGCTAATAAGTTGAGCCGACAAAAATCCTACTTCGTGTCACTACGATACGGCAGTCATTTTAAAGGAGGTAAGAAAGGACAATGATCTGGTTGGTTAACGTAAGACAAAATAAGATAACTTGTACAGGATGAAGACACAAATGCATGGTCAGTTGAGCTTGGAGCAGGCCCTAGTAATGTTTAACCTGGCAATCCTGTTTCTGTCAGAAAATATTATCCTCCAAACAGACTTTAAATGCCAAGGGTGACTATGGGTCTTACACAACTGAAATGATACGTAAAAGATGACATTATTAACCAAGAATGAAGATGAAACACTATTATGAGGATAACATCTAAGTTGAGAGATTTTTTTTTTTCAGAGATTTTTCTTGTACAATAAACTACTTTCCAGGCTGGAAGTTGATTCAGTCACTTTAGAGAAACAATTTTTAATGATATTTGTGAGAGTCTGCCAGACTTACACTATCCTTCACTTGGGTGAACAGTTTCACCGTAGTAACAAAACTGAGAATGTCCATTACATTAATACATGTCTGAACCAACTGCCATTTCAAGAATGTATATGACTAATTCTTACAATAAAAAAGAATTAAACACCTCTTGTCTGGTGTTTTATTTTCATTTATTTATTTTCTTAAACTGTATAATCGTAATAGATTGCACAGACAATTTATCTGCTATTGCATCCATGATGTCTGATCAAAGGCTAACATTCTAGCATGTTGGGGAGGGGAATAACCTCATTCAAAGTTCTGTTCTGAGTGCACCAAATGATTTGTTCAGTTATATTAGTACCATGTACCCTTGATCAGCGTCTGGTAAGGCACTTACAAAAAGATTGTGAAAACTGTAACATTTTTTTTTTCTTTTTTTTTTTTGCGAGAGATTTCATTTTAGATTTTTTTTTCTTAATTCGAGTCAGTACCTGAAAGGGTCTCTAAAACTGTTCTTCAGTTTCACGGTAAAGAATAGCTTTGTGTCAGTGATATAAAAATGGCAAAAAAGAAATCCATGTCACAGAAACATACAAAAATGGACAAATAAATGCCAGAATGAGTACGATATTGAAATACTGTAAATACCGGCATGTCTCATGTACTATGCAGATATCTTGGTAAAACTGTATGCAAGAGTTTTACATCTTCTAAAATAAAATACAATAATAATGATACCACTGACTAAATAATTCATCATACTACGAGCCTACCAGTAAATCTAACCTAACCAAACCAACATAGCTGACTGATCTAGACTACCTCTGGGCTAAACCTAACCAAAAACAAATTCTGACTTGACTAACACAGAAAGCCACTAAACTTAACTATATCAACTTTTGGCCTGACCTTAATTACTGTAATTTTGCCTGTGAACAAAACCCAGTAAACCTATACCACCTGAAGTAACAGTAAATAAACTTTAAAATAGCTACTAGGCAAAGTAGTACATACAGGAACTTGACTCAGTGAAAATACTGCAGTGTGTGGAAAAGTCTTTAAATAAAATCAGGATGTGAAGGTGAAAAGATAATTGGTACCACAGTATTTGCTCAAGCCTAGATTGCTGACCTGCTTGGTATATTGTAATCTCACAGGCCGGGCCTGGGAATAATTGTTCAAAGTTCTTTTTTTTTTTTTATAGAGTTGAAGATAAGGGTCTGGGGTACCTGCCTATGTAGTTTTCAACTTCCAAAACCGACCGCATGAATCACCACGATTCACTGAAAAAAAAAAAAAAATCATGAAATTTCTCCTGTATGCCGGTGCAGTCTTAGGAGCGGAAATTTACTCACAGAATGTTGTTTTTTCCTGTATCTGAATGCCTTAATTATTGCAAAAGTGATTGTAAATGAATTGAATAAAGTTTCATGAACAAATTCAATGTATAATATGTCTGAGACCGAAAAAGCTTTTTAATGGACTATTGATAAGTGTATGCTTTTTCTTATGAAGCATTCATTTGAAAATATTGTGTGGACAGTATACAATACATTGCTTGGAAACATAGGGAGATGTTTCTATTACTGGCCTGTGTAGAGATAAGAGGGCAGCTGAGTCTGTCGAAGGGTAAAAGGAGTCCCCAGCAGTGTCTCCCCTCCACTCTTCCTATTTCTCCCATCTTTCCTACCACTGTTATTACTCTTCTTTCATTTTCAGGTGACTTTACATTGAGTGACAAGTCTAATGGTTTCCTGTAAGCCAGGAAATCATTTACAGCACTGGGATGTAACCGTATAACCAACCCACACATGCTTCATACATGTCAACACTTGGGTTGGCGGAGGGCTAGTGCCCCTTCCCGTAAAATAATCAACTCAATGTCAAACGGCCACCCCTTACGGGATTATGGCATCTGGCTATGGACAGATAGACGGTAAATTGCTGTATGTTGTAGTGTGTATGTTAATGTACATTAACCAAAGAGAATGAATACTTCCATGCCCATTTCCAAAGCAGAAATTAAATCAGACAACAACTGGAGTAATAAAACATTATAATAAGGTAGTACAGCACTGACATCAGTCTTACCACTGTGGCTGTGGGTTGTTGTAATGAAGCATAAAGATGAAAATATTGTGTGGATAATATACTATACTCAAAAAAAGGGGAAGATGTTTCTATTTTTGTCCTGTGTGGAGATAAAAGTGCAGTTGTGTTTGTCGAACGATAAAAGGGTCGCGGTCAGGATCAGAATCAACCATAGGGAGATAAGCTTAGCACAGCAGAGGCGAGCTAGAGTGAGCGATAACTGTTGTATGTACTGTAGTGTGTATGTTGTATGTACAATAACCAACGGGAAAGAATATTTTCATGCACTGCCTCCAAAAGAAAAAAAAAATAAAGCAACCATTTGCGTAGTAATAATTAGAATAAGGTAGTATAGGGCTAACAAGATTGTTAAAACTTTGGTTGTGGGTTGTTGCTTGTAGGCTGGGTTGTGATGGTGAGTAGACGAGGAACTTATCACCCACGCCTCCCTGCTCCCTGACCAGCTCAAAAACAAACAACGATAACCACTGTCATGGGAAGGCATTTACAAAGTAAACCCTTTTCACTGACTTTCTTACTCAGTTTTGCTTTTTCACGTATTTTTCTATTTTGTTATTATTCACATACTTTCGTATTGCTACTTTCAAACTTTTACCTGCACTTATTTTTCTGTTTTACACTTACTGACTTACGTTCTTATTATTACTTTCTTATGTTTTCAGAGCACATAATTTTCTACATTGCACCTTTTCCCATAAGTTCTTGTTACTTTCTTACTTCTAGTTTGGACTTATATTTTCTAGATTGTACTTATACGCCTACGTTCTTTTACTATATAATAAACTTAGCACCTAACCAGGATATAATACTCTGGGAAGCAGAGTAGGCATATGAGCATCTTGCAGTCATGGCATTGCAGGGTGGTCAGCGTCCTCTTGTGCCTTCACCTTCCCATGGTTGTGCAAACGTTGCACCTGACCAATGCAGCCTTCCTCTTGCCCTCGACAGCCCTATATTAGATGGTGGTGGCACCTTCTCCAGGTAATGAACCAACACCCAATCTCTGACATTGAGTCTGTCAGGAACATCCCATACAGCACTTCATTGTGAATGCGGCACACATCTGTGGACCATATTTCTCAAGGAGTTCAAACACACAATCATGAAAGAAGTTTCCTCATAGTGATCTTTCCAGTTCTCTGGACATAGTAATGACGTGCATTCAAATCATACGTCTACCAAGTGGAAAAATAGTTTCTTATGCCACTTGATAGAATGGCAAAACGCTACACTTCCAATTTGCATGTCACTCTTGTCAACCAGGCACATGTTCTGACTGTAGTCAGGTACTGAATGTGGTTTCTGGATGCAGCGTCCTGATGTAGGATCACAGTGTCGATGAAACGACCTGTGTTTACACTCGACAGCAAGGTAGCATTATGCATGTCTCTAAAATATAAGGCAAGAAGATCTTTCCAGTGAGTCTGCTGAACAGTACTCTTCTCCTGATTCTCACCATACTAGGGCATGACATGGTGGTTGGCTCTGACAATTCCACAGCAGCTTCCATTCATGAAGGTGAGTAGCATGGTCAGGAGAAGTGTACCAATTATTTGTGAAAAGTATGTGGCCTTTACCCAGGTATTCTTCCATCATTTTTCTACTACTGCACATGAAATTCCAAGACGATCATTATCAGCAATATGAGTCATCGCTCCAGTGTATATTATCATGTCAAAGACAACACCCATCTTACAGTCACATTGCACAAAATAATATCTTGATGCCAAAATGATGACATTTAGATGGAATGTACTGGCAGAATGAAAAACAGCCACGAAACAACACGAGATTAATCAATCACAAGTTCTTGGAAGGCCCCAAAATGCCATTTCATCTTGGCTATTAGATCTTCCAAAACAGGCCTCATTTTTCACGAAGCATCAGTTGGGTTCATGGATGTGTTGTTTGAGAAATGAAGGTACCGTAGGATGTTCTGGTATGTGTTGGAAGATATGTACCTGCCAAATATATCAAGACATGTCAGTACATCTGCCATCCAGTCGTCAGCAATTGCATGTTTCTTCACCAGGAGCATCAACAATGTTAGTACCAAGAACAATACAAGGCAGCCAGTAAGAGGAGGAGAGTTAATGAAACGAAAAGCCTTTGAATCAACCCCATTGAGAAGAGATGTATGTGGGGAACCTCCCCACATAGGAGAGTTCCATGAATAAAATCAACAACTATGCAGGGGTAAAGATGATACTGAGTCGGCTTAGCACACATAATCTCTTGGAAGTAGGTTTTACAAGAGATGTAATATGATCTTTCCAAGATGAGTCCCGAGAGAATGAAACCCTAAGTATGTTTAAGGATCATGTAGGACTGAGAGGGAAGATTTTGTCGGGTTGATAGGTGTAAGAAATGAGTCTTTGATGTATTAAAAACAACAAGATTACTTTTACCCCAGTCAGAGATACGAGCCAAGTCAAATATTTGGTATGCCATAGCCTCATCCCTTTTTTGTTGAAACATCTACTGAGATGGATGTTGTGGAAACCGAATGGAAAGATGAAGAGTGAAATCATCAGATTATGAGTGGATAGGGCAAGATGTGCAGCTTAGAAGGTCATTGATAAATAAAAGGAAGAGAACTGGTGATAGGACAGAGCCCTGAGGAACACCACTGTTGATAAATATAGGAAAAGAACTGTGGCCATCTACAACAACAGCTATGGAACGACTAGTAAGGAAGCTATAGATGAAGGCACAGATTGAAGGATAGGAACCGTAAGAGGGCAGTTTGGAAATTAAAGATTTATGCCAGACTCGATCGAAAGCCTTTATTATGTCAAGTGCAATGACAAAGCTTTTGAAAAAATCCCGAAAGGAGGATGACCGGGAGTCTGGAACGTAGGTGAGATGATCGCCAGTGGAGAGTCCCTGATGGAAGCCAAACTGACGATCAGAAAGAAAGTTGTAATAGGAATGATGCTTATTTTCTGTTAAGAATAGATCCGAAAACTTTTGAGACACAGGATTTTAAAGCAATTGGGCGATAGTTAGAGGGCTGGGAATGGTCATCCTTCTTTGGGACTGGCTGAATGAGAGCAACTTCCAGCAAGAAGGAAAGATACAAGTTCAGAGACAAAGGCGCAAAAGTTTACCCGGGCAGGGTGTAAGCACAGAAGCACAGTTCTTGAGGACAACAGGAGGGAACCCATCAGGCCCATATGCCTTGTTAGTATTGAGGCCAGTGATGGCAGAAAATACATCAGTTGAGGGAGTTTTAATGTTAGCCATGAGGAAGTCAAAGGGGGGAAATGATGGAGGAACAGCACTGGAATTATCTAAGGTGGAATTGGAGGAGAAAGTCTGAGCAAAGAGATCTCCTTTATCAGTAGAAATAATAGCTACAGAACCATCGGAGAAGAAAAGAGGAGGGAAGGATGATGAGGTAAAGTTGTTAGAAAGATTTTTGGCAAGGTGCCAGAAGGAGCAGGAAGAACTTGAGCTGGAGAGTTTAATAAAGATGAAATTATTTTTAGCATAGCTAAGAACAGACTTACCGTGATTCCAGGTAGAAACATAAAAAAGATGTGATTCAGGAGTTGATTGCCTCCTGTACCTTTTCCAGGCCTTCTCCTTGTTGTGGACAGTATTCGAAGAAGAGTGATTAGACCTAGGCTTTTTTTTTGCATTAGTCAGAGGATATGAGAAAGGAATGTATGCTTCCATGCCAGACAGAATAACCTCTGTAATGCACATAGCACTCTCAGATGGCTCCCAGTCATGGAAACAATAATCATTCCAGGGAAAATCAAAGAAGTACTGCCTGAGGACCTCCCAATCAGCAGCTCCAAAGTGCCACCACCGACGTTTCTTTGGAGGGTCCACAGGCTGTACTGGAGCGATAGGACAGGTCAAGGTAACAAGGTTGTGATCGAAGGAGCCCAGCAGAAAGGAAAGATTAAGAGTGTAAGCTGAAGGAATGGTTGTAAGGAAGATATCATGTATGCTGAAGCTCTCTCCAAGGCGGTCAGGGATACGGGTAGGGTGCTGTACTAGCTGCACTAGGTCATTAAGGATAGAAAAGGTGTAGGCTTGTTCACCAGGTGGATCAGTGAAATGAGAGGAGAGCCAAGGGTGGTTGTGAACATTGAAATCTCCTAGAATGGAGATTTCAGAGAAAGGAGAAACAGATAGGATGTGTCCCATTGTCGAAGTAAGATAGTCAAAGAATTTTTCATAGTCAGTAGAATTAGGGGATAAGTAAACAGCACAGATACATTTAGTCAGAGAATGACAGGAAAGCCGAAGCCAGCGAGTAGAGAATTCAGAAGAATCAGGTTCAGGAACACGAGAGGAAGATAAGTTGTTGCATACATATACACAACAGCCACTTTTGGCTTTGAAATGAGTATAGAGAAAGTAGGAGGATACAGAAGAGGGTTTGGTGTCAGTTGCCTCAGACAGCTGAGTCTCAGTTAAGAAGAGAAGAAGATGTTAAAGGAGTAGAGGTGGTGCTCAGAAGAGAGAAAGAGGAAAGGCTGTGAACATTGCAGAAATGAAGAAATGAGTCAGACAGTGGTTCCAGGCAGCTCGTTGAGTCGTCACTGGGAGAGGGGCAGATGGTGGAGGCATTTATGGTCCCCCCCCCCGGGGACCCCGAGGCTTGGTTATTAGACGCCAATAAACAATCAAAAAAAAAAAAGAATCAAAAGGAAGTGTAGTGTGTAATGTGCATGTGTTTAGTGTTGAGAGTCAGGGAAACTTGTATTGGAGAGCATGCTGGCCAACTCCCTGTGTCGCTGGAACACTGAAAAAGTTCAACAAAGGGGGATTGTCAAGAACTAGTCCCGAGGGCCGATGAAACGGGAGCTCCAGGTCTTCCGGTCATCAGCTTTCCATCCACCTTGGGAGTACTGCCCTGCTCGACTGGTGCTATAGTCTACTTACATGCTAAGCATTTGTTTTTTTAATATGAGAAGGCTATGGTTTTGTTTGCTATACCAAATTACATATTCCAAAGCTAACCAAAGCCTTGCCCATAACTCCAGACATCTATATCTTATCTATATTTTTGAAACTGCGCCATTGTGTCTTTCTACTTGGCCGTTATTGAATTTAAGTAAAAACCATTTATAGGGCTGCAGAAGAGTCTAACAAGGGTACTGTTTTGCTGGGAATGTATTTATGTGAGAGCAGTGGAAATGGGTTATTTGAGAGGAGCATGTGGAGTTACATGGAGAGACAGACTGACAAATGAGGAAAAAAAGGAGCGTTGTGGTGTTGATGTGGATGTGATTGAAAGCTTTAGGGGAATTTCACTGGGGTGGTTAGACCATGTGGAGAGGATGGAATGCGAAAGACTAACGAGGAGAGTGTATGTGAGTGAAGTGGAGGAGGGGAGAGGGAGGAGGATGCCGAGAATGAGATGGAGGAATGGAGTGGAGAGGTATATGAGAAGGGGTGTGTGAGCTGGAGGGAAGGCAGTGAAATGGCGGGGGATAGGACGACATAGAGGCGATTTGTATGTGGCTACCCCTTACGGGATAAAGGCGTCTTCGAAATTCGTACCCATGACGGCCAAAATTTGAACGAATTAAGTCACCATTCATGACAACATGGTTGTGTTTTGTGAGATAAATTACTGTACTGTAGAGTCCTAACTTTATCCTACGACCATATCAGTGTTATAATGGCTGAAATTACTTGGCGGATGGATGATTTTGGTGGGCAGGGTATGTGGTGGGGACAGGGAGAGCAGCGAGGGTGGGTGAGGTGAGCAGGATGGGTGGGTGAGAGTGGGTTAGTGGATGGGTGGGTGGGCAGGATAGGTGTGTGTGGGGGGTGGGGTCTGGCTAAATGAATGGGCTTGGAGCATGAGTGAGTGGGAGGGCAGGGTTGTTGGGTTGGCAGTGGCAAAATAGGTCCATTGAAAATTGGTGGGTGGGTGAGTTGACGGGGTGGGTGATTAAATGGCTGAGGTGGGTAGATGGGTGAATTTATAGGTAGCGGTAAAAAAAGTCCTTGAGGTGCATAGGTGCAGGGCAGGAATACAAGTAGGTCCATGGAGTATTGAGCGCAATGAGGAACACAAGTCCAGTTAGTAAAATGGGACTCCTGGGGTCGTCTCCCAAGCGGGGTGAGGGGAGGCTGCTCCACAAATACCCAGGCAATGCCGGTGAGCAAAGTCACTATTTTATTTACCTGGCCAACGACAGGGTCCCTGTTAGTGTCTATCCATAAGTATACACACTCCCTAATCCCAACCATTTGGCTATCACCACTTTCATTCGTTTACATCTCGATTATATTCCTCCACATCATTTTCGACCTGCCTCTCCCTTAACCTCAGTCATTTACATTCTCCTAGTCAATCCCCCATTCTCCATTCTCTCTACAAGGACAATCCATCTCTGGGATCGCCTTCTGACGTTTTCCAGCACAGTCATGACACCGAGACAAGACTCCCAAGCTCTCTCATTTGTTCATCTATCTCTACATGAAACTCCACACGCTCTCTCCGATCGAAAAGTACTTGAAATTAAAAGTGTTTCTGATCAGCTTGATTGTGTTATTCATACTGAAGCCGAGATCTCAGGAATACTCCAGTCTGAGGTTTTACCTCATCTAGTTCGATAATGCCTTGTTACTCTCTCTCTCTCTCTCTCTCTCTCTCTCTCTCTCTCTCTCTCCTTAAACCTAGTTATACGATTTATTCCAGGATTTTTCTAATGTATCCTCTCTCTCTCTCTCTCTCTCTCTCTCTCTCTCTCTCTCTCTCTCTCTCTCTCTCTCTCTCTCTCTCTCTCTCCACGTTTACAGTCTTAATGGAAATTTTCTGAAATGAAGTCATATTATTGTTTTTAGTTGGTTTATTAACTAACCGGTACCAGGCAAACTCACAGCTCAAGAGTGACACTGTCTTTATGGGTTATTTACAGCACTGATTCTATTGTTTCTTCTTGATTGCTGGTTTCTGTTTCCGAAGATGAAGTTAAGGGTCTTGTGTGATGGTGTTTCATTAGGGTTTTCCGTCCGTCCAACCGTTCGTTCCCGATCCACAGGGTGCAGCTTTGGACTGATTTTGACGACTGAGGAGTCATGTGAACCCTCTCCATCCGATGACGGCCTCGTCCCAGTGGTCGACGCTCTCAGGTCAATGGCAAGGTCACAGTGTCTAAAAAGATTAAGATCATAGGGCAATGGCAACTCAAGTGGTTTTGATTCGACTGATATTAAACTTGGTGGAAGAGTTAAGGGTCAGGAAGGAATAAAGAAGTTCCATTTTGAGAAAACTATGGCCAGAAGTCAAGGGCACAGACAGAGTCTAATGCTCGGCCCTGAGAACTGAAGGGAGAGGGTTTTGTACACTGAGTTATTTTGCCCGTTATCCAATGTTCCTTTCAGTATGGTAGTTTATGTTTTCATATTAATTTTGCTATTGTTATACGAATGCCTGCTTGCAAGTTACAATGATACACACAGAGTTGCCCATTTCAGTCTCACTAGAATGTAGTTGAATCTACCAAAATAAGATAAGATGGTTATGCACACTGTTTTCACATATATTTGCTAGGTTAACCCCTTCAGTCTGATGAGGTAGTTTGATTTTTAAGCTTTCTTTCCCCAGATGATCAACTGAACATGGGAAAGAGTTGTTGAAAGAGAGCGGGATTAGATACAGCTCCCACAACTCTTACCACTAGCAGAGATTCTAAAGAACCTGCATATAATCGTCTGAGGACACAGTGAACGAATTAAACTAATACTACATCAGAGAGAAGGGCTCACTGGGACTGACACTTAACTACACGAACTAATTTTGTCATTAATACACAGGTAGTGGCAGAGTTTTTTCAGCTTTGCACTTAGTACAATAATTTAATGGGGCTGTATTCTGCTGTACGAATGGCAATCTTATCATTACTAAAGGAACAAAGCAAACACATTTGTTCCTAGAACGCTATTAAAACAGCTGGAAGGAGAGTAATTGTGAAAACGAGGATCCGAGTCCTAGTACTTTCGCATGGCCCCAGTTTTAAATTCTGCTTTGAATATTTTTGGAGGAAGGAATTGTATATGACGCTGTCGACGAAAAGACTTACTGAATGATATTTAAAAGAGGGTGTGAACCTAACCCCAGGTGGTGCGGTGTGGAGGGTTTAGGGTTTAAGGTGCTGAGTGTTGATGGACTGTGGTGGATCAGATGAGTTTTTTCCAAAGTAATTTGGCGATAGGCAAGACAGCCTGTGTCTCTGAGTCCATGGGAGGTTAGCTTAAAATCGCGGCAATCGTTAATAATATTGAGGTGAAACGGGGTCAAATGATTAGTCAACCACTTGGGTAAATGTATTTGAAATCGCTTGCCATCGGCTGCTATAGTGCAGAGTAAGGAAGGACCGTATTCGGCTATGAACCATTTAAATTCGAAGACATCATAAAGCTTTCCTTGAGTCACTTGACTCCAGTTCCTCGTCTACAGAAACTCGAGCTTAGCAGACACTTTTGATACCTCTTACCTACCTCTTTTGTATTACAAGGAGAAAAATCTAAACCCAAGTGGATGGGTTTAGTACTCAGTCAAATTATCCGTTATATGATTCTCTTCTATGAAATACATAGAATCATCGGTCGTTGCAGAGGATGTTAGAAGTCTCGAGATTGCGTACAAGCTTGTTGATGTGTCCAGAGCCGTTTTCAAATTCTTAGTCTGGATGCAGTAATGGTCAACTTAGCATCCTTGGCCTCGTATTTGCTGTTGATAAACGATTGAGCCTTTCGATATTGGACAGACAGTGCTCACGAACTCTGAGCAACTCATGCTCACCGCTATTAATGAGCTCCGTCGCTCTTTCAATTTCTCCTTTAAACTTTTCATCAGTCAAGGCATCTCCCCTAGTAAACTTATCAATAGCATGTTCTCCCATTTGCACCAGTTCTTCACACAGTTGTTCTACAGCATTCATAAGCTCAATCTTCAAATTGTGGTTCTTCATCTGAGACCTCACCATAGCCATAAGGTTAAAATAACTGCATCATTCAATTCTAGAGGATGAGCAATGTTAACCAACCTCTTATGGGTAGTATTCAAGCTACCCTCATCTTCGAGAACCGTAAATCCCACAACAAGAGGACGGCATCATTCCCGTTGCTGCTGCTATTGCCGGTTTACTGGTCCTTTACCGAATATGTAAAGGTTCGTTTATTTAAGGTGGAAAAACAATTTCCAAAGAATGATGAGCTAGTCTAATTTCTTGACAGTAATACCACAGAGAACGCCTAAGCACAGATGACCGCAGATGACACTGTTAAATTGCTGTATGCGGTAGGCTGCATTGAGAAGGTTACACTTCATATGGTCTTCGATTTCCAGAGGAGGAGTAACTCCGAGAGTCGATGTGATGGCCCATTGTCTTCGATGGTTTATAATAACAGGTCCAATGAGTTTCTGGACCCTGTAGTGAATCGAGGTTCTGCATTCCCGTTCCTTTGGAGACTCTGGTAAGGTGTCTCTCATATATATCCCCTGAAAAGGATATGAATGTTAAGCTTTTTTGTGAATAACATCAGATTAAACTGACTTGGTGCTTTATATGGAATGCTAAACCATTGTATATTTTTAAAAAATAGGTCTTTGCCAATATTTTGAAGTCAAGGTTTTAAGTAAAGACTTCGGTCATTTTTTTATGCTATGGTTTTAAAATGAGAACCTTTCCTCTCTCCTTCATCACATGGTTATGCCTTTGCAGTTCTTATACCTATTTATCAGCAGATTTTTTATCGTTAACTGGTATAGCAATGGAGATAGCACTGCCAGCAAGAGAACCGAGGACTCCCGCTGCTGCTCGTAAACTTGATATATATATATATATATATATATATATATATATATATATATATATATATATATATATATATATATATATATATATATATATATATATATATATATACATATACATATATATATATATATATATATATATATATATATATATATATATATATATATATATATATATATATATATATATAATATATATATATATATATATATATATATATATATATATATATATATATATATATATATATAAAGAAGCCACAATTTAGATAAACTATGTAACCTCAATTTTACACAGGTTTAAGGTAAAGAGAACTTGTTTTCTGATTTCATCCCTGTGTGTCTGTTCCAGCAGCACAGATATGTTTCCAGCCTTTCTCTGATTGATCCTAAGGGATACAGATACTGATGGTTAACGGCCTGATTCAGTTTTTTGGCATCACCTTGTGACAGGTATAGTTTGTGCTCCATTTGTTATGAAGCAAAAATATTTCTTATTGTATTTTCATCAAATATTCCCAAGCGCAGCTCGTTAATGGTCTGTAATTCATTGAAAACATTCGTGTTACCAGCCTGTATCTCTGGAAATGGCGGTCGAGAATGAGCTTTGGATATAATGGGAGAATAATAGAAGTTCTACAACCTTCACATGTCTTAAAGTACTGTATGATATCAGGTATGCTGCTTCGACGTGATCAATGATTTACGTAGATCTGATATATTGGTATTACTATGCTTGCTCACTTACTTTTAGCTGTTATAACACTAAAAACTTGATTTAAGAATCGTTTTGTTTTGAGCATAATCTTCGTATACGTTTCATAGTCCTCATTTGTTACAAGTTCAGGTTCTTTTAAGTTCAGGAATCTTCACAATTCCTCCCTGACTTTATTAGTTGTATCATCAATAATGACATCATTTCACCTCAGTACAATTTGCATCTTCACCCAGTGTAAATCCTAAACCATCAACAGTGAGTTTTAGACCATAGGCAAGGTAGTAATCTCTATAACGCATCACCATTATTCTCAGGTAGTTTAGTACTATCCCTACGCGACTCTAAAACTTGGTTTAGTTAAGATGTAGATATGAGATGAGGTACTGTTGGTAGTTGAGGCTGAATGGCAGGAAGTTGAGGCTGTGGAGTTTGGATGGCAGGAAGTTGATGCTGTGGTGCTTGAATGGCAGGAAGTTGAGGCTGTGGTGTTTGGATGGCAGGAAGTTGATGCTGTGGTGCTTGTATGGCAGGAAGTT
The DNA here is from genome assembly GCF_032717465.1 of Coenobita brevimanus. Lineage (NCBI taxonomy): Eukaryota > Metazoa > Arthropoda > Malacostraca > Decapoda > Coenobitidae > Coenobita > Coenobita brevimanus. The sequence goes on along the minus strand of NC_136967.1, from coordinate 51,923,907 downwards.
GATGCTGTGGTGCTTGTATGGCAGGAAGTTGATGCTGTGGTGCTTGCATGGCAAGTAGTTGAGGTTGTGGTCTTTCCATGGCAGGAAGTTGAGGTTGTTGTCTTTCCATGGCAGGAAGTTGATGCTGTGGTGTTTGCATGGCAAGTAGTTGAGGTTGTGGTCTCTCCATGGCAGGAAGTTGAGGTTGTGGTCTTTCCATGGCAGGAAGTTGATGCTGTGGTGCTTGCATGGCAAGTAGTTGAGGTTGTGGTCTTTCCATGGCAGGAAGTTGAGGTTGTTGTCTTTCCATGGCAGGAAGTTGATGCTGTGGTGCTTGCATGGCAAGTAGTTGAGGTTGTGGTCTCTCCATGGCAGGAAGTTGAGGTTGTGGTCTTTCCATGGCAGGAAGTTGAGGTTGTGGTCTTTCCATGGCAGGAAGCTGAGGTTGTGACGTTTGACATGCTGGGACAATTTGTTTTTTTTAGTCGGCTAAATGAGCGGATTTAGAAGATCAGATTTTCTTTGTACATGTCTGTCTCACATAATTTCGAAACTGCCGTTTACATTTCTCTCTCTGATTAACGAGATAATTTTTTTGTTTTATACTAACAAGTTATTTATTTATTTACAGAATTTAAAGACCTTCAGTCCCAATCGCTGTTTGTTGCAACCTACAGTCATGTTTGCTGCAGCCTCTAATCCTGTTTGTGCAATCACCACGTTTCATTTCGTGAACTTCAGTTCTGATTACTGTAACCTCCAGTCCTTATTGCGCGTCCACCAAGAATGATTTTGCAACTTACAGTTCTCTAGCCATGTTCTGGTATGTTATATTTCACCATTTCCACCTTGTACAAATTCCCAATAATCTCCTCACCGTTCATATCACTCAGTCTATATGTGGGTGGGCTTGTCTTTAAATCCCCTGATACGACGTATGCTTCGGTGGTAAAGATGGGAAAGTAACCATATTGAAAAACCTTTTAATTTCTACTGATTCTTTGTCTGCAACCTGAATCTTTGACTTGACTGCATTGTGAGATGAAGGAAATAAAGTTTCATAGACGCACTTCATATTATGAACCTGTGAGCCTTTGAGTGGCGTCATCCCAGTATTCTCTGATAGATGAAGTTTTAGTTTTCAAATATGGCAGGAAAGATATTAACACACCTCTTCGATTTGTTGTGATTAAAGTATATCCACATGTTAGTTTTTTTTTTTTTTTTTTTTTTTTTAACGACGGATTTTCGTTTCATTCTCGGTTGCAAAGGTGGCATATCCGTGCTTCTTCAGTAAGTGTTGAGTTGTCTAATTAACAAATTTTAATCCTTACATCGTCTGTGCCTTCTTCCATCAAGAAATTTCCTCTATTGTTGGTAAGTTAACGAAAGAATACAGAACACAGTTTGGTCAAAATGATAGTGAAATCTCCCTCACAAACAACCGTCTTATGTATCTGTTCGACAGGTTCGAGAACAGACTAATGGAGGCTGTTTCTGTCCTTGACGGGCAGCCACCATAAAGTCACTCATAAGCTATCCACAGGAGTATCGTGAAGGAACAAGCTTTGTGTGATACACTGACAAGAACGAGAGTTTGACAAATGCTGAAAACAGAGGGCTTACAGAGCGATATAACTATCTGATAAAGCATGTCTATCCCAATATGGGGAATTTCAGCTGTGCCATTCCCTTTACTAACCTTTTCGTATTCTGAAAAAACTATGATGTGTTATGTCACATAAAACATCATACATAACTTATGGGTAACCAAACACCAGTTACGCTGTGAAACGAAAGCAGCCAACACGATGCCATAATCAGATCTAGCGCTCAGGGCAGTGACGCAGATAAAATTCTTGATAAAAAAAAAAAAAAAAATCACTGTGTCTAGAGTGAGGTGGCAAATGCCAGAAGTACTGTACATCCAACCGATAAGCGAGAGATAAGAGTGGTTAAAAACATCGTAAAGAAAACCGTAATAGACGTTACTTCCCTCACCAGACTATGCGAAAGCAATGAGGTCAGTGATGGACAACTACAGTTTGACTGAAAATTAAATAGCAAAGTCGAAGCCAAAAAATCGAGGTACGAAATCCTAGGATCTGAAAAGAAGAAGGTAGATGATCATAAGCAAAATGTCAGCCACATTCAATCACTGTAGTCACCCACACCTGTTTACTTGACTAGCGAGAGGTACCCTGAAGTCCAGTACATTTAGACCTCGATTTCGAGCAGAATATCTTCTCTTGCGTATATGAAATGTTAATAGATTATTATAACCACGTTATCTGCAACGAGGGCAGCCCCATCTCACTGATCGAATATATGAAATTGCTATGAGTGAGCAAGCGAAGCAAGACAACGAAGTTTACTCTCACGTAAATTTGGAAACGCGGCCCGACCAAGCCCGGCCCAACCCGCCCGCCGCGCTCATCAGACGCAAATAACTTTACTGCTGTGTGAAGTAGAGTTGAAATTCTTTCTGCATGCGATGCATTCATTAAATAAATTGTTTTACCAACTAAAAACTCTCTCATAAAGGCGAATGAACCCCTTGGAATCTTTAGTTTTCCAAAGGATTGTGTGTGTGTGTGTGTGTGTGTGTGTGTGAGAGAGAGAGAGAGAGAGAGAGAGAGAGAGAGAGAGAGAGAGAGAATGTCTGTCGCTCCAGTATAATTTTCATTGTTCAGCAATCATCATAAAGAAATAATATATCAGACGATAATTGTGATACCATGGCTCTCACTCGCTCTTCACGCGCCCACAAAGCGTCCTTTACTGATGTTATGCAGGTGGTGGTTGTGGGAGGAGGGATTGAATCAGTGTATACAAGGACAGACAATGGAAACCTATTATCAAAGCCACCCACTACAGGATGTGGCATGTGGGACTAGGTTTTACCAAAATGATATTATCGACATTTTCAAACATATTAGTGCTATTTCCTTGTGTAATTAGCTCCGTTATCAGAATATAATCACCTGGTGCTACCTACAAGATACTAAACATAATATCGTACAATGATTGAGAAAAAAAATCATATGAAGTTACCAAAATTACAAAACGACCTCACAGTGGGTGACTTCCAATTAATCCAGATATATTCGAATATTTCTAAGTATTCCATATATTCCTGACACGTATTTATTATCAGTGCCTTTAAAGTCGCTTTCACATACTTCTGATCTATATTTATGATCACAGTTCTTTATCTGGTATTAACCAATCAAGCAAGTTTACAGGTATTCATGCCCCTGTTCTCTTATATGAAGACTTCATTCCTGTATTCTGGTCAGTAAAATCCACTAAAAAAACTGCTAACATTCAGTTACTGAGTATGTACTCTCGTCTGCCTTTATGTAAATCACCGCTTCCCGTCCGATCGGCGAAGTTAAGCAACGTTGGGTCTGGTTAGTACTTGGATGGGTGACCGCCTGGGAACACCAGATGCTGTTGGCATCCCTACGTGTTAAGTGGGGTTGGTGGAGGATTAGTGCCCCTCCCTGTAAAACAATTAACTCTAAGCCCTTGACCACCCTGTTTGGGATACATAGCATCTGGCAATGCATGCATACGTTTCCTTATACTGCTTGTTCATTATTGTGCTCAAATTAATTTCCAGATACTTCTTAACTCGTTTTCATTGTTATTAATTCACTGCCGATCCAGAATTTAATTAACTCGTGTCCAATGCTGGGAACGCTACTTATAAAAAGTAGCGGCGCTCCCATTCACATTACTAGCTCGAAAAAGTAGTGGCGTTACTGGTTTCGCTACTTGATACGAAATGTAGCGGCGTTCCCGCTCCTGCTACTTTGGATAAGAAAAAGGTAGACGAAGGAAAGGTTAACAAAAATCTGTGATAAAGCAATACACAATATACTGTTATCGATAATATTAGTCAGTCTGAGTGGTTATGTTGTGTACCAGTAATGTCAGTATATACCTATATTAAAAAAAAACAAAAAAATCATATACATGTCGGTGTCACTTTAATGAAGCTTAGAGCCGAAGGTACAGGAAAAAAGCTATTTACTGTATAATGTAACAAATGTTCTTTTACACTGTTACCCAGTATACCTACTGAAAACGTAAATAAACGGCAAAAAAAAAAAAAAAAAATGTGGGCTACCATTGACACAAATTATATAGATTTATTATATTCTCAATGATACCTATTTAAGATATGTATGAAAACGAAAGTAAAAATGAACTGGGGCTTTCTTTAAAAGGCTACTTATACAATAGCAATGTTTTCTCCACGACTTTAAACTGAAAGTAACATACAGTTACGAAATAATAACGTAGTGAGTAAGAGTTAGTCTGAAAAAGAGAGTGGGGGAGAGAGCGGGAGTTAGAGACGGGGATAGTTAGAGGTGTGTGTGTGTGTTGCCTACATCTTGCTGACGTACTTATTTATCTTTACTTAATTTAAATCACCGATAATTTACTAGCTAATTCCTGTCTAATTATTGCACATTACCAATAAATAAAAATTAATAAACTACTGATGTAATGTAGAACAAACATCATTAATTGACAGAATTGACGAAAGTATTATTTTTCGTCATTGATAAATACAATCAAACCGTCGGCATAGGTGTATGTACTCATAGACTCTGGACCTGTATTCGTCGCGTGAGTAGCGAGGAGCGCGGTAACGCGTGAGTATAGCCAAAAAGTAGCGGCGCTCTCAGTTCTGCTACTGGCTAAAAAAGTAATGGCGTTACAACCATCGCTATTAAAATAGTAGCGGCGCTATTCACAGCTTTGATCGTGTCCCAGAAAAGAAGTCCCCCAATGAGTCCCAAACTTCGTTTTCTACTCAGTCAATTTCTTTTTTAGATATTCGTAACCCGTTTCCATGAGGGAATTAAAATTATAAGCGTAAAGAAATTAATACAGGCAAGAGATATTCCTACTATCTGGTGCACTGCATTAATGTGGTTCATTTAAAATTATGCGTCATTTGCAGCACAGGAATGAATTCATTATGCCTTAATTTCACGCCAAAGGGCTCAATGTGAATTTACGGCTTCCCACAATGAACTTGTACTGTGGTGTAGAAAGTGTGGTAGGGATTTTTCTCTTTGCTAATCCTGTACACAGCCACAACACTACATAAACATTTCATCGGACATATCAAACAAGCACACCGCCACACTACCACAGTTCTTATATTAGTCGTGATGGTTGTGTTAATAGAACTCACTCTCTCTCTCTCTCTCTCTCTCTCTCTCTCTCTCTCTCATTAACACGCAGCTACCCTGCCGCTGTTCCTGTGTTACAGTGCACGAGATAGGGTAGATCTTTTTATCAAGACTAATCTATACTCTACCACCATTCTTCCACCAAATAACCACATCACTAAACTATTAAACTACAACTCTCTACCAGCACATTACCACAGACTGAAATTTCGTTTTGCACAGGCCACTCTCCACAGGATGCAGTGGCAGGCTATAAGTAGACAGGAAAACAAAAGGACAAATTTACCTTTTATGGAGGCAGATTCAAAAGTCTAACTCACTGCCTCAGCTCACGTCAAAAATTCCATATGATATCAAAACAGTATAATTACTATTATGTGCATAATGTTACTACAGGACCGTCTATTATGGTGGACACTATAATACAGCTCCAGTCAATAATCCTATGTATACCCTGTTCAACATGGTGGCGTCTTTTATTCAGCGTAATGTTCATGTAAACCAACAATTTCAACCACAAGAGGAGAGCTTGAAAACTAATCTTTACAGAAGGAAAGGTGTATTTTTCATTCATTCATTGCCAGACGCCATGTATCCCAAATGGGGTGGCCAAGGGCTTAGAGTTAATTGTTTTACAGGGAGGGGCACTAATCCTCCACCAACCCCACTTGACACGTAGGGATGCCAACAGCATCTGGTGTTCCCAGGCGGTCACCCATCCAAGTATTAACCAGACCCAACATTGCTTAACTTCGCTGATCGGATGGGAAGCGGTGTACTCAACGTGGTATGGCCGTTGGCATAACTTCTCCCTAAGCTTAATAACATCGTATGGAGGATTTTCAGTCGATGAAAGAACTGCCAAGGGGATGGTCGTTCTCCTATTCTTCCGGAATAAATCCATATTTCACTCAGTCTCTGGAAGGTCCGGTATTGCATTATTGTATTTTTTGCTACAGACTAAAAACCAACGAAAAGTTACTCACAAAGAGTACCGTACGTAAGAGAGCAAGTCAATATTCATTCAAATTCCATGGAATGAGAACAGTTTGGGGATTTAATTTAATTAAAACAGACCTGGCAGATCTTCCCGGCACTCATTGACATAAAAGCACCCCAGAATAACAATCACACCAGCCATTAATGAGACAGTTCAAACACGTAATCAGTATGGACGATGAATATTTGTGGTCAACTGAAGACAAAGAGTAGTGTATGGCGACATCCGTTCCACGTAGAAAACCAGCTGAACCAAGGAAAAGACTCTTTATTTAATGACACACACACACACACACACACACACACAGTGTATGTGTGCTGTCATTTCATCACCTCTACCGGAGGTCATTCTGGAATACCGAAAAAAGATATTCTTATTAGCAACACAATATCGTCTATGAGTGGGAAATATTCACTTTGTTTTCGTGATATCGTCACACCTCAGCCTTACCGGCTGATTTTGCAGAATATGCATCAATTCCTGTTTGTATGTTATTAATGCTACGAATGTTACTGTAACATTAAAACATTTCGCAAAAGTTAAAGCACTCAGAAAGTGAAACACATGTGCCTGCCAGTTGGTCTAATGACCAAACAACTGACTTTGCCTTGTGACCTTCACTTTAGACCGATTGCTCTCAGATTCGAAAAACTTCGCTCCTGCTTGACTCACAACCTTTCCACATATTTTGGTCTAAATAGGATAAAAAATATTTAAGCTTACCAACTTGTACGACCTTACTCTCTGACTAACTGCTCTCAAAATTTGGTCTAAATCAGATAAAGCCTATTTCCGTTTACCTTGCCATGTGACCTTAACCTTTTGTTGTTCTAAAAGAAACTATGCACCATCCCACTACTAGCCCTCTACCCTTCCATCAAGGTTAGCTCAGATAAATTATTTTTTTTTCCTCTTCACACATAGGCATATGAATCGTGTTTTGACGTTGACCTGTGATCTTTACCTTTGTTCTTAAAACAGACTGCTTTATTTATTGCCTAACCCTCAGTCCTTCCACAAAACTTGGTCAGAATCTGATGAAAACTATTAAAGGTGGCCTTTCTAGGTCAAAATTTGACTTAGCCCTGTGACCTTCATTTTTGACTGACTTTTCAAAAAACAGTTGGATTACTCCTGTCTTACCGTCAATCACTGTACCAAGGTTAGTTAAAGCTGGAGCAAAACTGTTTGAGTTATTTGGTTAACAACGAGAAACAGGTAGACATACAGACAGATACGCACCGACCAAAACAATAATCAGCCCTCGTTTCGCGAGCGCTGGCTTCAAGCCGTAACACTAAATGTTAATGTGTTCCTTGAAAAAAGTGTTTAAGAAGAGGAGCTACAAAATTTCTTACTGCCCAGCATCCTGAAAATAATTCTTAAGAGTCGGTTATGCCGAAGAAAAATCAAGAATTAGTTACCCACCTCCGACCTCCATAACCTTGACTTCGGAGTCCTTGAAGCTGGGGCAGTCCTTCAGCATCTCAGACTGTAAAGTGCTGTTAGTTGTTTTCTCAGCTAAAGAAATTAATGAGTAATTAGCCTGACTGAAATACCAGCAATGATACAGCCCACATCCACTTATCCATTCCCCATAGTTCTGACTTCCGAGTCTTTCTCAAAGCTGGAATAGTCCTCGAGTATCCTACCTCACATTTGTATTTGCCGCTGGTGACGTGGAAAATGTTTTGTAGCACCACCGTCTCAAGCTCAAGTTTCACCTTCTGTACCAGAAGTAGAGGGAATAACATAGAGCCTATCGACTGTACAAGGGTTATTAAGGCAGAATAATTGCTTATGCAGAGTTACACTCTTCCCATACAACATGACCTGTAACTAGAGAACTTACAATCAGGTTCTCCCACTCACACCTTACGCAGCAACACTTCCCAGAGCCAAGGCTCACACTGCCACATAGCACAGTACCCCATCTTATACTTGTAGTCACACCTCACATTGCCCTATAAAAAATCACTAAATCACGCTACACTGCCACCCGTCAAACTCAAAACACAATGTTAAACTTTACATTGCCATACCTTTCAGTACCACCATAACTCATCACACTAGCATACCTCACAATACCAAACCTTGTAGTAGCACACTTCTCAGTGCCATACCTCACATTGTCATATTTCACAGTGCCAAACGTCAAATTGCTATATTAACACTACTTAATCTCTCTCTCTCTCTCTCTCTCTCTCTCTCTCTCTCTCTCTCTCTCTCTCTCTCTCTCTCTCTCTTATTGCCACACTTCGCACAGCCACACACAAGTATAGATATTGGCATGTAACATACTGTATACCGGTAGGTCTTAGAGAACAAACGGATTTATCATTGTTTTTGGTACAGCTACTTATGCATTACCTTATACAAGAACTAGGTATTCCATTTGTATGATATGTAATATAATTTTCTTTCTTTCAAAATGCAACCCGTGAGACCGAAAGTTTCCCACTGTAGAGTCCACATACTGTATTGTAAAATTTTTATTATCGAGTATTTCAGAATTGCAAAGCACCTATGACACTTCCAGTGTTGTACCCAACTTTATTTCTCCATGTCCCTTTGCTCATTTATCTCAGTGTACAGTAAGTTTCCCTAATCTTCTTCAGCCTCTCTTTGTCTGTGTCCTCCTGGATTTACTACTCTTCTTCTATTTACATTTTAGTTTTATAGGAATAAAAGTATATGTTTCTTCTTTCTTTTATCATTATTATTATTATTATTATTATTATTATTATTATTATTATTGTTATTATTATTATTATTATTATTATTATTATTATTATTATTGTTGTTGTTGTTGTTGTTGTTGTTGTTGTTGTTGTTGTTGTTGTTGTTGTTATTATTATTATTATTATTATTATTATTATTATTATTATAATTATTATTATTATTATAATTATTATTATTATTACCATTATTATTATTTTAGTGGTAGGTCTTGGCGACCATCATCCACTCACTTGATGTAGTGCTGCCTACTTCTTCCTTAGCCTTTATCATTCTTTTTCTGTGCCTGCCCCCCTCTCTTCCTATTTCTCCCATCTTTCCTGTCGTTTCTTATTGCCTTCCTTTCCTTTACAGGTGGCTTTACATTGAGTGACAAGCCAAATGGTTTCCTGTAAGCCAAGAAACCATTTACAAGGCTGGGTGGTAACCATATAACCAAACCATCCGTGCTCCCAATGTGTCAACAAGCGGGTTGGTGGAGGGTTAGTGCCCTTCCCCGTAAAACAAAAAACTCTGAGTCAAATGACCACCCCTTACGGGATTATGGCGTCTGGCAATAGATAGATAGATAGATTATTATTATTATTATTATTGCCGTTTTCTCTCACTCTTTATATACAGTATATATAAAACTATCTGTATCTATACCTACATTTTTATCTGTCTACAGTATCTACATTAGGGTATTTCTTCAAGAAAGAACGTTTGCAAGTTGAGTCTCCCAACTCCTCATTTTGTTTTAATGGACACTATGTAGCCTGACAAATTGTCATCAAAATATAAATCTATATAGAGGTCGCACAGTAGGGCTAAAGTTGATGGATTTCCTAAATTTCTGATGAAATTTCAACATAGTTTCTGAACCATGCATTTTTAGGTATTGGATCGCATAAGCAAAATTGTTAAGGAGCTTGTATACTATGGCAAATGTTGGTCTGTTTTCGATCTCAGAGAAGCGCAGGGAATGGCTTCAACTAGTGGAGTTTTCACTTTCTGGCCGCCAGGGGGGAAGGTGGTGGGGAACGCCTGCCAAGCCTAATTCTGCGACTACTGTAGATATTATAGCTTGATTGCATTTCATTTTTGAAGCTCTCATTAGATACTGTAATGCCTTTGTGTGAATCACTCTACCACAACTCAATTCATATATAAAATAAAATTTATTGAATATGTAAATGGGCTCTGTTTAAGTAAGGGTTGTCATCTTTGAATCAGGAATTCTTAACCAATGTACAGCAACAACTTGCAATAGGAACTGTAGTTGTTGTTCGTTGTGCGTGATCTTACCATTGTACTCCCTGACTAGAGCTACAGCCCACTCTGCATTGTCCTTCTTCACACGAATTCTTGCAGCGATCTCCTGTGCCATAACGTAATCGTCAATGCCGGGCCAGGGCTCCTCTTCTAGGAATGATTTCCTGATTTGCATCTTATCAAAGAATTTGTGGGACGCTTGAGTTGCGAGATCTCCTAGAGTAACTTTTCTCTGTGAAGCTGGAATATGTTTGAGAGAGTTATCACCGCCCTATTTGGTCTTCATGCCTATGACGATCCTACGCTTTTCTTCTTCGGAGACAGACCAAAATTTGCCACAGTAAGCATTTAGAGCTTCTTAACAATTTTGCTTATGTGATTCAATACTTAAATTGCATGGCTCAGAGGTTATATTCAAGTTTCATCAGCAATTTAGGAAATGCTGAGACTTTAACTCTGTGGTGGGACCTCTAAATAAATGTATATTTTAATAAAAATATTTCATGTTACATTAAGTGTCCATTAGAGTAAAATGAGTGGTTTGGAGATTCAGCTTTCAAACTTTCATTTTTTAAGAACCACCATAATTTACATATATCTTACACCCAGCCTGCATCCTAAATTTGAGGCCCCCCACTCCCACCCTTACCCCTGGTGTATTATTACTGAAATTGAACTACTTCCTCAATTCCACATACCCAAGACTTGTGAAAAGTTTGAAGAAGATTCGTTCATTTGTTCAAGAGTTAACTGATGCACAGACTCACAAAAAATATGTGCGACCTTGACTTTGGCCTCCCAAGGTCACCCAAGGTCAAATGTAATGGTGCCAATAGAATCCCCATATATGATTTCTTATTAGCCCCTAAAGTACTAATAAGATCGATCGATCCTTTTCCAGAATTTCGCTTGATGCCTAATAGGTTTGATAAAGGAGCCTTTGTAAAAAACTGTGGACACTAGGCTTTGGCCCAATTGTGACATATCGATGCAAACCAATGAGATCTAAGTCCTGAGTAGGGAGGGGGGAGGATCCAGGGCCCTACCCATGGTGGGGTGATGATTCCCCCACTGCCCTCTCGCCACCTGCCTCTACCCCAAACCTTTTGTTCCCTCGGCGAGATAGGCCAAGGAAAAGGTGGAGAGATATGGTGGATGAGTGTGTGAGGAAGAGAGGTTTAGAAATCGGTGAGGCTAGGGAAATGACAAGAGATCGAGCAGGCTGGATGAATATCCTCAGAAGTGCATGATCAGAGATTTGGCACCCCTTTTTAATGTGAAAGCATCCGCATTGACTCAATTGGATACATTCATGTGCAGCTACGGAACTTGGTGAATGGTTTTGGCGTATCTTATAAAGCCAGCATTCCGGGGGCTTGACTGATGAGTGAATGGAAGTGTGGCCCATTGGATGGGCAAATTTTGGCTGTCTGGACATTGCTACTCCTCACTCTACCTTAGGGTGGGAAAGGAGGTCCGGATGATGATGATGATGATGATGATTAATCTCCACCCATTTACTGGTATTATTATTACTCTGGCTTCAGAGTCTCGCAAGAGTTTCAGGAGAACCGGAGCCTGCGTGAGGAATCTGAAGGGCCCAGGTTATGTGTCCTGGCAAGGGCCACTATAGATAAGAAAAAAATTCCAAAGTCTTTATGGGCAGTGGTAGTGCATGTCAGAAAGTGTTCTATCAGTATTATGTTGTGAATGAGATAAGGTGGTCTTGTCCACTGGAGATTTCAGTGGGACCTGAGCAAGTAACCTGGAAATGAAACTTGGTGGACCAATTCCTAAGAGTTAATTTCTTTTTTATTTAAAAAATCCAAATCTCCCCAATGGGTCCCAGGTCATTGTAAGAAACAGTGAGTGGAGGCTAGTGACTGTTTGTTGGACAGTTACAGAGTTCCAGTTAGTATTAGTAATAGCATTATTATTATTATTATTATTATTATTATTATTATTAGTAGTAGTAGTAGTGTAGTAGTAGTAGCAGTAGTAGTGGTGGTGGTGGTGGTGATGGCAGTAGTCATAATAGTAGCAGTAGTAGCAGGATGAAGACCACCATAGAGGAGTGCATAAAAGAGGGAATCATCTAGGCATTATGTGTCCCCAGAACGGTAGTGACACAAACAATGTGGAAGCTGAACAGCCTCACAGGTCTATGCGAGAAGGTCATCCCACATAGTGGATGGGCAAATCTAGGGAAAATGCAGTAACCTGGGTGAACACCACATATAATGAAATAATTGGATGGTCGTCAAGTAACCTTTTCGAACCTCCCAAATGCAATGCTACAACTGACATGATCAAGGAAATCACTCGCCTGATAGCCATTTACAACAATAACTCACCCATTGCCTCATTCTCTCTTAAGATCCTTGCACTGATACCACATTTCTTCCTCAACAAGACCCATCGGGGTGGGTGAAGTCTTAAGGCAAATTATAGGAAAATGCATCATGGAGGTGATGAAAGATGATGTGAAGCAGGCAGTTGGCAACCTCCAAGTGTGTGCAGGTCAGCAGGCGGGAGGTGAGGCAGTAGTTCACTCCATGAGGAAAATACATGAGGAAGATGACTCTCAGGCAGTACATTGCAGAAAATATTAATGCGATCCAAAGGCGGGGTGAAACATGGAGAAAAGGTGAAATCGACAACCTACTTGTGGAAGCAAGGGCCTTGCAGATGAGAATAAACAACCGAAGCAGAAGAAATCAGAATACCAACGATGGGACAAGGATTTTTGGCAGCAAGATGAGACAAGGGAAGGTCTCAATGGCGACAAGATCCCTGTCAGCTGAATCACCAAACAGAGTACTTGACCTCACAGATGAAACAATGCAACAACTAAAAGAAAAACACCCGACTGCATGACAAGTAAGTGCCCAGTCAAAGCTTCAGGGCAACTACCCTCCTCCCAATCCCATCATATATGACAGGATAACTGGTGATATGGTGTGGCGGAAGGCAATGCACACATAGGGAAGGGCAGGGCCGTCAGGCCTGGATGCAAAATCTTGGCGAGTAATCTTCAGTGACATCAAGTTTGGGGAGGCAGCAACACACCTATGTAACACCATTGCCTCACTGGCGAGGAAGCTGGCTTCAAGTCAGTGCAACAACACTGAAGCACTGATGGCTTGCAGACTAATCCCCCTTGATAAGAATCCTGGTGGATGCAGGCCCATCGGGGTGGGTGAAGTCTTAAGGCAAATTATAGGAAAATGCATCATGGAGGTGATGAAAGATGATGTGAAGCAGGCAGTTGGCAACCTCCAAGTGTGTGCAGGTCAGCAGGCGGGAGGTGAGGCAGTAGTTCACTCCATGAGGAAAATACATGAGGAAGATGACTCTCAGGCAGTACTATTAGTTGATGCCTCAAATGCATTCAATTCTATCAACCGGAAGGCAATGCTGCAAAACATCAGGGTTAAATGCCCAATATGTGGATAACACCTACAAAGAACCAGCAGACCTCTACATTGTGGGTAAGACAGCTGCTAATGATGTCGGTGTAATCCAATCCACATAAGGAACTACCCAGGGGGACCCCATTGCCATGGCTATATATGTCCTGGCTCTGCCAGTGCTGCAACAACAGATCAAATACGAGGCCACCAATGTAAAACAGGTAGCCTATGCAGATGATCTCATAGGTGCTGGCAAGGTGGATGATGTGAGGAAATGGTGGGACCTTGTAACATCTCATGGCCCTGAAATAGGTTACTACCCTAATGCAAGTAAGTCCATCTTGATCGTGAAACCAGCTTACTATCAAGATGCACAGGAGGCCTTTAGAGGCACAAACGTGATGGTGACCAAGGAAGGTCAGAGGCATCTAGGTGCTGTGACGAACTAAGGAATTCAAAGACAAATATGTGAATGATAAGGTAAAGACATGGGTAGAAGAAATTCATATATTATCCAGCCATGCAAAAACAGAACCTCATGCAGCATACAGCGCATTTGCCTATGGTGCAAAGTACAAGTGGACCATTGTGATGAGGACCATACTAGAAATCGAATGGCTGCCACAACCACTGGAGGATGCTATCAGAGATTCATTCGTCCCATCTCTAACCAATGGCCACATCGCCACACCGGAAGAGAGGGACCTTCTAGCACTACCACCCAGGATGGGAGGCCTTGGCATTATAAATCCAGCAGCTGTGGCAAGCTACGAACAAAGAAATTCACTCAGGCTCACCGAATCCTTGTCACAGAAGATCTGCGGCCAGGTTAAGATGAGTGAAATCGACCACCAAAGGCAGAAAGACATAAAGACATAGATAAGCAAAGAGCGTGAAGCAAGACAAAAGGACCAGCTGCAGCACATAATTGAACATCTAACACCAGACCAGTGCAGAAGAGTTGAAATTGCACAGGAGGTTGGGGAATCAAACTGGCTGACAACCCTGCCTCTCAAGGCAAAAGGCTTCCACTTCAACAAACAAGAATTTATTGATGTTATAGCCTTGAGATATGGGTGGCCAATTGAGAACCTACTTCAACATTGTGCCTGTAGCACTGCCTCTGATGCAAACCATGACATGGTATGCAAGAGGGGAGGCTTTGTTTTGCATCTGACAGGATGAAGTACGCGACCTGACTGCCAAAATGATGCAGGAAATGTGCCATGATGTCACAATTGAGCCAGCTCTGCTACCCTTGGACGGCGAGCACTTCACCAGCAGAACAGCAAACACATCAAATGATGCAAGAGTGGATGTCAGTGCTCGAGGTTTCTGGACACGTGGGCAGAGGGCGTTCTTTGACATCAGGATATTTGAACCTATGGCAGCATGTCATCGTGAACTGTCTCTTGAAGCTGCACACAAAAGGAATGAACAAGAAAAAAAACAGAAACTATCAAGAAAGGATCCAACATGTGAACCATGGTCGATTCACTCTTGTGTTCATAACATCAGGTGGGATCGGTCAAGAGGCGGTGAGATTCTACTCGAGACTGGCAGAGGTTCTTTCTGAGAAGAAACGTCAACCGCAGATTTCTGTTATGGCGTGGATAAGATGTCGACTGTCATTCTCCCTCATGAGGTCTGCTCTGCTATGTCTCAGGGGCACAAGATCATCAGCCCACAGGCCTGTCTCTCTGGCGGGTATGGATTACGAAGCTACAGTGGTCGAGAGTCGCATAGACCAGTGACTCCAATAGTTTAATGTGTTTATTCACACTGTAATATCAATAAATATATAAAATAATAATAGTAACAGTAGATGGTTGGTAACCACAGCCGTTGGCGTGCTTGAGGCCAACGGATTTTAATATGAGGGTTAGTATGAAGAGAGAACCTGTATTTTTTACACAGGAAAAATCACCAAAGAAATTACAAATATGCCAGGAATCGAACCCGGGACTCTCAGGTGAGAGCCAGGCAGCATACCACTACACCACGACCATGTGACTCACGTTGTCACAATCTTGTAACCAACGTCCCTCCGCCCCCACTGTGGGCATGAAGAGGATGATTTTAACCCCCTGGCACTCGGGCACGTAGATGCTTTTAATCTATCCCAAACACTTATGGCAAGTCAGAATGAAGAGAGAACCTGTATTTTTTACACAGGAAAAATCATCAGAGAAATTACCAATATGCCGGGAATCGAACCCGGGACTCTCAGGTGAGAGCCAGGCAGCATACCACTACACCACGACCAGGTAAAATACAGGTTCTCTCTTCATTCTGACTTGCCGTAAGTGTTTGGGATAGATTAAAAGCATCTACTTGCCCGAGTGCCAGGGGGTTAACTCATCCTCTTGATGCCCACAGTGGGGGCGGAGGGACGTTGGTTATAAGATTGTGACAACGTGAGTTAACTTTTACCTGGTCGTGGTGTAGTGGTATGCTGCCTGGCTCTCACCTGAGAGTCCCGGGCTCGATTCCCGGCATATTTGTAATTTCTCTCATGATTTTTCCTGTGTAAAAAATACAGGTTCTCTCTTCATTCTGACTTGCCGTAAGTGTTTAGGATAGATTAAAAGCATCTACTTGCCCGAGTGCCAGGGGGTTAACTCATCCTCTTCAGGCCCACAGTGGGGGCGGAGGGACGTTGGTTACAAGATTGTGACAACGTGAGTTAACTTTTACCTGGTCGTGGTGTAGTGGTATACTGCCTGGCTCTCACCTGAGAGTCCCGGGTTCGATTCCCGGCATATTGGTAATTTCTCTGATGAGGGTTAGTGTTAATCTTCATATTACAACTCCAAATGGTGAATATGAAGGTTGGTTTTGATCTTCACAATATAAGTACCCAGTGGATGAAGGTGATTAGTTTATTTTTAAAAAGTAGTAGTAGTAGTAGTAGTAGCAGACGAATTATTAGTATTTGTATTTCTACTCTCCAAGCGATTCTTTTCGATTTAGGAAAGGCCGCATGTAAAGAACGGTATTATATAGGCTACATCTAACCCCCACTGTTCGAAGCCTCTCTGCGCCTAAAAAGGAAGAAAAAATCATCTAGAGGTGGAAAGAACCAAATAAAAAAGACGTCATCGCAGAGACAGGCTATAAAGCTGTATGTATGTGAAATTTATTTATAAAACCGAAAAATAAATGAGGGGGTTAAAAAGGAGCACCACATTTTGTCAGATTTATTGGTCAGACCTTATTTTCCAGCCTTAGCATCCGGGCCAGGGCTTGGTCATTATTATTACCACTCCTGGAAGGAATCTGTGTGGTATTTTTTTTGGTCCAGTTTGTTTTTTTCTTTGTTTGTTACCTCACCCTAACGGAGTCTGTGAGGTATTGTTTATGGTTGAGTTTGTTTGTTTTTGTTAGTAATATTATAGGAAAACTGCAAAATGAAATTACATGAAACTTTCAGGATATGTCGGCACTGGTCCCCTAAGAAAGTGATTACATTTTGGAGGCAATTGAGTGAACCTGAAAGGTCAAAATCAAGGTCACGGATTTTCAGAGAGCTATAAATTGAAAACGGTTGAAGATAGAGATATTTACTATTTGAACATATAGGAACTCATAATATAGGCTTTCATGTGGCACCAAGAGCTTTGACCTTGAATGACCTTGAAAGGCTAAACTCAAGGTCACGCATATTCGGGGGTCTACATTATAACTCGAAGCATGTTGAAGATAGAGATATTTATTATTATCAACACACAGGAAATCCCATATGGGTTTTTAATTGGTACCTTGACCTTTGACCATAAGTGACCTTGAAAGGTCAAACTCAAGGTCACGGATATTCAGGGGGCTATAACTCGAAACTCGTTGAAGATACTTGCTATCCAAGATATAGGAAGTCTCATAAGGGCTTTCATTTGGCAGCATGACCTTTGCCCTTGTGTGACCTTGAAAGAACAAATGCAAGATGATGATTTTTCAGAGGGCATAACTTGAAATCATTTGCGCCATTACTTTAGACTATAAATTGTGTACCGAAACTAGATAGCAGAAATGTGCCAGTATTTAATAGAAATAAAATAACTGCTGTTGGGAGATGTTTGTTGTCCCTGGCACCGCTTTGTTCCTTTGTTACGGAAAAACGTCTGAATGAAATTACATGAAACTTTCAGAATATATGGGCATTGGTCACAAAGAAAGCGATCAAATTTTGGAGGTAAATGAGTGACCTTGAAAGGTCAAAATCAAGGTCACGGATCTTCAGAGTGCTATAACTTGAAACAGGTTGAAGATAGTGATGCTTACTATTTGAACATATAGGAACTCGTAATATGAGCTTCATTTGGCACCAAGACCTTTGTCTGACAAATGAGGAAGTGAAGGAGCGTTGTGGTGTGGATGTGGATGTGACAGAAAGCGTTAAGAGAAAAACATTGATGTGGTTTGGCTACGTGGAGAGGGTGGAGAGTGAGAGACTGACGAGGAGAATGTATGTGAATGAGGTGGAGGGGGACAGAGGAAGGGGGAGGCCAAGGATGAGATGGAGGGATGAAGTGGAGAGGTATATGAGAGAGGGGGGTGTGAGCTGGGAGCAGGGCAATGAAATGGCGGGAGACAGGGTGACATGGAGGCGATTTGTTTATGGTCACCCCTTACGGGATTAAGGCGTCTGGCAATAGACAGACAGATAGACAGACCTTAGTCCTTGAAAGGTCAAACTCAAGGGCACGGATATTCAGGGGGCTGTAACTCGAAAGTCGTTGAAGATAGATATTTGCATTATCAAGATTTAGGAAGTCTCATATGGGCTTCTATTCGGCACCATGACCTTTGACCTTGAGTGACTGAAGAGTCAAACGCAAGATCACGGATTTTCAGAGAGCGTAACCTGAAAACATTTCCAGCATTACCTTAGACTTTTATGGTTTTCCGTACTGACACAACATTCCAGTCCTATTTCAGCATTTAACAGCAATAAAACAACTATTGTTGGGCGAGGTTTGTTGTGCCTGGCACCATTTGTTTTATATATATTGCCTGGCGACTCATCGTTTGAGGATACAAGTCTCAGTTTATCGGTATATCTATTTATGTGTATATAATCCACCTGTTTGTCTTTCTTTCTTTCTTTCTATATCTGTCTCAGTCTATTACCTATCTCCTCTGACGGCTCATAGTTTGAGGCACTAACTATTTATCAGTATATCTGCCTAACTGTCTATCAGTCTACCTGCCTACTTATCTACCTGTCTATCTACCTATCTATCTATCTAGCTAGCTAGCTAGCTCTCTGGTTTACCGTTTGTCTATTTATCTGTCTATATCTACCTTCCTATCTATCCCTCCATAGCTAGCTATTTATCTAGCTTTGTTTTCATTCCGTATTTATCTCTCTGTCTGTCTGTTTGTCAGTCTGTATGTCCATCTATCTGTTTATCGGTCTGTTTATAAAGAAGCCTATCTCTCTTGTTCTATGTCTATCTGTCCATCTACCTGCGCTGGTCTTCTTGTTATCTATGCATCTATCTGTCCTAGCTAAATTATTCAGACTATGCATACGTACTTCTTTATTCCGAAATTCATGGAAAGAAGCCAATATCCACCCAGTTCCGAAGAAAGGAAGTTCGTCTGACCCCTCCAATTACAGACCAATAGCTATCACATCTTCTCTTGGTAAGGTATTTGAAACTTTAATTAATAAGCATATTGTTAAACATCTTGAATCCAACAACTTAATTAGTGATAGACAATATGGTTTTCATCACGAAAGATCCACCATTGACATACTCAATCTTGTAACTCATACCATCCATCAATCAATTGATCTTTTTGGAGAAACTCATGCAGTAGCTCTTGATATCTCTAAAGCTTTCGACAGAGTATGGCACCGTTCCCTGCTGTCCAAACTCCCTTGCTATGGACTAACGTCTTTTGTTCCTTTGATTTCTTCTTATCTTAGTGACAGGAAAATAAGAGTAAAAGTAGATGATGTATATTCGAATTTCCACTCAATTAACGCCGGCGTGCCACAGGGATCAGTTCTGGCGCCAACCCTATTTCTGGTTCATATTAATGATCTCTTATCTGTCACTCACAATCCCATTCACTCATATGCAGATGACTCAACACTACATAGTTCATTCACACTCAGACATCCATTTACAAAGTCTAATATCTCTACCTCTCAACTCAATACAGCCATCTCCATAAATCAAGATCTATCTACAATCAGTGAATGGGGACAAAACAACCTTGTCTCTTTTAATGCTAGTAAAACTAAATATATACAGTTTACTAATAGACAGATATTGCCAGATTCGTACATTACCTTCAGTGCTACTAATATTCCCATCTCCAAAAGTATTGAAATTCTTGGTGTCTCACTTAACAGTGCCCTCAGCTGGACCTCTCATGTCAGATCACTTGCTAAAACCGCCTCCAAGAAACTTGGATTATTGTACAGAGTCCGTAACTTCTTCACCGATGAGCAGTTAGCTATAATTTATAAGAGTCATGTGCGCTCTCAGCTTGAATATTGCTCACCCTTGTGGAATGGTTGTGGAGAGGTTGGATTAAGACAACTAGACAAAATTCAGAATAAAGCTGTTAGAATCATTAACAACCCTGCCATTACATATAAACTACCTCCCCTGCAAGTAAGAAGGAATGTTGCCTCCCTTGCATTATTTTACAGATATATTTTTGGCAAATGCTCAGACGAAGTTGCGTCCATGGTGCCACCTCTCCATGCCTTCCCTCGTGCTACACGGGCATCTGGTAGCGCTCATGACTGGAATGTCACTCAACCACATTGCAGAACTTCTGCCTATCAGAATTCTTTCATTCCCCGAACTGCATCTCTCTGGAACTCGCTTCCCCAGAGTTGTTTTCCTCCAAATTTCAACCTACAACTGTTCAAGTCTAATTCTTACAGATATTTTATGAACAGAGGACACCAGTAATCTGGTGTATGGATTATTTTTTTTTCTCCATTTGTTTTTCCTTCCTCCGTTCTGTTATTAAAAAAAAAAAAAAAAAAAAAAAAAAAAAATCTACTTATCTCTGTCAATCTGTTTGTCTGTAGGAGAAGGATGGCCTTGAAAAATGAACCTACTCAGTAAGCAACCCTCCTCCCTAGACACATCACCACACTCATATTCATACAACCGTATACTGTTTGGCAAGGCAGATATCCTAGTTCTTTTCCGCAGCTGTTTAATTTGTTTATCACGCTTCTTCATCGTTCTGTGTGTTACACATGCATTGTTAGGCGCAAATAAATAGCCGAATTTGCCACCTAAAATTAGATCTGTTCTCCAACTCCTTATCTCTCCACATTCTTCTTGGTCTTCCAGCCCTCCTTCCTACCAGCGTTTTGATGCAAATAAAACATTAACTCAGGTGTGAGAGCCTTCAAGCTATGTATCATTTAACGAAAATGCAACAAATAAGACAGCTAAATCGAGGTTCCGTTCACGTCGAGATGCCTGGATGAATGGCGTGTAACAGACTGGGATATACAGTATACCGAGGAAGATAGTTCAGTAATGGACATCTTGCACACACGAAGTAGAGAGTACTGAGTACAGGCTACCTATTTCATTAGAAAATAGAACAAAAGAGTGGTGAGTGTGTGTGGTCAGAGGGTGATGTGTGTCTACAACAATAGAGAAGGAATGAAAATAGAGAGATCAAGCAGATCAGTATATCACTTTAAAAAACTCCTAGCCTGTCCCTCAGCTGTATGTTTTATTTATTTCCACCCCTCTCTCTCTCTCTCTCTCTCTCTCTCTCTCTCTCTCTCTCTCTCTCTCTCTCTCTCTCTCTCTCTCTCTCTCTCTCATCCTCCAATCAATCACCTCTCACTCATACTCATTCCTAGTCAGTCTCTCGATCTCCATTTGCATAGAAAAATGTTTCAAAAAATTATTCTCGGACACACACACACACACACACACACACACACACACACACACACACACACACACACACACACACACACACACACACACACACACACACTACAGTACAATCACACACAACCTTAATATCCTCTCCTACCCTCCACCCACCCCCATTTCCCTTTAATACTTACGAATTCAGAAAATTTCCCGGTGAAAAGAAATCCTGCACAGAGCGTTATAAAATGCGTGATTAAGCGTGGGGGAGAATACAGGAGAAAAGGGACAAAGTCTTGCTATATTAGTTCAGATCGGAGTAGGAACAACACCGGCTTTAAAACTGTTTCTAGATAATCACGACTTAGGCAGAATTATATTAGGCTAGATTTGTTTAATTTAGTTTGGGCTAGGATAGGCTATATTTCTTTGGATCATGTTATTCTACGTTGTCAGGGTGGGTTATGTTACGATAGGTTGGGTTTTGTTGGGTCAGGTCAGGTCAGGTTTGGTTTGGTTGATTTAGATTTGGTTGGGCTAGATTAGGTGAAATTAGGTTAGGTAAGGTTCGGTTTGGTTGTGTTACGTTAGGTTAGGTTAGATTATTGCTTACTGTTCCTGAGCGATAGTTCTGAAATTTCAATTAGTTCTGTTTAGGATTTCCTATTAGCGTAACTAACCAACTGCTTCCTACAATTTTGAAATATACCGGTACTCTGGCATATAGCCTACTGTACTTACTGTTTTCTGTAACAATTTTACACAACAGGTTTCACCTGTGAAGATATAAGGAAGAGTATGTGCATTATCGCTGACCGAGATCTGGATAGCCGGGTGTACATGAGACAGAGTCAAGGTTCTGTAGGGTCGAATATACGTGAATGAGTATGTGGTTCATTTCTCAGATCACATTGTTGACAATTCTCTCTCTCTCTCTCTCTCTCTCTCTCTCTCTCTTACTCTACACCCTCAAAGAATAATGCTTTTAGGCTATCTGATCTCTCTCTTTCCCTCTCCGCCTGTCCATCCCACACCGCCTCACCTCACCATGGCCTCGGCACCACCGTTTAATTATTCTCCCATTGTTCAAACCACGCCACACTGATTCTATTCGCCTTCCTTTAATTTACCTCCCTACCTACATACTCGCTCCCCTCGTCCCTTCCCGTTCCCTCATTACAAGTTCCTTTCCGCTGCTTTTAATCAAATGCTTCAGCCCAACTCTCACTTCACAGCTGCATGGGTCCTTTACTTAGGCAAACACAGCAGTAGAATGAATGTTTAAACGATTTGTATATAAACATTGTACAGTTGGATGGGGCATTTATTTACGTAAACACACCTGTCTCCTTAAAAGTAATAACAGTTTAAAGCTCATGTAATCAACACACACACTAGCACAAACTTAGCATTAATGTTAATACGATCGTCATTTAAGACACTTATAGCTAAACAGGATCATTATCATAGCAGGCACACGCCAAAACGAAAAAATAGAAGGAAGTTAAAACAACCTTCATTTAAAGTTTGTCGTAAGATAGAGCTGTGCTTCTATAAGCACATCGAACTCAGTTATGGTCGGAACAAATCTCTCATTCTTTCTTACTCCAAACGATTTTATTTAGTTAATAGTCAGTCATAGGAGCCCCACAGCTGGATAGGACCTTAACAAAGACAAACACAAAGTGTGGACGAATCTGTATATAATCTCCAATTAAAAGATTTTTAGTTGGACAGGACATTCACTTCAACACATTTAACAGCTTCACAATATTACACAGCTATATGGAACCTTCACTTAAAGAAACATCAAGGCATCACAGGCATTTAATGATCCACCACTTAAACCACCTGCACTTTGAAGTAACCAATTCGCATTATGATTATTGTTTCCTGCGGTAAATAAGACCTCCACGTACAGGAACCCAAAGGTAGAGTGAATATATCAAACCTCTCCTCTTCAAAAAAAAAAAAATAATAATAATAATAAATAAATAAATAAATAAAATAAACATTAGATGGCAATACTTAGCAATGTATTATTTGAATTTCCTCATCCTTCAACCAGAAACGGATTCACTCACTTAGAAGCAAAGGTACATTTCTGCAAGCATTAAACAATATTTACTGGTATATGGGTTCTTTACCTAGACAAAGCAGAAAAAAGAGGAAGAAATGAATGTTCCAATTGTACCCACTTAAAAAAAAAGATAGAAAGACAGAAGGCTAGATAGGTAGATAGATATGAATTGATATATAGACAGACAGACACAGATAGACATATAAACTGATAGACAGACAAGCAGGTAGATAGACTAAGATAGGCAGAAAGATACCAGATTGATAGATAGATAGATAGAAGGATAGATAGAGAGACAGATAGACAGATAGACAAGGATAGAGACAGGACATTAATTACGCCAACATAAAGATAGAATGGATGTCAAACCATCTTCCTCAAAAAGCACTTGCAGTTAGAAGAACTTCCGCTAAAGGGTCACAGATCATGACTAATTGTTAACAGGTCCTTAACTAGACAAATTAACCATTCCTTTTGCTCAACTTGTAACACATTATTTTAAAGGGGTTAGTGTTTAATGTCAACCCTTACTTAACAGTCTGCAGTGGTTTATCATGCCATTTTTGACAAAGAATATGATAGCATCGAAGTATGAAAAGCCCATTCTCACTGCTGTCCCGCGTAATGTACGGTTATATAGAGAATACCTATTCTTCCAGGAACCCTGTCACAACTCTTAAAATCATCGAGTCCAGACTATATCGGAAACCCAGAGGACTTCCCGACAGGGTGTGCACTGCCTCTAGGCGTACAGTTCATAGCTCAGCGAGTGTAAAGTCATAATCTTGTCTGTTACAAGTGGGCAGTAAAAATTACCTCTTTCCGAATCACTTTCCATTTTTATCTCACTCATCGAATGGTGAATATTATCTATGAAAGTTATTTCCAAAATCCATTAATATCATACTCAGGGATATTAGAGTCAGATCCGGTAGTATGACATTAGTGGAGTTAAATGACGTGGCAATGTGACTGGAAAAAAGTGATGGAGGGGTACAAGTTACAACGATAAGTTGTACTCCCCAAGTTCTTATGATATATTCCAGTGAGGTACACTGCCATGAATGAAGATGCCGGGTACCAATCACAATTACTGAGAGAAGAGAATAGTAAAAATAAGAACTGTCCTTATCCATCACCCTAACCCACAGTGTGGTCATGGAAAAGGAAGTGCACCTGATCCAAAGGAAAACGGGTAGCGTAGGAAATTTTACGGGACACGAGGAAGCATTCAGTCTGCCACTTACGTAAGCTTAGCAAAGCTTTGTCTCACCTTCTGTTGAGCTGCCAGGTCGAGGAAATGTTAACTGCCGCTACTGAGTATCAGTTACTCTTATTGTATATACACTATGTAACAAAGAATTTGTTTATTCATTTTTTTTTTTTTTTGTCTGATTAGACTCGGTTTTCCACTCTGATTCCAATGGTGTATGTTTTGTTTGTCTACAGCATCTCTAGGTTTTTTGTCAACAACTGGCAATTGTTTACTTCCAGTCTTGTTACTGCACGCCGATGTGATGGCTAACGTATCACTTACCATGTCACACAAGCACACACACATGCAGATGCCACTAATATGACAATTATTGCGTCAAGCAACGCGGATAGTCAGTTCATTCGATGAGCTAGTCTTACGTTGCTAGTCTGGCTGGTCGACATGTTTTTGTGCTGTTCCTAAATGTGTTTCTGTTGATGAGAATGACCAGCAGACGTTCTTACAAGCTGTCAGCTGATACATTTTGTTATGTATGTGGCGAATATGTTGGACCGAAGAAGATCAACCACAAAATCCACCTTGATATCAAATTTGTTCATGCATATAAAGCATATTTTGGCGTGGCAATGGGGGATCAAGATAAGGATTGGGCTCCGCACTACACTTGTGGTAGCTGTCACTCTACGCTTGAAACTTGGCTGTGAGGAGGAAGAAAGAAGATGCCTTTCGCAGTTCCGAGAGTGTGGTGGGAGCCTTCGAATCACCACGGTGATTGTTATTTCTGCATGGCTGATATAAGTGGTGCAAAGAGCATTAAGGGCAGAAAGAACATTGTATATCCAAATTTGCCTTCTTCGATCTCTCTGGTGCCTCACAATGATGAGCTGGCGATTCCTGTCCTGCAGACACGGAAGTTGTCTCTGACCATAAGGACATCGTCGCTGATATAGGGGAGAGTGATGATGACTCGTATGTTTGAGAATGTTCTGGAGACACTCCACACTTTCTCAATTAGCAAGAACTGGATGACTTGGTTCGAGATTTAGGACTCACCAAGTCCAATGCCGAGCCGCTGGCATCACGTCTAAGTGACAACTTGTTGGATCCAAGTTGCAGGTTGGATTGTGGGAATTGTCACGGCAAGTTTTCATCCTTCTTCAAATTTTGTGAAGAAACCTCGTTGTGTTCTTGTTTTGATGTTAGATTTTTTTTTTCCAAGCCACGGGAGTGGATTACAAGGCCTCAGAAATGTGATTTTTCATAGACAGTACCGTAAAGAGCCTAAAAGCTGTACTTTTGCATAATGGCAACGAACTTCCATCATTTCCAGTTGCACATTGCGTGGAAATCAAAAAAGGCTATGAGAATGTGAAGATTTGTCTGACAAAAATCAAGCACTCAGATCACAACTGGGAGGTCTGTGGGGATTTCAAAATGATTTCGTTCCTACTTGGAATGCAAGGTGGTTCATGTTTTTTATGCTTGTAGGACAGCCGGAGCGATGCAGAACATTTGGTTAGGAAAGACTGGCCTCTCAGAGAGAATCTCACACCAGGCTTGTGCAACGTTCTGAGAGCTCCACTGATCTCAAGAGAGAAGGTATTGCTACCATTGCTACACATAAAACAGCTGGCATATTCACTGGGCCGCAACTTCGAAGAATGCTTTCAAGTTGTGAACTCCAGGGTAAAATGAGCGATGATCAAGAGTGAACTTGGAATGCTTTCAGAGGGGTTGTGGAACGTTTTCATGGCAACCAGATGAGACCAGATTCCGCACAGCTCGTCAGTGACCTGATCGGCTCATTCCACTGGCTTGGATGCAGAATGTCAATCAAATTGAACTATCTGCATTCCCACCTTGATTTCTTCAAAGGCAACTTGGATGCACTCAGTGACGCACATGGTGAACGGTTCCAGCAGGACATTCTGCTGATGGAAACCAGATAACAGCGCAAGTGGAACGAGGCGATGATGGGCGATTATGTTTGGGGATTGTTGCGCGATTGTCATCACAGCTAAAGAAGAAACTCAAGATTAAAAGTGCGTTTCTAGACACCATTGCCCGTATTCTTAAAGCTTTCCTTCCCTTTTAGATGTATGGGAAGGTCATCCTTCACTGAACTGGTATTCTTTTAAAAATCCTTCTCTTTCTCAGCTGCTCGAAGGGCAAGGTCTTCCCTTCGAGCAGCCAAAATTATTGGAACTTCACGAAATCATATGACCCTTCTCTTCAAATATCCCTTCGCAATTTTTTGCGTTCTCTTGTAGTTTGTTGTCATAAATATTTTTAAAATATCGATGAAACGTGCTGTACAATATTGTAAATGCAATTTACAACGATATACTGATTTTTTAAAGTGCTATTTGTATCTTTTTAAAAGTGTCACCCATGTCGGCTGAGATGTTTAGCCAGACATAAACAGAGCAGATGACGTATTACCTCATATTCATCCAGTCTTATATGATGTGACACTGACAAATCTTACACATATTGGCCAGGGTCACACGAGGATTATTTTTCAAGAAGTATTTTGCTTGTTAACTGGCCCGGAAAAAGAAAATCTGCCATCGAGGTCGCACGAGTGGTTCGGCTCATGTCTTCCAGCTAGAAAGAAACAAGTGAGCACCGCCATGCGAGTACTTGAGACGGACGTTAACAAGTGATTCAAACATTTTCGAATAACATTTAATAGTATTCCTCGAATATAATTTATTATCAAAATATTGTCTTGAGGATTGAACACCACTGTGGTGTTGGCCAGAATGGTGTTTATGTCTGAATACAAACCAACAATATGGATATGGTGGCGACCTTCCATATCTCAAATATGTTGTGCTTTCGTTATCCAGCACGAGATATGCGTGTTTTGACGTATTAGTTTACAGTTCTAACGCTCCACCATAACAAACATTAGCAGAATGGGTAGTTTCAGCTTAACAGGGCTACCAACCTGAACATTTTCCCTTGCCTTCCAAGGGAATCTGTTTGAATACCAATGGAAATCAAAACTCCTTCGACCGGAAGTGAAAGTTTAAGGAAGGGATTATTTTTAAGAATACGGCTGTATGTGCTCTGCTTTCCTTGTGATGTTATTGGTTGCTCATTTTCTGGTTATGTTCATAATATACACCCGGAAATATATAAATTCTTTGACATTCTCAATATTCTCAAAATGGTAACAAGTTGCAGTTCCTGTCCTTGTACCATACATATGTTGTTCCATAATTCCTGTAACTCTAGATTTACACAAAAACAAATAGCATATTCGAAATCTACGCAGTGACATAGATCAGAAACAGCATAAAAATCAACATAAAACATTGTTTTTAAGTTTGTTACACAGTGTTATGTGCGTGATGAAGTTACCGTACATTTCGTGATGGAAATACATGACACCACGTAGAGCTGCTTTTTAAATATGTACGGGCTATCGAAATTTTCAACTCCTCGAATGATTCTGAAAACCTCAGTTAGCTTTTCGTGCAGAGGCTAGTCTCTAATTAAAATAGGCTCATGCCTATAGTCATTTATGGGACGCCATGTCCCAGATGGATGGGAGAAATTTCCAGTCCCTGGTCACGTTATTAGCCAGTCCCTGGTTAAGGTATCCTGTTTTAGGGTCGGTAAACAGAACGGCATAGCACATTCCAGGTGAGGCCATACTCGTATACGAGGTTTGTAAAGAAAAAGGTTATCTCCATTTTTTGGTACCTAAACTGCCTCTTTATAAAAAGTACAAACCTCCGTGATTTCTTCTGAACTTTACTGCACTGTCTGGATAAATAGAGATCACTGTTGAACACTACACATACCACAGATATAGCCAACTCAGCACCAAATCTCAATAAGCACTTTCTCACTTCAATTTCCAAAAGCCTTCCACACTTATACCAGTGTGTGAAGCATTGGGTGGGAGCATATCACTTTTTGAGTGAGAAAGTGGTTTTTCTTGGACATACTGATCAGTTGCCGCTCAAGACCCATAAGATGCACAATGTCACAGAGGTGTTCTTCGGCCCATTGTATCAAGCATCCTTCTGGATTCGCATAAACAGCTTGGACGTATGTACAGTATATACTACAGGTGCTCGTCTGACCCATGTCAGTCAAGTGCAGGACAGTCTCTACAGTATATATATATATATATATATATATATATATATATATATATATATATATATATATATATATATATATATATATAGAAGGTTGAATGAAAAGTTGCTTTCTCCATGATTATGAACATTCAAATAATGGTGGCACAGATATGACTATGTGCTTAAAATTGCCATTACCATTTCGTCTGTTAGCTGTTGGGGCTCATCTGTTGAGTTGTGCGGTTATGTTGCTGTTATATGTGAAATGAATGTTGTGCTGAACACTCGGTGCATACTACAGTTAGCTACATGCAATGACTGAATTTCAAACTGCCGAATTAATCTCTCCTACTGAAGTTCGCCGATGAATACAAGTTATTTATGAAATGGCATCACAAAACTTCATCTCAAAAGAAAAAAAAGAAAAATTCAGGGTCAAGCAGGAAACTTCATGGCCTTAGTTTTCTGAGATGCAAATGGCGTCGTTCAAATTGATTTCCACGAACTCGGGACCACCATCTAAACCCGGTTCACACATCGCCGAAAGAGAAGCCGAATGCATGCCGAATAGGCTTCGGGAAACGTTCAGCGGTCAATTCTGGGCAATTCGGCACACTTAGGGAACGTTTCAGGGTGTTCGAAATGGATTCGGGCAAGTCACCGAATATTTCATCAAACATGAAATATTCGGTGTGACCTGCCCAAACTCATTTCCTCGGGACCCCCTCGGGTCGCATTCGGTAATCCTTCAGTATGGATTCCAAGCATTCAGTATGATCGGCGACAAAATGACCATTAAAAATCGGTACGATATCGGTGATGAATCGGCGAATATGGACAGAATACATACCAAAATTATACCGATTGTCCCAAGAATGTATACAGAATTTTGAACACTGCCCACCGAGGCATATATAAAAGGCCAAAGCATCCCAGTCACACTTTCCAGAGCTAGGAGAACGGGCGCACTACAGCATCTACAGCAGAATGGAGGCAGCATCCGAAGACCTGTTCCCAGAGGACTCCAACCCCCACTTCCAAGACTGCGGCCTGTTGCAAGACAGCCAGACTCCCGATGAGGTGGTGGAGCCCCTGGTTCCACCCCCAGATAGACCTGCTACTGTGTCAACCTCGAGAGGTCGCATGAGAGGTGATGAGGCTGGTCTCAGCAAACACAAGCGAAAAATGGCCACTAGGGACATCTCCTCTGAAGAAGACCAACAGCGGTTGCATGACGACAACGACGACAGCGAGATGTTACAGGTGTTTGTCCCCAAGAAGGTCCGGCGCACATCAGCCAAGCTGAATGAATGGCAGGAGCGCGACTTGGCTGAGTGGCTTCAGCAGCACCCTATATTTTATAACAAGAAGCCCAATTGCTACAAGGACGTCACCAAGAAGGCGAGATTGATGACTGACAAGGCCAAGGAGCTCAACATCGAAAGTGAGTAACAGTGTTTCTTGTGTGTGCCGTGATTTTTTACTTCGTGTGTGTAACAAGCAGTGTGTTCATATAACACTCATCATGTGATTTTTGTGAACTTATAGAGGTGCCTCAGCAATTATGCATATGCAGTAAATATCATTTCGTTTTTCAGGCAACCAGCTACGTGTTTGGGTTGACGGCATGCAGACTCGCAATGTGAAGCTACACCGCACAAGGTCAGGCCAGGGCCCCATCGTGGAGGACCTGAGTGAGAGGGACGCCTGGATATGGGGCAACTTCGGCTTCCTGAGGTCGTTTGTGTCGATGCCAAAGACACAACAGTCCAAGGTGAATGTTTTGCGCAGATACAATCTTGAGAGTGTAAAAAAAAAAAAATCCTGTAAAAAGTTTAAGAACAGACTCCTGTACAAGACTCTACATAATTTTGTTCCTGAAGATAATCGTCCTAGTATTTTTATTATATATTTTTTTCAGCTGCCCTTTTCCCAACCGGGAGAAGGTACACGTAGTGAGGATGAGACGCATCCGACCCAACATGTGGAGGTTGTGTGCAGCGACAACGGAGGGGGTGCAGCCCAGGCCTCTGCCAAACACGCCCAGAAGACAGCAGTGCGTCGGGAGGAGACAACCTCCACCAGCTCCTACTTAGCCCAGGTGAGAATCGCTTTGCTATGAGTGGCCCTATAATTTTTCAGTGAATACCCTATCTACTTTGTATGTTGTGTGGTATTTTACAATGAATGTCTTACTTTCACAGCTCACGAAACACATTGAAGACAGCCAGGCCAGTGCCAAGCAGCTGGAGGAGTTCCTGAAGCCGAAGAGCCCCAAGGACACCCTTTTGGCGAACTTCACGGCCTACATCAAGTCGGTGCTGGATATGCTGTTGATGAACAGTGTGATGAGGTTCCAGCATGACACCACAGCTCTCCTCCTCAGCCTGCGAGAGAGCGAGCTGGCCTCCACCACGGGGACCTCACCAGCACCAGCACAAACAGAATCCACACCGGCAGTAACACCGCTCCAGCACTCTGGCCTGGCTCCTCCTCCGCTCGACCCAGGGCCATCCACCTACGCTGCCAGCCACATGCAGCAACTGCAGCAGCGGGTGTGGGAGCTGGAGCACCAGCAGCAGCAGCAGCAAGCCGGTGCCTACTCCCCCCAGCACCGGCCGATGTCAGCCAGTTTTTCAAGCCTGTCATTCAGGGAATTGATGGGTGTGTCGTTCATGAACAGGCCAGCGAACCAGTCAGCTGTGGATCCAACTACGCCCAGGCACTCAAGTCTCTCGACTCCTCTACGACAGCATTCCACCCCCAAGAATTATACCCAGCTCTAACTGTATTAACTTATAACTATGTATATTAATGAATGCTATTCATTCATGCCATTTATGCTATTTTTCCTAGTGTAAGTAAGATGATCAGTAAAGTAAGTAAAGTGTGACACTGAGTTTTCTTACTATACCAACTAATTGTGAGCTTAACTATTTGGTATGTAAAAAAACCGGTATGTGTT
This sequence comes from Coenobita brevimanus, assembly GCF_032717465.1. Lineage (NCBI taxonomy): Eukaryota > Metazoa > Arthropoda > Malacostraca > Decapoda > Coenobitidae > Coenobita > Coenobita brevimanus. The sequence goes on along the minus strand of NC_136967.1, from coordinate 51,892,077 downwards.
TTCCAACAATGGTATTTTTAAATTTTTTTTTTACAAGTCACAACGAACACAGTGCATGATAGAAATACATTATGTACAGTACATATTACTAAATGACAACATAATATAAGATGCAAAGCATATATTCTATCACACAGCTTGGCCCAGGCACTCAAGTCTCTCGCCCCCCCTACAACAGCATTCCACCCCCAAGAAATATACCCAGCTCTAACTGTATTAACTTATAACTATGTATATTAATGAAAGCTATTCATTCGTGCCATTTATGCTATTTTTCCTAGTGTAAGTAAGATTATCAGTAAAGTAAATAAAGTGTGACACTGAGTTTTCTTACTATACCAACTAATTGCGAGCTTAACTATTTTGGTATGTAAAAAACCGCGTATGTTTTCTCCAACAATGGTATTTTTTAAATTTTTTTTACAAGTCACAACGAACACAGTGCATGATAGAAATACATTATGTACGTATTACAAAATGACACAGCATAATCTAAGACGCAAAGCATATATTCTATCACACAGCTTGGCTCTCCTAGTCATCCACCTTCTGGTCCTGCCATGACACGCGTCCTGCAGGTGAGTTGTAGAAGTCCTTCAGGTAGTTGCGGATGTTCTTGGGTGCCGCCAGAGCTCTTGGGTTCACCAGGGGCTCCAGTGGGTCCAACTGCCTACCATCGCGCCAGGCACCCTCGGTGACCCTGTGCGTGATGGGGTCTTCAGCATCAGCATTGGCCATGCAGTACGACGGCCTCCGCTCCCTCAGGAGATTGTGGAGACAACAGGCGGCGAGAACTGCTGCTTCCACACCCCTCGGCTGCAGTAGCATCGCCGTCAGCAGGCAGCGAAATCTGGAAGGGATAAGAAAATTTACCGTTATTCGCATGGCACCATGCGACAAAGAACACTGACTCCTCAATTGTATTGATATATAGACACGTCTGACATTTGTAGACATCAAAATTTCACTTACCTGTTCGCGAGGATGCCGAAGGCATTCTCGACCACTCGTCTTGCTCTGGAGAGGCGGTAGTTGTAGATTCTCTCCTCGTAGGTGTGACCTCGGTTGGGGAAGGGCTTCATCAACCATTCTTGAAGGGCGAAGGCATCATCTCCAACGATGAAGTAGGGCACCGGGCGTTCACCATCAATCAGAGGTTCTTGGGGAGGCAGTCGAACTTGGTTATTCAAGAGTGCTTTGTGTGGGGTTGAGTTGGTAAATACCTGGGCATCGCAAGTTGCCCCATTGGCACCCACATCCACAAACATGACTTTGTAATCACTGTCGACCACAGCAAGCAGGACCAGGGAGAAGAAATCCTTGTAGTTGTAGTAGTAGGATCCACTTTTGCTAGAAGCACGCATACGAATGTGCTTGCCGTCTATCACTCCAATGGTGTGATGAAGCTGCCACCTTCGTGAGAAGCCCTTCGCAACTTGTTTCCATTCCTCGGCTGTCGATGGGCAAACGATCACCTTGTCCATGTACTCCACGATGATGGCCTCATACGTCTCGTACACGATGCAGGAGATAGAGTTCGGAGGTACTCGGAATCCAAAGGAAAGGCTGTGGTGGTTGTCCCTGGTGGCCAGGTACCTGAGGGTGATGGAGAGCCTCAAACCTGCCTCCAAGGGCTCCCGCCAGAAGGTGCGCTGCTTCTCGATGCGAGGACGAATTCTCTCAAGGAGTTCACGGAAGAAGTCCTCGTCCATGAGTAGGAAATTGCGAAATGATGTCCTGTCCTCCAGTATCAGCTCCTGCAGAAGGTTCTCCCATTGGCCAAATTCTTTCTGTTGTTGAAGCCAGTCACGGGACCAACAGGACGTCTTCTGACGAATCTTGCGCCTCCTCCGGGGTGGAATGTGGTCTTTTTCCTCGTCTTCCAGGTACAGGTAGGTCAGATACTTGATGCAGAGCAGGGAGTCCGTCTGTGCTTTGCTCCACAGGGCCACGGCTTGCTTGTTGACTTCGCTGGGGATGACTGCTGTGATGTCCATTGTTGCTCTGTTGGAACTGGGAGTGTGATGGGCTTTTTGGTACACGCATATATATACACCCTTGGGTGGGCTGGGAAGTTCGGTATGCACTCGGGATGCCCTCGGTACAGCATCGGCGATGCATCGTCGATGCTGTACCGATGTCGCACCGAAAAAATGACGGTTAATTTTCAAAATAGGAGTTTCGGGTTGGCGTCTGTGCGCATTCTGTTTGCGTTCGATTTGCGTTCGGTTTGCATTCTATTTCGTCGGTATACTGTCGGCGACATCAAACAGACAGCAGACAGAAAGGCCAAATTCGGGCAGTTTGGACCCGATTCTGGCCGAATCCCGGCCGAATACGGTTTGGCGCGCATTCGGCATCACATTCGGCGATGTGTGAACGGGCCCTAAGGAGATATCTATATTTCAACACTAAGACTTTTAAACAACGATTAAGAAGAATTCGGAGGCAACGGAACAACGTTTTGATTCACCATGATATTGCTCGACGTCACACCATGCGAACCATCATGGTATCGGTCGGCTAACTGGATCTCACCATCTATTACGAGTACCTCCACTATACAGTCCAGCCTTGACTGCGTGAGTTTTTCACTTTTTTGCAGAAATGAAGGAACGCCTTCGTGGGTATCAGTTCGACACAAAAGTGGAAAAGGATGTCAGAACCTGGATGGGGTGGGGTTGGGGTTTGCATAAGCGAAGAGTTCTTTCATGACGGCTTTAAACAACTTGTCTATCGTTGACAGAAGTGATTATGTTGACAAGTAAATATAGGCAGTTAAGGAGGACGCATCTAAGACTATTTCAGTGGTTTAATAATCAGTATATTCTCCTTAGAACATTAGTTAATAACATGAAGTCGTTACTTTTCATTTAACCCTCGCATATACAAGTATATACAGAACTATGTACAATGTGTCCAGTCTTACACTGTTGCAAAATAGTATGTAAACAGATGAGAGAAAAACTATGCCAAACAATGTACAAAACAGAGCTCACAGGCATCGTCGGCTCATTGAACATAATTCCGCGGGAAGGGGAAAGGGTGGGAACTATTCTTATCACTCTATTGGAAGACTTATTATTCATTTATTATTGTTGTCTCCGGAATATTCTTATTCAAAACATGAAAGACTTTTAAACGATAGGTTTTATACATAGCATAATTTGTTCCCCTCAAACAAAACGTTTCTTCTGTAAGCTAAACCTCTTGAGTGGCATATTTTATTGGCTCATTCTACTTCCGGTGGACTTGATTCTACTCGGATAGACCGCTCTTGTTGGAGGGGGCTACTGTAGGCTACATAAAACGCTCTTGTTGGAGGGGCTAATGTAGGCTACATATAATGCGCTTGTTGGAGGGGCGAAAGTAAGCTACATATAATACGCTTTTGGAGGGACTAATGTAGGTATAATGTGCTTGCCGGAGGGGCTAATGTAGGTATAACGTGCTTGTTGGAGGGGCTAATGTAGGTATAACGTGCTTGCTGGAGGGGCTAATGTAGGTATAACGTGCTTGCTGGAGGGACTAATGTAGGTATAACGTGCTTGCTGGAGGGACTAATGTAGGCTACATATAACGTCCTTGTTGAAGGGGCTAATGTACACTACATATAAAGCGCTTTTGGATTACATATAAAGTGCTTGTTGGAGGGGCTAATGTAGGTTACATATAACGATACAGTTTCTCCCAGTCTGAATAAACTTGTCCGAAATGCAGGAAACATGATATAAAAGACGTCGTCTGGTTAAAGAGTTTGCTAAAATCGTCTCTTACCAACAAGAATAAAACCAAAAGGATGTTCTCAAGCTGCAAGGAACATTGAAAGAACGAGACGTATATCACTGCGCTTGTCGCGTTTTTGCGTTAATAATTTGATGTCTTCTCCCGAACTCGAATATTTCTCCTCTCCCCGTGACGTCTTTCCAGTTTGAAAACACACACACACACACACACACACACACACACACACACACACACACCTATATATATCTAAATCCGTCAATAAACACAGTAAGTAGATAGATATCTTGCTTAAGAGATCAGGTGCTGTATTCATAAAACATCTTAAACAATTTCAGCAATAAACCAGTCTCCACTGTGGGCAATTATTATCAAGAATCTTTTTAGCGTGTCACCTTCACGTTAACTATTCACTCTGGTCTGACTTTGAAATGTTTAGCTGTTGTGAGAGTTTACCACTTCATTCCGATGACGCATTTTCTTTTTATTGTCTGATGATTCTGGTTAGGATTGGTCACCAGGCAGTACAGGAATTAAGGGAGACTATTTATTACCCCTAGAATTCGAAGTCTATCATAAGATTAATAAATACATCTAGAGGTGGTAAATAATGAAATTATAATTCATTCAACTGAAGGAGTTAAAATCAAAACCAAAGACAACTCACTTAAGAGAGTTTATAGATACCAGCTTTAGTTTCCACAGATAATTATATAGTTTCTCTTGCGGCCTCACCCACCAGAAAATAGTAAGCCGCAAAACGGATGAATTGGATAAACAGCAGCGTCGGTGACCACACGTCCTGCGACGGCAGTTGCATGATTATTATTGTGTTTACGATTAACATTAAAGGGTCTGACTAGGAAAAATAAACGTAGAAACAAATAACGTGGAAAGAGTCAACGCATACAAAATAAATGCGGAAGCGGTCAACTTGAATACGATCAAAGCAGAACGTCAATTCGAAAACGGTCAACAGGGTAGTGGTTAAAGCGAAGATGGTAACTGTGAAAACGATCACCGCTGAATTGGTTAACACCAATTCGGTCAATGCAGAAATGATCAAATGCGGGATTATAAAGTTGGAAAATATAAATGTCTTCATGGAAGATTAAGAGCGAGATTTTAGATTAAATAGGATACTTTGAGATTTGTGTATTTTATTATAATATTTCATTTGTTTTGTTAATTTTAATACTGACACAGTTTACATTAATAACATGCTGTGGCCCCAAGATCATCAGCACATTAAGTCACAGGACTGCTGACTGAAGTTGCCCCTGTTCTCCAACCCATTCTCCTCCTTTCCGGGGACAAGAAGGCAGCTGAGGGACGTTTCTATAACCATAGAGTAGGGATCCCTGTTTTTTTCGGTGCCATCACGTGAAGGCATCCCTCACCAGCACCAGTTACAAGATGATTTTGTTCTTTAGAGTCAACGCGGGCTTGGGAATACGAGTACGTTGTTCGTATTTATGGTGGCATAAGAGGCTTTGTAACACCTATTCCATTCCGATACGTTTTGCATGTTGCACTTTTACGTTGTATTGGTTGTTAGTAGTCCATTAATAAAACTGACATACTCTATATAAACATCATGGGAAAAAATAAACTGCCATATACAAAAAATGAAACTGTCATTATGAGGTGCTACAGAGACTGCTAATTTAACGCGAAAACGACACCATGAATGGGCATTTACAAGATTAATTTTACCTTTTTACCATCAGCTTGGAAACAGGTCGCTTTGAGCATGAGGAGGGATTCTTTTAACATATTTATGATCGCTTCCTTGTCATATTCACATTTTGTTTTTTCAGCAAGGACTAGGAGAGTGCAAAACCGTTTCATGTATTTTTTTCTAATGAAGATAAAAATCTTGCTGACAAGAATATTATTAAAATATTAAAAAATGCATTTCATTAAATGTATGAAGATGAAGGGATTAGGTGTACAAAAAATAATACAAACGGGGTCGATGCAGTAAAAGCACAGCCAACCCCAACCCAGATTTTTGCCTTTCAGTGGCATACCGTATGCCTGTACTGCACGGCTGAGCAAATGTTATGCCATTATAACGGCAAGTTCCTTTCTAGGTGCACTTATTCAAATATAATCGCAATACCTCAATAAAACTTCACGAAGAAAGAAAAAAAATTAAAGTACATGTGGTTTTTCTGATTTGATCTTGTTCCTACTTTTTTTTTTTGGCACAATGCTGCTCCTACATCTTCACGCATGTTATAAAATGTATGAGCACTGTGCATAAGTGTTTCACTGATTACATAATTTTTTTTTACAAAGTTACAAAGGTTTATGTAAAGTCACTCATCTTAGAAGAGTGTCGTAGTAGTGAAGGGGTTAATGAATGTTCTAACATTTTCCCAGTCGAAAAATATCTCCTGAGCGAAATAAAATTGTCTGGAGATATTATCATGAAGCACCCATTTTGAGCACATCCTCGGCTCGTTATATAAGATCAAACTTTTGATCCTGACTTGTAACCTTGACATTAAACTTATTGTTCCCAAACTTAAAATACTTCATCCGTATCCTCACTAAGGTTAGCTAAAAAAAAAAAATAATAATAAAAAATGGATGAACACGATACTGATGATTAATGATTAAAATGGAAGTTCTGAGTTTTTAACTGTTTAGAAATACCTCCGGCCTATCCAAGAGGTAGCTTACGATAAAAAACAAAATCATTTTAACGCTTCCAGGGAAGTAAAAGGAACTCCTTCGGGATAAATGATATTTTTAAGTTGACCTTGCCCTTTGACCGTGCCCTTTGACATTTTTAAAAGATAATCACTGCACATTTAGCTGGCCTTAAATATTTCCAACAAATTTATTGAAATCGGCTGAAAGTTTTTGAGTTAAATTGATCCTTTTCCTTTGACCTTCACCTTTAGCCGACTGATGAAACTGATCACTTCATACATCTTTGGCCTTCAACCCTCCCACCAAGTTTGGTGTAAATCGAATAAAATCTGTAAAAGCTGACCTTGCCCCTGTCCTATAGCATATGACCTTTTTCGTTCAGTTGCTATCACGTATCACATCAGGTGGAGAAGGAAATCTCATCTGTAAAGTATTAACCACAGTGGTCGGTTATACCTTAAAAATTGGCCATTCTATAGGAGGAGGAGAAGGAATAGATGTTGAGGTTTAAATCGTTCGTGTTATAGCGTTTTGTCGTGTTGCTTTAGGTGCTGTCCGTTGTAGTGTGTGCAGTAAAGCTCGAATATCCAATCTAAAAGTTAAAACCTCTGTGTCTGGGAGTTCAGAAGGAAATCCTTTCTGGATCAGGGCCATCCCTATATAATAGCGTGTATCGACACACTGATATTTATTCCTCTATTTATTCATTTCTTTATTTTGGAAAACAAAGCATGGAATGTAATGAGCAGAATCTTCCCATGATTCTTGTTGAATCGAAGTTAAAAATGTAAGTTGATCATAAAATTTTTGAGAATCCCACCCTTGGAGCCAATGCCATGATAATATCTCCCAACATTCTAGTCATACTGTATATAGGTGGAAAATTAAGTTGAATATGCGATCTGCATGCATGAGTTAAGGAAGGTCAAACATATGTGTATGTTCTTAAATTGCGTACATAATATCCAAATAATTAAGATAAACAGTGTATCCTACAAATTACTGTTTACCTCAATTTCTTTTTCTACCTAATAATGATATTTATGAAGAGATGATAGGTAGGCAGAAAAATAGAGATAGGCACAGACAGATACATAAATGCAAGGAGTTTCAAAACTTGTTTACCACAAGGTATTCTCTTTTAATATCTAAGATTACACTACTGTAAGCATCACATACACAAAGGATCCATGTCAATGTGATGTGTAAGGTATGTGATACTTTTTTCTATCATGTCCCCACTGATATTGCTGCCTCAGTGTCGTATGGCCTTCACTGCATTGCAGCATCCACAAAATATCACACTTTCTCACCTTATGCAACTGCTATTCAAAACACAGACAATCCTTCAATATAACCTCAACAAAAGAGACAGGTTAAAGTGACCAGTTTCTTACAGGCTACTAGGGTCATGTTCAGATTAAGTTGGGACCGTAACAACATGTATATGACTTCCTGAAAATGTACAGTGAGTTGCTGGGATATTCTACTGTGTTTATTTCACCTTTTTTGAATGTAGACGATTTTCTTTCCTAATGCATCATATCAAAGAGAACCATCTATGGCTGATAAACTTTCCAATCTCTTCTCAGCCTGGGAATACTAGCCATTAAAGGAAAACCTGCATTTGAAAAGGTGAACTATAAGGCAAAATTATGTCACAAACTGTACTTAGCAGAACAGAGTTTTATTGCGTCCTGTTGTGGCCACTGCGCGTGACGAGACGTGACGGTGCAAAATTGCTGAAATCACTACATGAGAGAATGCTTGTCTGTGCGTTTGTTCGTTTCTTTCACGAGAATGGTGGTCGATATCGACCTAATTCTTTTTGCATTAGGTCGGGGTAACTCAAGGGAGTGTCAAAAATATATCGAAAAATAATACTGGTGATCGGGCGCGACGAGAGAGAACGAAATTGTTGAAATCGTGACACGCGAAAATATTTGAAACTCTTTCTTCGACTTGTTGGTCAGAATGGTCACTGTGGACTCAAGAACTGTATGGAAACAAAGATATTGGTATTTGCAAATGATTTGTGAAGAAAGGCTATTAGCTAGTCCCGCAAATTTTTGTGGGCAAGCACTAGTCCTTACACAAAGTGTTTTAATGAGACACTTGCAACCTTCATCCTGCGGAACAGCATGTAAGCCCTTTCCTGAAGAGTGTGTGTGTGTGTGAGAGAGAGAGAGAGAGAGAGAGAGAGAGAGAGAGGGGGGGGGAACGCATTTTTTCCTGCTTTCTCACCTTTCCTTGGACGGGCCAACTTTTGTATTCTCTCACAATTAACGCCATATGAATCTTTCAAGGGATGAATATATTAAACGGGCCTGGGAGTGTTAATACGATATCATTAATCGTTCAATGATTGTAACAACTCTTGTACTCTCCTCTAGCTAAGAGTGAGTGATAGGATCCTGAGAGTGAGTGTAATAGGGTGGGTACGAACGCAGATGCATTAAAATGTAAAATTTAGGACATTATTTAAGAGCACTGTGGGGGAATATAGTTTCTTTTTCTGTTGTACTGAGCTAGTATAGTACAAGAAAGTTATTTTAATAATGATGATGATGATGATGATGATGATGATGAAAACTTTCACTGTGTGATGATAATGACATACTGCACACAGTGATGATGATGACTGTGAGGATAATGATGACAATAGAGTTCTGTTGACTCTCTAATGAGATCGCAATAGAAAAGTAAACTTTATGTTGTAGCAGACTACTAAGGATTTCAGGGGCAGTGTCCAACTGTTTTTTTTAAATAACGTCTCAACAAAGCGTCGGACAATGATTTAACTTTGGCAGTGCATGTTTGAGACCCCGACCTAATTTGTAAAATTATGCTTTTGTACCAAATGTGTATGATTAAGGCATTTATAAGAGTAAATGTAGGGTAAACTTAGCTAAAATCGTCAGAGGCATGTAGCAAGGCTAGCTTCGGTCACGATACAAGCCCCGCCCACAATTCGGAACGTGACGTCGGTGTGACGTAGTAGTAATCACCGACGCAAGTGGCATTTCTATCTTTCTAACCCCCCCCCCCACATACTGTACACTCTCTCTCTCTCTCTCTCTCTCTCTCATATCCCTTTCTTTTCTCGGCGTGGTTTTAAGTCACAATATGTGTAAGAGGGCGATGCATATACTATGTACTAATAGGGAGTCTGGAGGGATGTACAGTCACTCTAAAAATCAGCCGCAGCTCAGAAATATGAGTAACCCTGAGGCATTGAATCTGAAGCAGCTTACATAAAGACAGAACTGCCACTTGCGTCGGTGATTACTACTACGTCACACCGACGTCACGTTCCGAATTGTGGGCGGGGCTTGTATCGTGACCGAAGCTAGCCTTGCTACATGCCTCTGACGATTTTAGCTAAGTTTACCCTACATTTACTCTTATAAATGCCTTAATCATACACATTTGGTACAAAAGCATAATTTTACAAATTAGGTCGGGGTCTCAAACATGCACTGCCAAAGTTAAATCATTGTCCGACGCTTTGTTGAGACGTTATTTAAAAAAAACAGTTGGACACTGCCCCTGAAATCCTTAGTAATACAGGCCTATTGGCGACGATGATGACGACGACGATGATGCAAAATGATGATGGTACTGTAACTTAATATCGCTAATGGTGATAATAAATGCGATAATTATAATGACAGTTTTGCCAGTTCTCAAAGTTACAACATAGTGGAGTAGAAAAGGGAATTTTATTCATGTTTCAGAAGCAACTTGTGAAAACAGTGACCGACGATACAAAAATTATAACTACTCAAATGACTTCCAGCTCTTCATCCTTAGAGAATTTTGAGTGAACAGTTTTACCCCATTAATGGTTGTGATTAACCTGCATCCCAAGTTAGGGTGTAGCAAGGAAAGACACTGAAAGGGTAGACATGTTTTACCATCATCAGAAGCTTCAAAATTTATCGACATATACAATGGTTTCTCTACACCGCAGCGCTGTAAGCAATAACAGTGCTACTGTAAGAACTTAGAACGTAATCACAAAGTATCTTGCGTTTAACCTTTCCCTATGATAATGTTTCCTGTGTAATATTCCTACTATTCTACTCAACAGATGAGACTCCCAAATAGAGAAGGGTTTAATGAAGGTTATATCTTACCTCTCTAGTTCGAAAAGTCTCGTCTTAGCTGGAGGACATAATCAATTGGTAAGGAGACGAAAATACGTGACACCAAACTGATGAGAACTCCTTGACTAGTGATGTCTAATTTACTTCATTCTTGACTCTCCTGGACTATTTTGTTCAGTTTAAGGATACTCTTTTCGAAGTGAAGAGGTTAGATATTTTAGTAGCCCCTTCAGTGCTAGGGCAGCCTCCTAACCTGAACAGCATCGTTTAGAAACAGCAGACAAAATAATAATAATAATAATAATAATAATAATAATAATAATACATCGTAATATTCAAACATTTAACTAGTTCGCATATTATAGAGCACTGTCAAAAATCATCTTGTTTTGCCGCATTTTCACTTAAATATTCAGTTTACTTTGCTAAGTGTATGATAGTTGCATGGGTGTACAAAACATGGTACATAGTCAATATTATTCGTAACTTTATCTCAAGAAGTGTTCACAGTATGGCAGATATACTTTAAAATTCTCTCTAGTTCGATTGTGAAGTTCTTGGTAGTTTGGTTAGCGAAGAAAAGAAGGTTTAGTTTCATGCCATTCACTGCATCAAAGTTATTACGGTGGATAATCAACTTTTTGTAAAGTCCAACCTTCTCTTGGAATACGACATGGAGTTATTCAAATCTAAATCAAAGTATCCAGTTGTACTGCTCGATCCACAGAGACAACGGTACACAGGCCAGTATTCTTGTCGTTTAAGGAAGTTTCCTAACACCTCTTCCTTAGCGATTTATTTTTAGATTTGTCTTGTTATTATTCTGTTGAGTGTTATCTATGCAGAACATGGCGATATTGGATGGATTTACGTACCGTAGAAGAGGACAGTAAAGTGTAATAAACAAAATAAATCGCTTAGGAAAAGGTGTTCGAGTGCGGCACACTTACCAGAAACGTGTTTGGCAAGAAGAAACGAAGCACCGGGATAAAGCCGCTGCAACACCCGAGTCTGAACGTTGCACGAAACTATGAGGCTAGGTCGGTCGATGAATACTGTATAGAAAAAGATGGCTTACATTAATGCCTGGCGACTATGGGGGAGATATACACACAGTCATCATTTTATTGTAGGTCACATTCTTCTCCCAGATAAGTAGCCATCGTATTTACAGTATAGATTCCTATTCCACTTGTAGGTATGTAACAGGCGAGAGTCGTTGCACGAAGTGTTTACTGAATCGTTGCCATAAAGAAGGAAAGTACAGGTAGTCTCTCCAGAACTGAGCACTGGAATAAAATTGGGATGGTCTGGGCTTATACTCGTGACGTGACTTCACTTGGCTATCTGCTGGTACATTAGAATTCGTTCTAATTGAATTTCAGAGGATTAATTTCAAAGAATCATTGGTTCATGCATTTAAATGAGGACCTGAGTGATATAAGTGAGTAAATTGAAAAGGCAAAAACTTCCCGCATTCCTTTTAGTCGTGGAGTTTATCACTGGAACCTCACCTGACAGTTTATTAAAGGGCCCGAGGGCGTAGCTACTGTGATCGAGTTGTCTATGACCCTTCTTTTACTGGGTTCCATATTGTGTATTTGTAAAATAAAACAAGAGGTCTTCTACTGGAGGAGTCAAATACAGTTTCATTAACCGCTTGTGTAGGGGGGAATCGTTCTTAATTTGAATTAAACTTTATGGAATCAACAAGATTGCTCAGATACAAGATGAGAAAGCAGCGAAGGGGAAGAGCTTCAAAGAGTTTCTTAATATGGTCATAGTAGCTCCAAAGGGAGTTTCTCTGGATTAGCATCCATATTACACTCTCCAGAGCTTATTGTTCTTCTCTCTCTCTCTCTCTCTCTCTCTCTCTCTCTCTCTCTGTTCAGTGTGTGTGTGTGTGTGTGTGTGTGTGTGTGTGTGTGTGTGTGTGTGTGTGTGTGTGTGTGTGTGTGTGTGTGTATCTTCTGCAACAATATATTACTGCTGTCCTCATCCTCATACTCCTCCTAGTGTTCTTTTTCCTCTGTTTGCTTCTCGTTCTCCTACTCTCACCCTTTTACTTTCTGGAGGAGCATCATAACTGTATTACAGACAGCACGTTAAATTTCTATTTCTCTCTCTCTCTCTCTCTCTCTCTCTCTCTCTAATGTTTATATACATGTGTATATACAGTGTATCATATTCAGAGATACAAATTTTGCATATGGTGCCTCATCTCCCCTTAAATCTTATACATAAGTTGAAATGGAAAGGAAATATTTAAATATTTTATCATTTGAAGGAATGGTAATTGTAGTATGAAGTAATTACTATTTTTGAAATTTCCACTGGATGAGAAGCAAGAGTAAGGAGAATATTAAGAAAATAAGAAAATTCTCACTTGCTGTTCCCAGAGGAATGCAGTGTACCCAGTTTCTTGGCTCATTCTTCACACACACACACACACACACACACACACACACACACACACACACACACACACACACACACACACACACACACACACACACTATATTCTCGCATGCTTTCACCATTTGACTCTTGGAAATACAGTATACCATCCCCTCTAATTTTACACACAGCCACACCAACACATACTATACTACATTCGCACTCACATCCATTGTTCTCTCCCTGTCACACTCACACTCGCACTCATACCCACTGCTCTCTCTCACTCACACTCACACTCCTTTTTAACCCGCCCCTGCACTCTTCTTGCCCCCACACCAACACCATTCAAACGAATCTCAATACCCACGTCCATGGTGAAAAATAAGTTTCTTGTCACACCCACAGCAATTCCCACACACTTGCGACTTTCACATGCACTCTTGCCGACATTTTCTTTACCTCTGACACTCAAAACACACTGACACCACATTTATTTCCACACTAATACTGTCCTCACACCTAGGCCGATCTTGAATTTACACCACTCTCATTGCCACTCTAAAACTTTTTACTCTTACACACACATTCTCACCTACACTCCTTTTCACATCATCCTCACACACACACACACACACACACACACACACACACACACACACACACACACACACACACACACACACACACACACACACACACACACACACATTCACACCACTCTCACACCCCTTCTCATGATCCACTCCCATACCTGCACCCTTCTTACACGCTTACCATTCACCTACATCCATCTCATAATCCTTCCACACACACACATACACACACCCTTACTCGTTCTTTACCAGTTACACCTAATTGCATCCAGTCGTGTGTTCGGTTAGCTTTGGTTATAAGCTTTCCTGTGTGCGTTGTGGTGTTGTTTTATTAACTTTATATATATATATATACATATATATATATATATATATATATATATATATATATATATAGATATAGAGAGAGAGAGAGAGAGAGAGAGAGAGAGAGAGAGAGAGAGAAATATATAAATATATATATATCTATATCTATCTATATATCTATGAATATATATATATATATAAATATATATATATATATTTGTCTGACATGGGGCATAGGCTTCATAGCCCGTTCTCAAGGCCCAGTAGTCCTACATATCATACACCTCCAGAAGTCACCATGTCGGCGCTAGCACCCACCGTCCATAATGAATACATGTTTGGGGTGCCCCGTACGGGACTGGAGTATTGGTATTTAACGGGAGAGCTTTTACGACGTGCCGGCGGGTCTTCTGGTAGATCAGTAAAGTCTGCTTTAATGAAATTCAAATCCTTAAACTGTTCCCTGCCAAAATCCGGATTCGAACCGGAGTCCATTAGGACTGCAGGCCAACTCTCTATCGATCCAGCCACCGCCTCCCCTTACTTAACTTCTAATTATTTGTGAAACCAAATTGGCTTATTGGTTATCGTGCTCTGAGGATAGGCTATTATCCCTGTTTCCATAGTCCAGTAATCCATTGATGCATCCACCCATCAGCCAGTCCCCCCGCCCCCAGTTTTTTGTTTTGTTTTGGCCCAAGAGCAGCAAATGAGGCTGAGGCAAGTTAACTTAGTCTCCACATTTAAGGTGAAAGTGACAATCCGCACTACACCCTGAGTGGCATTATTTTCCAATTAACTTCAAGCGTTCTTCGAATTATAATCTGACGGGCTCAGTCCGGTTTTGGGAACTTAGCCCACTAAACCAACAGGCGTCAGTTGGTTATTAGGTATCTACCCAACGTAGTAAATGGTTTCCTGGATTAAAGGAAACCGTTTTGGTTTATCAGTCGGCGCATAGTCACTGGAACGCAGCATAACATAGTGTGAGAGAATTGTGGACGCCCGACTTTCGAAACTATGGACGAAATAACCGACTTAGGGCTGATCTCCTGCAGTTCTCATACGTGACTGGAGCGAAATTATCCAGTGAAGATAATTACTTTAAAACACAGTGCTACCATACTCCATGCTTAACTGCACAGGGCATGAAGTGAGTGGTGGAGCACTTGATCGGCGATAGTGAAAAGTAATGCAGTCTCTCTCCCTCCTCGTCACCGTCTCCCTTTTATTGCTTCTCTCTCTCTGTCTGTCTGTCTGTCTGTCTGTCTGTCTCTCTCTCTCTCTCTCTCTCTGTCTCTCTCTCTCTCTCTCTCTCTCTCTCTCTCTCTCTCTCTCTCTCTCTCTCCAGCCAGAAAGCCACAACGCCACAGCTCCCAGTTCATGCAAGAAGCATCGTCCCACTTTTCTCACCTGAACTCTGAGGCAAACAGGGAGAAATACTAACACATGACTTAAATTTGTTGAACATGACTCTAACTTTGCATAACAGTATTTGTTACAACATGACACCCATTGAAACACGACATTGTTATAAAACAGCTCCTAATAACATAACTCATAGCATTACACCCAATAGCATGACTCCTGGTGTCATAAATCCTTATAACCTGGCTCCTACCAAACAGACGACTCCTAATCACATGACTATCACCTAGAAGGCACTCAGAAATCTCATACTTCCGCCAATGCCATTGCAGAATCCGGATCCGGATCAGGATCCGCCCCCAAATTTAATCAATTCTTTCTTGGCCCATGTCACCTTTACACAAAATTTCATTGACGCTCATTGAGAACCTTTGGAGATTTCGTGTGGACAAACAAACAAACATGGGTGAATACATAGCCTCCTCCAACTTCGTTGGCGGAGGTAATAATGATTCCTGACAACACGACACCTAATAATATGACTACCAATAATGACTCCTACCAACATGACTCCCCGTAACATGACTGCCAATTATGACTCCAACCAGCATGACTGCCAATGACATGACTACCAATAATGTAAATCCAAATAACATGACGACTAATAGCATTATAATACGACCCTTGATGATGCTTCCTGTTATAATCCAACTGAGATATTAGACGACTCCTAATACCATGATTTATTCATAACATGGCAACTGTTATAACAGGACTTTTAACAGCATAACTCAGGACAGCACGACTCCTAGTAACAAGTTAAACATGACTTATAATATGATTCCTTACAATACGACTTCTACCACAACTTGGCTCGTTATAACACGACCCCGACTTTTTGGCCTGTGTAATACTGTCAGATCAGTTAGCGACAAATGCTTGTACACCTTTTTTTACGTTGACTATTTCGTCCTTCTGCCACCTTGTAAAAAAATTCGCTTATTTATAGTTTCTTTCAGGATTCAGGAGGAAGCAACAGTCCATGGAAACGCTGGGAAAAAGCTGACAGTCAAATGATATTTTTAAAGGCATTACTGCCTATATATAGGCTACATTTTCCATAATATCAATTACTTGTTATTCGTCAAAGATCTGTACAACAGAAATATGTATAAATTTCTCCTCAAATTATCGACTGGGTCCAGAGTAGCTTAATGGTAGAGCTCACGCTTCACGACCACTGGATTGGCAATTTGAGAGAGCATCAGGGTAGCGTATTTCATGTGAGCATATCTGGTGTGAGAAATATAGGTCTCTCCAAGGATTTCTCTTTCCTTGCAGAGCTATATAGTCCATTAGTCCTTGTTCGGGGGATTCACCCTTTCCTCACATTATCTATTGTCGACTAAATAAGAATTTGCATTTGGATCAGTTGTAGGTAAACTCAACTCATTAAGTATGATTACGATCTATCTATTGAATTTTCTTCCTGTCTACATACGACTTTCTTCAGTCTCTCTCTCTCTCTCTCTCTCTCTCTCTCTCTCTCTCTCTCTCTCTCTCTCCAACCTCGTCACTGCAAATCCCTAATCATTATTGCGATTATTTCTGGAACGCCTCTACGAGCTGAATGTGTCAGAGTAAACGACACACAAAACAATGGAGTATTCCCTCAACCTCATCTGCTTTAAAAATGGTCTTCAAGGGTAGAGACTTGTCCGCACAATACAGCTTTCGTTTTGAATGTTTCGGTCCTCACCATTTCACACACACACACACACACACACACACACACACACACACACACACACACACACACACACACACACACACACACACACACACACACACACACAGAAAGAGAGAGAGAGAGAGAGGGGCTAGTGTGGAAGAATGAGGAGGACTTGTATGACAGACAATTAAGGCTCCACTTTCCAGCATCGCAGTGATCATAGTGAAAGGAATTAACCCATCCAACACAATGTCGTCTTTTCACCTTTATTTTCTTCACCACCAGACGAAATCACTCGAATTAAGGGACATTTGTAAACCTTGGGATATGGGATGTAACCTTCATAATTATATTTCATTAACATCAGCTTACGAAAATCCTCTTAGAAGTGATGAAGTCATTGAACGTCATATTTAAAATTTCCTGTCTGAAATGTCTCTTGGTAACAGAAAGTAAATAATCTGACGGTGGCGGGAGTGAAATGGAAAATAATAATCTTAGTGAGGGCGCTTGAAGAATCCACGCAATGAAACTGATTAAAAAAAAAAAAAAGTAAGACCAATGGGCGTGAGAAAAGGAAAGTGAGAGAATGTGGGTGAATGAAAGTAAGAGAAAGAGAAGAAAATGGGAGAAAGTGAGGGCTAGAAGGTGTGAAAGAACTTGAATGAATGAAAGTGAGAAAATGAAAGAAACGCACAAAACGAAAGGAAATGGAAGGCAGAAAGCGACTAAGAGTGAATGTGGCAAAAAGAAACAAATAAAAAGAAATAACAATCACATCTCTGAATAAATATGGAGAGAAATAAATGAAAAAGAAAGTAAGCAAGTAAGAAATGAGAAAAATTAAGGAATACAAACGGTGCAAGATACAGTGAGAGCCTGAGTGAGGCAGTAAAGGAATAAGAGAGGCATCTGCTATATTTAAATGAAGGGAAGCGCATATTCAAGATGGGAAGGCTCGAGTGAGAAATGGGGTCAGTGAGAGAGAGAGAAATGGAGAAATGAATTCCCCGAGCTAGGCAACTAAGGCCATATAGCCCCGCTGGGGTTACAGGAGGGAGTCTGCCCGTCTTGGCTGCCTGCTATGAACTGATGCAATAATGCCTTCGCCCAGGCGTGGGGCCCTGGGAAAGCGTGCTAGGTCAGCAAGTTTAGTGGGGGCATGTATGCATTGGGGGGGGGGACATATATACATAGAGGGTAGACATATTGTGGAGGGGGTACACGAGGCTCGAACTTGCGACCTTCCGATCACAAGCTCAGCGCGCTACCACTGTGCTACCGAGCCCCCCAGAGAGAGAGAGAGAGAGAGAGAGAGGCCAGTACCTGCGAATGCCCAAAGAATCTTCTATACGTGAAATATCTCAGAACATTCCTAAAACCATATAAAAGATATTGACTCGTTTCAGAAACTTAGAATAATTGTAGTGTGAAATGAAGGTAGGAATGAAAATGATCCTGATGAAGATGGAAATGTTTTATTAATAAAATTATCAATAAAACTAAAAATAAAAGCAGGAGATGACTGTAAAAATGAAAAAGGGAAATGAGAATTAGAAATACATGCAGAGGGGAAGCACGAATGGAAGCAGAAAACGAATGCAGGAAAGAGATGTAAATCGATGAAGCAAGATGTAAAAGCAGGAATGGAAACAGAACTAGAAAGCTGAAATGAAAACAGGAAAGAGTAGTAGTAGTAGCAGTGTTATTATTTTTAGTAGTAGTAGCAATAGCAGTTGTTTTGGTTGTTGTTGCTGTTGAGTGACGCCGGTCTGTCTGGTCGGACAGACTCATCAACCGCAGGCAAGCAACTGTCCCTCCAGGGCCGTCCCGTGTAGTGAACCGATGTTCCCCTGTGTAAACAGCAGTACATGGCCATTTCTGGTTGGACGCCGCATTTGCCTCTCTCCACTCAGTTAACATGGGGACCAAAGTAGGGTCCAAATCACCCCATTATTTAGTTATATTGTTATCGCCATGCGTTGACAATGGATTCCTGAGTAAGAGACAACCATTTGGCTTGTCATTAAGAGCAGAGGCGCCTGAAGTGAAAAGAAGAGTAATAGAAATGTCAGGAATGCGGGAGATACAGAATGAGAGGACAGACATAGAAATAAAATAAAGGTGAAACTAGATGTAGGCAGCTCTACATGAAGTGAGTGAATGATATTCGCCACCAACTACCACGAAGAAAGATAAGTACAGTGAAGAAAAGAGTGGTGAAAACATATTAACGTATAAGGCAAGCACCGGAATAGCACAGGGCAGGAGCGGAGGGGAAAATCAGTGCGGGAGAGAGTGAGAGGAAAGTGAGAAAAGTGGCAGTGTTGTAAAGAGCTATAGGAAAGTGCAAGAGTGTGGGAGAGTATAAAATGAAAGTGGGAGCATGGGAGAAAGTAAGAAACTTCTTATTTCTTCTTACAGAATACAGTATAATTATGATGATCCCAGTGGATGAATTTAAAGCGTACAAAGTAAATAATTGTATTCTGAATGACAGCCATCTGGTGGTTTAGTGACTAAAATTCCCCACTCTGAATGGCACCTTAGTGGGTAGTCGATATTTTTTGATCATGTAATACAGTCAAGTAGAATGGTAAATACTCTAATATACTGTATACTAGTCTTTGCTCGCCCATTCTCGAGCCCCTGTACCTCAATGGGCGTAACATAGAAATGGATGTCACCATTTTCCCACCATAAATAATAGTATCTGAGTCCTCAGGTAAATACAAATTAAAGGCTTGATCGGAGTTAGTAAATCTGAGCTAAAGGTGTTTTATCCGCATTCACAGGGTGTATTTGATGGTTACAATTATCACTGATAATTAGTTACAGTTTATTATGTAAGAAAAGCATTCTGGAGCCGAATGCTAACCGCCCGCCAGAATTTGATGTTGACCATGTCCATGTCCAAGATATAGGCCATATCCTGATACCCAGAAGGTTTCACGTTGATAGCTCAAGCCCTTGTGCTAAAGGCGGGCGATAAAAATAAGCTGACCATTGGCAGCCATTTGGGTGACCTTGGCCTTGTCCGCAAGTGCCCATTTTCGAACTCATCCAAGATTTTGGCAGTATCTTGATACCCTGATGGTTTTATGTTGATAGCTCAAGCCGTTCATGAGATACCGTATAGTGATGCTAAAGGTGTACGATTAAAACTAGTTGACGACTCACAGTAACGTGATAAACATGACTTATAATAACAGGATTCCATTCAACACGACTCCCACCATGACTCGCCTCGCTGTATCACGACCTCGACATTTTGGCCTGTGTAATATAGTGCATGATCAGTTAGCGCCAAAGAGTTGCACACCTTTTTTACGTTGACTCTCTCGTTCTTCTGCCAGGGAAGGCTGTGGCTCAACCGGTAGAGAGGTGGCCTGCAGTCCTACCGGACCCAGGCTCAAATCCCCGCTGGGACGGAGAACAGTTTAAGGTTTTGAATGCCATATAATCAGACCTAACTGATCTACCAGAAGACCAGCCGACATGTCGTAAAAGTACCCCCTCTAATACCAATACACCAGTCCTGTATGAGACAGCCCTAGCATGTACTGAATATGGAAGGTGGGTGTTAGCGCCGAAATGGTGACATGTGGAGGTGTATGGTATGTAGGAGAACTACTGGGCCTTCGGAGCATGCTGTGCAACCTATGCCAAGAGTTGGACACATAAGAAAAATGGTAAAATATTTCGGTTATTTATATGTTCTTTCACAATTCAGCAGGCAGCAACAGTCCATAAAAACGCTAGGAAAAAGCTCACAATCAAATGAAATTTTTAAAGGCATTACTGACCATATATATATATATATATATATATATATATATATATATATATATATATATATATATATATATATATATATATATATATATATATATATATATATATATATATATATATATATATATATATATATATTAATAACAGAACGGAGAAAGGAAAAACTAAAAAAAAAAAAAAATTATCCATACACCAGATTACTGGTGTCCTCTGTTTATAAAATATCTATAACAGTTAGACTTGAACAGCTGTGGGTTGAAATTTGGAGGGAGACAACTCTGGGGAAGCGAGTTCCAGAGAGATGCAGTTCGGGGAATGAAAGAATTCTGATAGGCAGAAATTCTGCAATATGGCTGAGTGACATTCCAGCCTTGAGCGCTGCCAGATGCCCGTGTAGCACGAGGGAAGGCATTGAGAGATGGCACAATGGACGCAACTTCGTCTGAGCATTTGTCATAAAAATATCTGTAAATTAATGCAAGGGAGGCAATATTCCCTCTTACTTGCAGGGAAGGTAGTTTATTTGTAATGGCAGGGTTGTTAATTACTCTAACAGCTTTGTTCTGAATTTTGTCTAGTTGTTTTAATGCAACCTCTCCACATCTATTCCACAAGGGTGAGCAATATTCAAGCTGAGAGTGCACATGAATATTATAAATTATAGCTAACTGCTCATTAGCGAAGAAGTTACGGACGCTGTAGAATAATCCATGTTTTTTTGAGGCGGTTTTAGCAAGTGATTCAACATGAGAGGTCCAGCTGAGGGCATTGTTAAACGAGACGCCAAGAATTTCAATACTTTTGGAGATGGGAATATTAGTAGCACTGAAGGTAATGTACGAATCTGGCAATATCTGTCTATTAGTAAATTGTATATATTTTGTTTTACTAGCATTAAAAGAGACAAGATTGTTTTGTCCCCATTCACTGATCGTAGATAGGTCTTGATTTATGGAGACGGCTATACTGAGTTGAGAGGTAGATATTAGACTTTGTAAATGGGTGTCTGAGTGTGAATGAACTATGTAGTGTTGAGTCATCTGCGTGTGAGTGGATGGGATTGTGGGTGACAGATAAGAGATCATTATTATGAACCAGGAGTAGGGTTGGCGCCAGAACTGACCCCTGCGGCACGCCGGCGTTACTTGAGTGGAAATTGGAATATACATCATCTACTTTTACTCTTATTTTCCTGTCACTAAGATATGAAGAAATCAAAGAAACAAAAGACGTTAGTCCATTGCAAGGGAGTTTGGACAGCAGGAAACGGTGCCATACTCTGTCAAAAGCTTTAGAAATATCAAGAGCTACTGCATAAGTATCTCCATGTAGATCAATTGATTAATGGATGGTATGAGTTAGGAGACTGAGTATGTCAATGGTGGATCTTTTGTGGCGAAAACCATATTGTCTATCACTACTTAAGTTGTTGGATTCAAGAAGTTTAACAATGTGCATATTTAATTAAAGTTTCAAATACCTTACCAAGAGATGTGACAGCTATTGGTCTGTAATCGGAAGGGTCAGAGGAACTTCCTTTCTTCGGAACTGGGTGGATATTGGCTTCTTTCCATGAATTTGGGAATAAAGAAGTACGTATGCATAGTCTGAATAATTTAGCTAAAACAGAGGCAAGTTCAGGGAACACTTTTTCAAAACAATTGGCGGAGTTCCATCTGGGCCTGGAGCTTTGTTGGTAAGTAAACTGTCTAGGATGGATTTTAAGTATCTTGTCTGTATTTTAAGTGGGGCAATTTCGGGAGAGTCAAGTTCTAGTACTGGGACATTTTGGCTGGTATCGTCTATAGTACAGTTTCTGGAAAATGTACAGGCAAAAATACCCCACGCGGGTCATTTGTAATGTTGCCATCTGAAGATTTTAGGAATGGAAGATGCCTTGTTAAAGTTATTACTGAAAGAATTAAGAGCTGACCAGAATATTCTTTTGTCATTAGGGTTGGTAAGTAGTTTTGATGCTTGCTTTTAAAGAAAGTTTGATTTAGCTAGATTTATTACAGCTTTTGCATGATTTCTAGCAATATTAAACTGAGAGAGTGATTCAGATGTTTTTGATTATAAGTAAGAGTTATATGCTAATGACTTTTGGGCTGTTGCTCTGGCACAGTTGCCATCAAACCATTTTGGAGAGTTCGATCTGAACTGTTGACTTGGTAGGAATAAATCCATACCAGCTAGTATTAAGTCACAAATGTGTGACTGGGTAGAATTGGGATCACTAGAGAAGAAAGACTGCCATGGAATGTCAGCAAGATAATTTCTAAATCCATTCCACTTTGATAAAGTGCCACCGGGTCACCCTGACAGGTTCAGAACGGGGAGGTGTTGGGGGTTAACTATTGAGGCTTTGATGAGATTGTGGTCAGAGGATCCAAGTGGAGACAGTACCTCTATCCTGTGGATGTAAGCTACATTTCCCATGAGATCAAATACTTGTTATTTATCAGAGACATATATAAAGAAACATGTACAAATTTCTCTTCAAATTATCGACGGAGGCAGGAATAGCTCAGTGGTAGAGCTCACACTTCACGACCGTTGGGTTGGCAGTTTGATCCAGCACCAGGGTAGGGTATTTCTGGTGAGTATCTCTTGTGGGAGAAGTAACGACCTCTCGAAGGATCTCTCCTTGTCCTGCAGAGCTATATAGTCCATTGGTCCTTACTCGGGGGATTCACCCATTCCTCAAATTATCTATTGTCGACTAAAAAAGCATTTTTCATTTGGATCAGTTATAAGTAAACTCAGCCCTATAAATATGATTTCGTTTTATTTATTGACTATTCTTCCTGTCTACATACGACATTGCTCAGCATCTCCCCCCCTATCTCTCTCTCTCTCTCTCTCTTTCTCTCTCTCTCTCTCACTTCTCTGTCTCTCTCTCCAACCTTGTCCCTGCAAGTCCCAAATCATTATTGCGATTATTTATGGAACGCCTCTACGAGCTGAATGTGTCCGTAAACGATACACAAAAGACTGACACCTTTTCTCATCTTTATATGCTTTGGAAATGGTCTTCAAGGACAGAGACCTGGCCACACGCTACAGCTTCACTTATGAATATTTCGGTCCTCACCATGTCACACACACACACACACACACACACACACACACACACACACACACACACACACACACCATAAGCGTATGAGTGAGGATGTTTTAAAGTATGACTGAGCGTAACGCAGGCGAAAGGAAAGAGATAGAGTGCAAGGGCAGAGCGAGAGGGAGAGAGAAGGTGAGAACTGAAAGAGAGGCGAAGTGAATTGCAGGAGGATATGAGAGCAATTACTTGGTCGAAAGGGGAAGGAGACTGAATGAGAGAGAGAGAGAGAGAGAGAGAGAGAGAGAGAGAGGTTAGTGTGGACGAATGTGGAAAACTGGTATGACAAAAAAATTAAGGCTTCACTTTCCAGCATCGCAGTCATCATAGTCAAAGGAATTAACTCATTCAACACAATGTCGTCTTTTCTCCTTTATCTTCTTCACCACCAGACGAAATCACTCGACTTAAGAGAGATTCGTACACCTTGAGCTGTGAGATCAAACCTTCATAATTATATTTCATTAATTTCAGCTTAGGGAAGTCCCCTTAGAAGTGATGAAGTCAGTGAACGCCATATTTAAATATTCCAGTCTGAAATGTTTCTTGGTAACGGAAAATAAATCATCTGACTGTGGCGGGAATGAAATGAAAAAAAAAATCTTAGTAAGGACGTTTAAGAATCCACGTAATGCGACGAAAACTGTTACTAGAAGGTGAGAGTAATGGGCGTGAGAATAGGTACGTGAGGGAATAAGAGAATTTGGGTGAATGAAAGTAAGAGAAAGAGATAAAAATGACAGAAAGTGAGGGCAAGAAAGTGTGAAAGAAAGTGAAAGAACGAATGTGAGAAATGAAAGAAAGGAGCAGAAGGAAAGTTAGAAAATGAAAGACAGAGAGCGACTGAGAGCGGGAGAAAGTGGCAAAAAGGAAAAAGAATAAGAAAAAACATGGAAAGAGATCAGTGAGAAATTAAGCTTATGGAACACAAACGGTGCAAGATAGTGAGAATCTGAGTGAAGCAGTGAAGGAATATGAGAGGCTGTTGCTATATTTAATGAAGGGAAGTGCATATGAAAGATGGGGAAGGCTGGAGTGAGAAATGGGGTCAGTGAGAGAGAGAGAGAGAGAGAGAGAGAGAGAGAGAGAGGCCAGAATCTGCCAATGTCCAAAGTGTCCCCTATACCTGATATAATTCATAACCTCCCTGAAACCAGATAAAAGATACTTGACTCTTTTCACAATTGTAGAATAACTGTTGTGTGAAATGAAGGTAGGAATGAAAACAATTCTTGTTGTAAGAATGAAGATGGAAATATTTTATAAATAAAAGCACTAATAAAACAGAAAATAAAAAACAGATGACAGTAAAAATGAAAAAGAGAAATGGGAATAAGATGTACATGCAAGGGGGAAGCAGGACTGGAAGCAGGAAATCAATAAAGGAAAGAGAAGGAAAATGATGAAGCAAGAAATAGAAGCAGGAATGAAAACGGGAATACAAGTAGGACTGAGAACAGGAAAGAGCAGTAGTAGTAGTAGTAGTAGTAGTAGTACTAGCAGTGGTAGTGGTAGTACTAGCAGTAGTAGTGGTAGTAGTAGTAGTAGTAGTAGTAGAAGTAGTAGTAGTAGTAGTTGTTGTTGCTGCTGAGCAAAGCCGGTCTGTCAGGTCGGCAGACTCATCAACCGCAGCCAAGCAACTGTCCCTCCAGGGCCTTCCCGTGTAATGAACCGATGTTCCTTGTGGTAGACAGTACCTGGCCACAGCAAGACGCGGGGAAGAGGGTGGAGGTATGATTTCCTGATAGATGTCGCATGTGCCTCTCCACCCAGTTAACAGAGGGGTCAAAGTAGGCTCCACATCACCCCATTATTTGGTTATATTGTTATCACCTTGCGTTAGCAATGGTTTCCTGGGTAACAGAGAACCACTCGGGTTGTCACTAAATGAAGAGACACCTGATGTGAAGAAAAGAGTAATAAAAATGCCAGGAATGACGGGAAAAACAGTAAGAGAGAGAGGCAGACAGAAATAGAATAAAGAAACAAGAAATAGGCAGCTCTACATGAAGTGAGTGGCTGATGGTCGCACCATCTATCACCAAGAAAGAGAAGTAAAACGATGAAAGGATTGGCGAAAACATGTTAACGTACTGTATAACGTATAAGGGTGCTGGATTCCCGCTTTCCAGTCAGCCAATCTATTTTCTTTTTTTTTTTAATACATGAAAGAGGGAACCAAAAGCCAGGGGTCAGCAAACCGTTCCTCCCAAGAAAAAAAAAAAACAATACAAAAGAGAGCCAAATTCAAGATCGGTTCATTTCGAGATGCCTGGATACACTGCGTTTGAAAGACTGGAGATCATAGGAAGTAGGAAATACAGACAATGGGAGACAATTCCAGATCTGACCTGTTGCATAAATAAAGGACTGGGAGTAACGGTTAACTCTTGCATTAGAGAGTTGGACAGAAAAGGGATGAGAGTTTGTTGCTAGAAGGGTGCTACGAGCCCGTCGTAGAGGGATGCAAGTAGACAGTTCAGAGGAGCAGCGACCATTGAAGTTGCGATAGAAAAGAGATAAAGATGCAACAGTGCGGCGAAGAGCCAGTGGTTGAAGGGAGCCAGTAAGAGAAGGAAAGTTGATGAGACAAAAAGCCTTTGACTCCACCCTATTGAGAAGAGCTGAATGTGGGGAGCCTCTCCACACATGAGAGTTGTGCTCTAAACAGAGGCGAATAAAACCCCTGTATAAAATCAACAACTGTGTAGGGGTAATGACGGAACGGAGTCGGCTTAGCACACCCAATTTCTTGGTAGCAGATTTTACAAGGGATGTAATATGATCTTTCTAAGATAAGTCCCGAGTGAATGGAACCCCAAGCATGTTCAAGGATAATGCAGGATTGAGCTGGATATTATTAAAGATTAGTGGGTACTCCTGTGGAAGATTGTGTCGGGCTGACAGGTATCAAAACTGAGTTTTTGATGCATTAAAAACAACAAGGTTATTTTTACCCCAGTCAGAGATACGAGCCAAGTCAGACATTAGGCTTGCCATAGCCTCATCCCTTGTTTGTTGAAGTAACTCCTGAGATGGACGTTGCAGGAACTGAATGGAAAGATGAAGGGTGGAATCATCCGCTACGAGTGCATAGGGTTAGAGGTGCACCTCAGAAGGTCATTGATGAATAAAAGGAAGAGAGTTGGTGATAGAACAGAGCCCTGAGGAATACCACTGTTGATACATCTAGGAGAAGAACGACAGCCGTCTACAACAGCGGCTATAGAACGACCAGAAAGGACGCTAGAGATGAAGGCACAGATAAAAGACATAAACCGTAAGAGGGCAGTTTGGAAATTAAAGATTTATGCCAGACTTGATCGAAAGCCTTTCAGATGTCAAGTGCAATGGCAAAGATTTCGCCAAAGTCCCGAAAGGAGGATGACCAGGAGTCTGAAAGGTAGGTGAGAAGATCGCCAGTGGAGCGTCCCTGACGGAACCCATACTGACTATCAGAAAGAAGGTTGTGATAGGAAAGATGCTTTAAAATTTTTCTATTAAGAACTGATTCGAAAACTTTTGAGAGACAGGATGTTAAAGCAATTGGACGATAGTCAGAGGGTTGGGAATGGTCACCCTTCTTTGGGACTGGCTGAATGAGAGCAAACTTCCAGCAAGAAGGAAAGGTATAAGTTGACAGACAAAGGCGAAAGAATTTACCTAGGCAGGGTGTAAGCACAGAAGTACAGTTCTTGAGGACAACAGGAGGGACTCCATCAGGCCCATATGCCTTGTTTGTATTAAGGCTAGTGATGGCAGAAAATACATGAGCTGAATAAATTTTAATGTCAGCCATGAAGAAATCAGAGAGGGGAAGTGATGGAGGAACATTACCAGAATCGTCTAAGGTGGAATTGGAGAAGAAAGTCTGAGCAAAGAGATCTGCTTTAACAGTAAAAGAAATAGCTACAGAGCCATCAGAATAGAATAGAGGAGGGATGGATGATGAGGTAAAGTTGTTAGAAAGGTATTTGGCAAGGTGCCAGACGGAGCGGGAAGAATACGAGCTGGAGAGTTGCGAGCATTTAGTGCGGATGAAATTATTTTTAGCAGAGCGAAGAACAGACTCAGCACGATTCCGGGCAAAAATATAAGCAAGATGTAATTCAGGGGTGGGTTGGTTCTGGTACCTTTTATAGGCCCTCTCCTTGTTGCAGGCAACATGAGAACAAGCGTGATTAAACCAAGGCTTTCTTGCATTAGTCAAAGGATATGAGAAAGGAATGTATGCTTGCTTCCACGCCCGAAAGAATAACCTCCGTAATGCGCAATGCACACTCAGATGGCTCCCGTCCATGGACGCAATAATCATTCCAGGGAAAATCAAAGAAGAACTGCCTAAGGGCCTCCCAATCCGCAGCTCCAAAGTGCCACAGTTAACGTTTCTTTGGAGGGTCCACTGGCCATGCTGGAGCAATAGGACAAGTCAAAGTAATTAGGTTGTGATCAACGGAGAGTAAGGATTAACAGTGTAAGCAGAAGGATTAGTTGTAAGGAAGAGGTTAAGTATGTTGGAGCTCTCTCCAAGGCGGTCAGGGATACGGGTAGGATGCTGTACAAGCTGCTCTAGGTTATTAAGGATAGAAAAGATGTAGGCTTGTTCACCAGGTGGACCAGTGAAAAGAGAGGAGAGCCAAAGGTGGTGGTGAACACTGAAATCTCCTAGAATGGAGATTTCAGAGAAAGGAGAAATAGATAGAATGTGTTCCATCGTAGAAGTAAGATAGTCGAAGAATTTTTGATAGTCAGTAGAATTAGGAGATAAGTGAACAGCGTAGATATATTTAGTCAGAGAATGACAAGAAAGCCGAAGCCAGAGAGTAGAGAATTCAGATGAATCAAGTTCAGGAACACGAGAGCAAGATAAATCATTGCATACATATACACAACAGCCACCTTTGGCTTTGAAATGAGTATAGAGAAAGTAGGAGGAAACAGAAAAGGGTTTGCTGTCAGTTACCTCAGACAGCTGAATCTCTGTATGGAAGAGAAGGTGAGGCTTAAAGGAGGAGAGATGATGTTCGACAGAGAGAAAGTCAGAGGACAGGCCGTGAATGTTGCAGAAATGAAGAAGGAGTGAGTCAGACAGTGGTTCCAGGTATCTCTCAGAGTCGTCACCGGGAGAGGAGCGGATAGTGGAGGAAAATATAGTCCCCCCCCCCCCAGGATTCCGAGGGATGATTAATTGTGCCATTTTTACTTTTTTAACTTTGAGAAGGAAGTGTAGTGTGTACAGTGCATGTAGTTTGGTGTTGATAGAGAAACTTGAATTGGAGAGCATGCTGGCCTACTCTCTGTGTTATTGAGACACTGAAAAAGTTAAGCAAAGGTGGGTGGTCAGGAACTAGTCCCGAGGGCTGATGAAACTGGTGCTCCAGCTCTCCTTATCATCAGCCTTCCATCCACTTTGGGAGTACTGCCCTGCTCGACTGGTGCTACAGTCTACTCTGTTTATTTTTCTGTTTATCAATTTACCTGCCTATCTATCTTCCTATCTTATCGATCAGTCAGTCTACAACGAGGCAAAATAGGACATGTTAAGATTCACAACACATATCTGCTACGTTTTGAGAGTAATTTTTTTTTTTTTTGCTAGGAAGAAGGAACCAAAGGCCACGAGCCTGCAAAAACTGTTCCTTCCAAGAGAAGAACAAAATACAAGAGAGAGCCAAATTCAAGATCCGATCATTTCGAGATGCCTGGACACACTGCGTTTGAAAGACTGGAGATCATAGGAAGTAGGAAATACAGACAGAGGGAGACAGTTCCAGAGTTGACCTGTTGCATAAATGAAGGACTGGGAGTAACGGTTAACTCTTGCATTAGAAAGTTGGACAGAAAAGGGATGAGAGTTTGCTGCTTGTCTGGTGCTACGTGCCTGTCGTAGAGGTGGAGGAATGCATGCAGACAGTTCAGAGGAGCAGCGACCATTGAAGTAGCGATAGAAAAGAGATAAAGATGCAACAGTGCGGTGAAGAGACAGAGGTTGAAGGCAGCCAGTAAGAGGAGGAGAGTTAATGAGACGAAAAGCCTTTGACTCCACCCTATTGAGAAGAGCTGTATGTGGAGAACCTCCCCACACATGCGAGTTGTACTCCACACAGGGGCGGATAAAACCCGTGTATAGACTCAACAATTGTGCAGGGGTAAAAAAGGAACGGAGTCGGCTTAGCACACCCAATCTCTTGGAAGCAGATTTTACAAGAGATGCAATATGATCTTTCCGAGATAAGTCCCGAGTAAATGAAACCCCAAGCATGTTCATGGATGATGCAGGATTAAGCTGAGTATTATTAAAATTTAGTGGTTACACCTGTGGAAGATTTAGTCGGGTTGATAGGTGTAAAAACTGAGTCTTTGATGCATTAAAAACAACCATATTATTTTTATCCCAGTCAGAGATACGAGCCAAGTCAGACATCAGGTGTGCCATAGCCTCATCCCTTGTTTGTTGAAGTAACTGCTGAGATGGACGTTGTGGGAACTGAATGGAAAGGTGAAGGGTGGAGTCATCAGCATACGAGTGGATAGGGTTAGATGTACAGCTTTGAAGGTCATTGCTGAATAAAAGGAAGAGAGTTGGTGATAGGACAGACCCCTGAGGAACACCACTGTTGATAGATCTAGGAGAAGAACGATGGCCGTCTGCAACAGCGGCTATACTGTAGAACGACCAGAAAGGAAGCTAGAGATGAAGGCACAGATAGAAGGATAGAAACCGTAATAGGGCATAGATATGGCGTCAATATTTATTCTCAGCAAGTCTGCTGACTGTGCTATAGACGAATCCTATCTTCTGTCCCTCAGATATCCCCCAGGTATTATTATGAACCGGCTGTAAACGTGGCTTGCATCATTATATGCTGGGGAGCTGAGAGTAGAGTGTGTCTGATTTTTAGGATGGGAAAAGAGAGTAAATAAAGTATTCGAGAGATGTAGGGAAGAGTGAGTCATACTTCTGGCTGGGGGTGGAAAAGAGAGTAAATTATGTCTTCGAGAGATGCAGGGATTGGTGCGAGAAACTTGTGAAAAAGGAATGTTCTTAAGTTTTAATGTGATGTAGCTAGGAGGATATATATTCTTTTTTCCCTGACCAGCGAAAAACCATCCTTAAACTTGATAATATTGTATAGAGGGCGCAATAAGAGAAGATTTAAGATTTCTGTCCTTGTCTTAGTGTGAACTGTGGCATCAATAACTTTGGTTTTACATTTAAAAGTGAAGTGGCTTTAAAGAGCCGGAGTAACCAGAGAACAAGGTGAATAAATAAGGTATGAGAGTATGGAAGGGAAGATAGTGTATATGAGGGGGTCGTTGCTCAGTAGGGAATAACTCACCTGAAGATCATTTTGTCCAGAGTATTTTTCACAGGATGTGTTGTCAGGCAACAATATAGGAAAAAAAAAAATAGTGTCTCAAGATCTGCCCTGATAGATATACATGCATGAGTAAATGAAGAAATGGTTATAAAAATTAGGTCATTCTTTCATATGCGATTTAAATTCATGTCTCTTTTACATGATGCCTGGAGGTTAATTTTTGAGAGACGCACGAATATTTGCACAGTCGGCGCTTCTGTTTTAATGTTCGTATATATATCATCACCTTGCCTCTACTCTTAGATGTAA
The DNA here is from genome assembly GCF_032717465.1 of Coenobita brevimanus. Lineage (NCBI taxonomy): Eukaryota > Metazoa > Arthropoda > Malacostraca > Decapoda > Coenobitidae > Coenobita > Coenobita brevimanus. Next base: position 51,860,614 of record NC_136967.1, on the reverse strand, counting down.
TCGAAAAATCATGAAACATATACAGTGAGTGTAAAGCTACAGTATATTTTTGAGAGATGAAGGCTATGTAAATTCTTAGCATCCCTTCCTAGGTTAAATGCAGTTTGTTCTTACTTTTAGCAGTATTAGATATGAAAGTTGTAGAATTTGGAGGTCCATTTCCAAGAGATGCATAGATATGTGAAACTCGGAATCCTTGGATGAGGTTGGTACAGCTGCGGTCAATAACCGTTTTACAAGTCTGGGGTTCCGAAATAATGAAACTAATCTTTATCCCTCCCAACTCGTTTGAACATTATTGGTCAGTTAAGCATGATCTCTCTAATACATACATTTAACAAGTCTGTAAAGTCTTTTACGACCGGAACTGAGCAATTCTGATGGTACAGTATGTTTCTCAGTCTGTCTCTTCACTGCCTGTTATCTCCAGTCTTTCCATTGCAATGTGTCCAGGCATTTATAGGTGAAAACATCTTGATTTTTGTTCCATTTTGATCAGTTTGCTCCTGAATGGACCGTTTCTCCAGACTCTCAGCGTTGGACTCATTTTTTTCTTCTGAAAGAAATAAAAAGTCTATCTGTGATGTGGTGACTCTTGTTTCTTGTATTTTCACTCACACAGTCATATCACACGTCACAGGCACGTTAGGGTGACGCTCAACTCAAAACGGCTTTTAATCATAACCGATCAGGACTTTTCTTGATCATAAAAAAGGGTTAATACCATCCACTGAGGCGTCTATGCGTACCTGAACAAAAATGTCCGACATTATCCAGAAGAGAGAGAGAGATTATGTATTTGGACGGAAAGGATTAAGATCCTACGCGAGCGCTAAGTTGCGTCCGTGAGGTAATAGTTTTTGGGAAGACCGAGAGAGAGAGAGAGGAACAAACAAAAACGATCTTCATCTCTCCTTTCTCGCTTGCTACAACCGTACATTTGGTAACAAAAGAACAATGCAAAGATAATCGCAACAAGCACAAAAACAGCCATTCCCAGTCGTGTCATCTAATATACTATAGCAGTAGCCGTGTGTGTGTGTGTGTGTGTGTGTGTGTGTGTGTGTGTGTGTATTTTGGGCACCCGAAACTACACATTCAAGTCGCACCAAAATTGGCACAAAAATCGCAAAAAAGTCGCGATGTAAAAAAAAAACTTGGTCCCGTCACGATTGAAAAACTTTTACTATATTTAGTGAGCTATCACATTTTGATCAGAAAACGCTTCTCTCGGAGCCCGGCATAGGATCTCCTTAGAATTTTTTGCCCAGAGGTAGAACTAAAATAAACTGGGTTCCATTACCGAAGCTGCAAATAACACGATCAACTGGTTAGCTGCAAAACATCCAAGTGACAGCGTTACACTAGAACAGCACTTAAACGAGAAAGCCCTCCGCAGAAGGAAGTGCGAGGGGCCCGAAGGGCACACGAGCACTTGTATTGTCATTGGGGGGTAAAGGAGATTATGCACCACATTTCCTTTCGACTGAGTCATAGAAACAGATTTTTAGAGAGAGAGAGAGAGAGAGAGAATGATGTCTTTTTGATGGTAAGAGCAGGAGAAACAATGTGTGTGTGTGTGTGTGTGTGTGTGTGTGTGTGTGTGTGTGTGTGTGTGTGTGGTCACCATGTTAAGAGCAACAGTTAGAGATATTACATTGGTTGGTTTTACCGTATTTTTGCTGCTTCCTGGAGATCTTATGGAGCTATGGAGTCTTAAAATTTATAGTCATATAATTGCCTTACAACAATGATGTTGTCAGTATTAGTACCACCAGGTTACTTAGTTGGAAGTTTACGTTGCTGTATATAATTCCTGAAGCTCATAAGGTTATCCTAACCTGAATACAATCATCAGGAGATTACATGAAAAATATACACAGGACATTTTTATATTTTTTTCCATTGGCAAAGCGTCCACAAGAATTTTCTTTAGTAATTGTACTTACACAGATGCAATGAAAAAGGTAGGTTGAGGGTTACGATGAAATAAATGACAGTATCTGTATTTTCTTGATGCATCAGGGAGCGTTTTTTTTTTTTTTTTTTTTTTTTTTAATTTATAGTGATTGGTATCTTAGGTGGGGGCGCTCACCATCCACTCACTCGATGTAGTGCTACTGTCGGGTGTCTGCCCTTTCCTTTCCTCCATCCTATTTCCTTCCATCCTCTTCTGTCTTTCTTTTCTTCATTCTTTCCTTGTCCTTCTGCCTATGGGTGACTCCCTCTTCTGTCTTTCTTTCCTTCATTCTTTCCTCTTCCTTCTGCTTGTGGGTGACTCTACACTGAGTGACAAGCCAAATGGTTTCCTGTACACCAGGAAACCATTAACTACGCTGGGTGGTAACCATATAACCAAACTGTGGCACCTGGTGGTTTAGTGGGTAATTATTGCGCTCCAGTCGGATTGAGCCGGTGAAGGTTTATATCCAAGGGATGGTTGGGGTTGATTGCTCACGTAATGCCACTCAGGGATGAGTGAGGCTGGTCACTCTCATCTTAAATGTCGGGACCAACTGCCTGGCCCCGGGCTCCTACGCTCCTCATGGGGCAACGTAGGATTGGATGATGGATAAATGAATGGTATCGGATTTTTTTTTTTTTAAATAATAATTCCCTTGCTGCGGTGACTTCTTTTTCGCTTAATCAGTCTACAAACACACGATTTTGTTCAGCTTAGGAATGAGGTCGAATACTGTGGCGCTTATGAAGGTTATTACCTGAAACCTATTCCCACAGCCTGAAAAGTCAATTTCAAGCTAAATATAATCTTTGGTGGTAATATAAGGATCAGTTCAGTGATCAGACAATCCAGATGCTTTGTAGCCCTTTCTGCCGGTGAATTCAGAAGGTTTTATCTCTCAGACTCCAATGACTCATTCAGATGAATAAAACTACCTAGCATAAAACAGAATACTGGAGCTGTCCCAAACAGGAAAGTCTTAAAGAAGACAGTATCAACTTATGCAATGACATCGTTTACTCATGTCATGTTTTTACAATCTCGAGAGAATTTTATTACGCTTAAGAGAGACGGTCCAAACTAAAGGGGTTAGACTAGATATAATCCTCATTAATCGCTTTCGTATTCGTGGTCTCCTTTAAGCTGGATAAAATTGCTGTAGAGAGCATTGGTACAGGGTTAATATCGGCTGAAGGTATAAAAATTATTTGGAGAGGACGTCATTGTACTGCAAGGTAAACGTCTCCTTGGTTTCTACGATGATGCCTATGATTTTAACTAATATAACGAAAAACACAAGCGCAGCCACAAATTCTTCATTGCTTCACACAGACACCTTGGGACGTTTGTATAGCATCTCCAGCCTGGCCTTCATTATTTTTTTTTTTAATGCTCAAAATGCATAAATGTATGAATTTAATAACGAGGGAGTTATATCAACATTTGGCGATGAAGGAAACAAAACTGACCACGGAAAGGCAGAAAAATCCAGTCACATATTACCTCCCTTTTAGGGGTGCAAGGACCTGAGGCAAGACTATTTTTGTCCACTACATTTAAGGGTAGATGACCAATCTGCTCCCCTTGGAGCAATGTATGACTGACATGATTCCAAACATTTTTTGCAATCAGGCAACTGGAGGGTCGTCACTCAAACAGGGACGTTCTAACCAAGGTAAAGAGAAGAGTATACTGAGAGGTAAGTACAGCACCCTCGAGCCGCGCAGATTCTGTGACGTCAAAGTTAATAAGAGAGAGAGAGAGAGAGAGAGAGAGAGAGAGAGAGAGAGAGAGAGAGAGAGGTGGGGGCGGTGGAAGAAAACGGGAGCTTGACAGAAAACCATCTGTATGTATGGTATGCTTTTGTATTATGAATGTTCACACAGGTCGCTACTTAACACACTCACAACCTATGTATATTCCTCACGTCATCATTATCTGGGACATGTGACTGGAGGAGAATTATGAAAATTTTGTTTCATTGATCTATAATTATAATAGGTAAACTACATAATGATGATATATCAAAAGGGATAGCAAGTATATATAGCTTGAGCAGGAAGATGATTATGGAAAATATCCAGAGATGAAAGTTACACAAGAACCAGGAAGCAGAATCGGAGCCCAATCCTGAGGAGACACCTGAAGGCTTTGTAAGAATGTTTTCATTTTTTTCCCTTTGTGATTTCCCTGTATAGGGAGACTTAACATTCCCACCTCAAGTGCGGCTGTTACTTGTAGCCCTTAATTATATACCTTAACTGTGGAGATAGTACGCTTGCATCTCTCACAAGCTTACATTCAGCAAAACATACCAATATCATTTTTAGTGCCTTGCAATCAGTTAAGGGGAAAAATATAAGTAATTCACATAATGTCTTATTCTTTATTTACAATACTTGTATTTCTTAGTTTGGATTTCAATTTTTTACACTTCTGAACCTCTCTATTCAGAATCCTTATTCTAAAATATAATCTGCATCTAACAAAGTAGTGTACAACATCTTCAGGGAAATTAACATGTTTACAGATTAATCTGGTTAAGTTTTTCATGCATTTCCTTCCAGATCTAAGTGATTTCTTCCCATGATAACATTCAAATATTTTCTCCATTATTTTCAGCTGTTCAAACAATTCATTTGATGGTGTCATCAGCGTGCCTTTATTCCTACAAACCTCTCCTATCCAGGTCCTATCATCAGGTTTAACATTTGTTCCAAGGTATCAATATTTTTTTAAATCTGTGGGCAATAAACCCACCAACATACCTTAGGTCTTCTGTTTTCATGCATTCCTCTAATTCCCCTTTTTGGACAGTGGAGGATACTGTACTATCATTCTTGCCTCAAATATCATACCGTGGGTCAGAAGAGAAAAGCACTGCTGAAAGAAGTAATTCTGACTCAACTGTTTCTGTGTCAGACATGTCATTTGCTGAGTCACCAACATCCTTCACAGAAAACGACCCCTCTGACAAAGAGTTATCTTCATTTTCCTTAATAATATTATATCTGCTCCCCACCAATTCACAGTTTCTACCAAGAAGGTATGATCTTATCCTATACTTCACCTGAAGTGCAGATGGGTGCTGATAAGAGGCTCCCATTTGCCTCAGATAACCAAACATGTGTTCTAGGCAGTCTTGGTTTAACCTGTACGTTAAAATATAGCCAACTCCAAAGCTATTTTGTAGGAATTCATACAGTCTAAGCAAGGACTGGGAGGATACAATTATTCCTTTTTGAAATGGATACAGACTCTCTCTACCCCCAACTTTCATGTCCCTGATAGTTTGCAACATGCTGTTTAAAACATCTGTTTGTGTTTTCAAGTGAATACCAAAACCTGACCTGGACTCTTTTTCTGCATTAGGTCTTTTAGAGTTTTAAACATCAAACCAAGCATCTACTAATGCTATGAAGTTACTTGTATCCTCCCAGTCCTGGCTCTTTAGAAGTCCTTGCTTTCCAAAGTATCTAATTGATTTTGCAGTTGTTTCTGAAAGTAACTGTGCAGTTAGTCTAATGTTCATCCTTTTTACTCCTTCAACATCTATGTGTTTGTGTGACAAACGGTGACTTGTCTTTAAATCATATTCACTTCTGATGATTATTTCTCTAACACTACTGTTTGTCACAGATGGCTTTGAATTTCCATGCAAAGTGAACCCATAATCTAAAATATTATTTCTGATGAGCTTTAATAGGTGGGGTACATCAGCGAACACAAAAATTGGCCGATTAGAGGCATATGGGTTTGGGAAAGATGTGTTATTCACATTACTATCCAGTGTTATCCACAACCTTACATTTGTGGGTCCTAGATCACTAACAATAGCCACAACAACAAATCCAGCTGCCTCTACTTCAAGAATTTTGTTAAATAAAATGTCCCTTGTCATGTCACAGTCAAATTCATAAAACATAAGCTGTTTCCATGGCTTTATCAGTCCTCTAATCATGGCACATTGGGCACTACGTTTGGGGGCAAATAAAGTGTCATTTCCAATGTCATATGACCAATCCTGAGCAACTGCAGTCTCATCAAAAGAAAGAACACATAGTCGCTCATATTCAGACATAGTAGAAGCTTGATGATGCAAAAAGTTAATTACAGAAAACAAAATTCCTGGCTCCACAGCAAATTTGGACACCCACCGACTGATTGTGGCAGAAGAAGGCAGAGGAAATTTCCACTGTTCCCTTAAAAAACGATAGGCTTTAGGACTTAAGGTTCTTAGAGTCAGAGCTTTACTAATGTCCTCTTCCTGCCACTTTCCTATGTGGTTAGATGATAAAAAATACTGAGTCTGATTTGATGTAAAAGTTCTACTCAAAGCTTTGGAAACATCTTGTTGGCATTGGCTTTTAAAATTCTCTAATTCACTCCTTAAGGAATCTAACAATTCTTGATATTTAATGTTTAAGGCACGTAAATAGTCTCTCTTTTTAGTGACTGCCCTAAGTTTCTTATGAAGATCGTTATTATAGGAAGACATGCGTTGAATGAACTTAAGCAACTTGTTTTCTTGGGGTACAGAGGGTGCGCCTGAATTTGATAATGTGGCTCATCCCCAGGAGGGAGTGTCTTTGTTGTCCCTGGCCGCTCGTCACTTGCTGGCTGAGAGGAAGCTGCAAAATTCAAGATACAATAGTTAAATAACATTTTATTAAGACCAATGACGGCTGCATACAAAACCAGATGACCGATTTTTCTTTGTGTCACATAATTCAATCCATTTTTTTCTAAGTTCTTCATCTTTCGGCAGTGTATGAAAATGTATTCTCTTGTCAACTTTCACATGAATGGATTTGCATCCACGAACTATACAAATTGTTGGCATGTTCACAAAATTATCTGTATTGCCATAGCCACCCCTAAAAAAAGAAAACGGAGTACCTATCAACAGGCAGGTGTGTGTGTGACTGGCGTGTGTTGAGTAGGATGAGCTGCAGTCTGTATTAATTATGACGTCATGCGCAGACCGAGACGCATTTTAGCTCCCCTTCACCCCCCCCATGAAACTACCTTTCATTCTCTTTACCTTGGTTCTAACCACTAGACCACCCGACGCCACGTTTGTTGGAAATGGACAGTGATTTACATTAATCAGTTCAGTACAGTTGTCATTTAATTTTATTCTTGCAAACTCCTGACAATTCCATTCATGTGATCCCATTCATTTACACAAACCCGTTAGTAGAGCAGGGGTTAATGGATTCTGTATCGAACCCCTCCACTTCAAGATTGGTGAGAATATCGTCTGGGGATAACAGGAGTAAAATAGGATGTTTTCATTCATTCATTCATTGCCAGACGCCATGTATCCCAAACGGGGTGGCCAAGGGCTTAGAGTTAATTGTTTTACAGGAAGGGGCACTAATCCTCCACCAACCCCACTTGACACGCAGGGAGAAAATAGGATGTTACTACAGTAAAAAAATGAAACATTTGGTGGGAAAATGTGTTTGGAACTGTTTTAAGAGTTAGATGAAAGAACACTGCTAAGGTAACACATCTGTTCACAGGTACTGTACCAGGAGTAAAATAAATAAATAAATAGATGGAATAACTAAATAAATAAAATAACGTTATCGCACTGAAAGGCGTAAACGTCCTGGAAAATTACTTATCTAAGTAAAATCAGTAACGCGGAAAAGAACTGCGTGTTTGTTGATGCAGGAAATGTATCAGAATTTGGGAATTTCGATGGTACCTGGTAGTGGCGTGGACGGAACACCTTACCATTCGTCCTGTTGCCAACAGGTATAATTGAACGTTCTTCAGTCACACGGTGACATAAAGGGAAGCCGGCTGGTCATCTGGCCTTAAATGTACTGGACTACGGTAGCCTAGCCTTAGACCCCCACGCCTCGAAGTATTACAATTTGACTATTACCGATACCGATCCGTTAACCTTTGACACCAGAAGTACATGAGAAGTTTTTGGAAACGACCTAAACTTATTTTATTTTTATTATCAATAACTATAAAAGTTTCATAAGTCGCTTTGGTTGCATTTTCTTCCCTTCAGTGTTCATGACTGTTCGTTAGTGAAGTGCCATGACGCTGTATAGACGTTCTTGAAGTTCAGTTGCGTATGAAATGGTTTGTTTGTTGTTTGGTGGTTTGCTGGCTTTGTACCTTTTATCTTTGCTCGGAAAGTTAACAAGCACATCACAACCAAACTATTTTTAAACTTTCTTAAAATTTCAAATTTAGTCTCACAGATAACAGGCACTTCACAAGGAAAGCGTTTAGACCTTCATTTTTATATAGGACTGTTTGTTTATAGATACTTTCACTTTGAAAGTCCCCCTCCTCCCCCAAAAAATAAGATAAATAATAAATAAAGAGGGATAATATCGTTTTCACTACGTTTGTCACTGCTAGAGATCCTGTCTAAGTTGAGCAAAATCTTGTGATTGATGGGAGAATGAAAACAGAAAGTAAACGTTATCATAAAGAAAGTATGAAATAATGTGAGAAATTCCAGTCCACTAATGCAGACCTTGCATATACTGGAAACTAAGCAAAGAATAAACTATATACCGATGCATGTGAAATAATTTGTAACTATGCTAAATGTAACAAAAATAACTATCAATCCGGCAAGATACAGAAAGATAGCCGCGTGAGCTAGAACATATATTCAGTGCCGCGGAATGAGGATAGAAATGCAATCACTTAAAATAAGTTTACTGCATAATATATCCTGTGCAGGGAAGGGGAGTGGGTGAAAATCTGAGAGAGAGAGAGAGAGAGAGAGAGAGAGAGAGAGAGAGAGAGAGAGGAGAGGTAAATGTATAGATGAGGTATAAGAGTAAGAATATACAATTAATTCAGCATTAACAAATGCACGATATGGGTATTTTTCGAGGTATGTAGGAACCACAGAGGGGTGGCAAATGTGCATGGTTTCGCAGAAAAGTGAAGAAATTTAGGAGAGTCCCCCAGAAGCGGAAATAAGCTCATCTTGTAATCACTCTAATGACTTCGTCGTACCACACTGTGCTAACTCTACGATCCATACGACCTTTACTAGACTGGTGTTCAGTAAAATGTTAAATTCACTACTGGAGGTTGTACTTCACGTGGAAAACCCACCCACCCTGTGTGTTTCCAATATGGACAACTCATTATCAGTTAAGATAGTTAAAACACCACGGGAGCAACTTTTTTCTTTTCGTTTATCAATCACCCAAATTCTTCTCGAATTTCAACGGTTGTGAAAACAGGCAACCAGGTGATATTCAGTACTTGTTGTCAGGTGCGGGTAAGGGAATGAGTCCATTATGATGTGGCAGGGGTAAACCAGCTCCGCTGTCGGGCCCCGCTGCGGATGTCGCTGATTGCAATGCGCAGTTGACTCTCGTGCGGTGTGGTGCAGTGAGGATCTGTCCCTTCTCCCCTTGGGGCTTAGATACGAATAAATGTGTTTGTGTGTGTGTGTGTGTGTGTGTGTGTGTGTGTGTGTGTGTGTGGATAAATAAATTGGGAGTGTGTCATCCTGCCTCGGCTACCTCCCTTTCTTTGGGTGAAGCAACCTAGGTATATAGATACTGTAGTATATGGATAGAAGTGTAGTTAAGATATATTGACCTGTTTCCTTGCGATAACACGACTCATATCCACAACTTCACTGCTGGCATTGTCTTATTTATCTTTTTATTTTTAAATGCCCGGAATTAGGAACCAAAGGGCAAGCGCCCGCAAAGTGCTCCCTCCAAGAAAAAAACAAAAAACAAAATGACAGAGAGCCATATTCAAGATCCGTGGTGGGGGAGTGCATGAATTTATTTTATTATTATTATTATTTTTTTAAGACGGTACTGTCTCTGATCTGTCTAATAAAACGGGAAAAATACTCAGTTCGTCCTATCACTGATAAGCACATTCTCTCTCTCTCTCTCTCTCTCTCTCTCTCTCCCTCTCCCCACCAATCTGAGCCCTGTTGAACAATACCGTACATGGCATCCACCAAGGATATGTGTATCCCAGGGGAAACACTTGCTATAAAAATAAATAAAATAAAAAAGGAGGTCGTAAGACTTGTGAATGATTTTCTGTGGAAGACGTTACCAGCGGTGACGACCCGCGAAGATATATTTAAAAGAAATGGCCACATATTATTAGGCAAAGGAAGAAGCCTCTAAAAATAATTTCTTTACATATCCAGAATGTACACCCGAAAGCACTAATCTCTCCCCCCTGTTAGCCGGAGTCGCGGCCAGTGAGCGACCAGGCGATCGAACACCCCACATCCACCGCCCCTACCCCAACCCCAAACCGTTGTTGGATATTATGTGGGACGGCCAGAGCTGGTGATGTTACAATGTGTCATGACTGTTTTTATATACAATCAGAACCAGTAGGGGTAAGTATATAAAGGCATTTAATGTGTAATACTATGCTGGTATCCACAACATACGAGAAAGGCACGAAGACCTACGACGTATTATGTGTTAGTGACTCTATACTTACATACTATATTATAATGTAACTACAGATAAGTATAGTATAGCATCTGATGAAAGATGTGATGTCGTTTCTTATACATTCTCATTCCCACCTCCATCACCCTTCTCTCTGATTTGCTGTCTCCACCAAACGCCTCTCATACCCTGTCATCCCCATCCCCACCCATTCTTGACCAACATAGAGATAATGATGAAATGATCTGTAAAGTATTAATCATATTGTATTATCACACGCTTCTGCATTATCACCAACAAATAAAAAACATACAATACTCCGGTATACCTGCCAACCATTTCATCCTGTTGTAAGGTGTTACATGACATACACTCTGCAAGTTGGACCTTGTGTTACAATGACATACGGTTGTTTATCGTTAACACAGGTTGTGTGGTTTTGGACGTCCATTAATCCATATGAGCGTGGTAATTTAAGCCTTACATTATAAACTCGTAAGGATTATATTCCTGTCATTATTGGATGAACGAAACGTATCAGGGATCGGCTCTGACGAACCACGAACTCTGCTTTAATGAAAATATTCCGACCACTTGTCACAATAGTGACACAGTGTCATTATGTATATGACTGAATGTGGGTCAATCGTATACATAACGACATTGTGTTACTGTTGTGTTAAAGCAGAGTTCGTGGTTCGTCAGAGCCGATCCCTGATTCGTTTCGTTCATCCAATAATGACAGGAATATAATCCTTACGAGTTTATAATGTAAGGCTTAAATTACCACGCTCATATGGATTAATGGACGTCCAAAACCACACAACCTGTGTTAACGATAAACAACCGTATGTCATTGTAACACAAGGTCCAACTTGCAAAGTGTATGTCATGTAACACCTTACAACAGGATGAAATGGTTGGCAGGTATACCGGAGTATTGTATGTTTTTTATTTGTTGGTGATAATGCAGAAGCGTGTGATAATACAATATGATTAATACTTTACAGATCATTTCATCATTATCTCTATGTTGGTTAAGAATGGGTGGGGATGGGGATGACAGGGTATGAGAGGCGTTTGGTGGAGACAGCAAATCAGAGAGAAGGGTGATGGAGGTGGGAATGAGAATGTATAAGAAACGACATCACATCTTTCATCAGATGCTATACTATACTTATCTGTAGTTACATTATAATATAGTATGTAAGTATAGAGTCACTAACACATAATACGTCGTAGGTCTTCGTGCCTTTCTCGTATGTTGTGGATACCAGCATAGTATTACACATTAAATGCCTTTATATACTTACCCCTACTGGTTCTGATTGTATATAAAAACAGTCATGACACATTGTAACATCACCAGCTCTGGCCGTCCCACATAATATCCAACAACGGTTTGGGGTTGGGGTAGGGGCGGTGGATGTGGGGTGTTCGATCGCCTGGTCGCTCACTGGCCGCGACTCCGGCTAACAGGGGGGAGAGATTAGTGCTTTCGGGTGTACATGCCTACTGTTTTATCTAAGCACCATGAAGAAGGAACTTTATATAGGACACAAAACACAATCCCCGTTCAGAAATATTTCCTTCGGGAAAAATGAGAACAGCAACAGCTCTCACTGCTAAACCATCGGTTACTTGGTTGAAGATAAGTTTATTTGATACAGTGTTTTGGACATGAACGGCTGGAAGCCAGTTAACTCTTGTATCATAGCGCTGGAGAGGAAATTGGTGAGACTGTGAACCAAAATGGGTGCTGCCTTCATAATCTAATAGGAACGAACGGATTAGAGGCTGATAATTCAGATGAACTGTAACCAGAAAAGTGGAGATAAATGGCAGGGAAGGAGATGCAATACTGCTGCTAACTGACAGGCTAAAGGTGATTCAATACGGGAGGGAGAGTTCATGGTACGAAGTGCTTCTGATACCAATCATTTTAGCAGTGCGGCTAGTTGTAATCCCCTTAACATACACACACACACACACACACACACACACACACATACAAACGGCAGTTGCCCTTCACACTGGGGCGAATAAGCTCCCTGTACAAAGTAGATAAATTGTAGGACAGTTCATCCTTACCATCCATCCACACACACACACACACACACACACACACACAGATATCAAGAAATCTATAGTAATCACTGGTATAGATGAAGAAGAAGTAAGAAACAATATTTCGAGAGACACAAAGGAGATGGTAAATACTATTAACATACTGAAGGAAATATCAGAGGAAATCTGTGATAAAAAATATTGGAACACAAAGGGCTAGGGAAATATGAGACAAATAAGTCAAGGCATCCGAAAGTAACCTTCTAATACCAGTATGAATACTGGTTAGGAAATACTAGAAAATGAAAACTCATGGAAAAAGTGGAATTTCAAAACGTATGGATAAAAAAATTCCTAACTAAAGAGGAATTGGGTATATTAAAGTAGAAGAGGGAGGAAGTAAAACAAAGAACGAGGAAAGATCAGAGGAAGAGTAAAATAATTTTTTCTTTTTACAAAGTAATTGGATTGCAGGTATGAAAGTGGTACATAACTAACTAGGAATAAAAAGAAGGTAGTAGACTCAAGCTACGGAATGTATGTAAACAAGATGGTTAAGTTGATTGTTGGATTGGTGTCTAAATTATTAGAGATGACATACTATACAAAAGAAAAAAAAACATTATTTGCCTAAATGAGACAAAATTAACCCCCAAGATATCAAAAGATACCCTAAACTAAGAGGAATACAAACCATGGAGAAAGACAGAAATTTGAGAAAAGGAGGAGGAATTATAAGATTAACAAAGAAAAATCTATAGATCAAATAAATAGAACTAGATATACCCTCACAAGTAGATCTGACCGCAGTAGAGATTAACACATCTCAAGGGAAAGCAATTGTGGTAAATTTATACTTGCCACCCACAACAAACACTTGGGAAAGAAGCTAATATGAAGACCTGGCAGAAAGTACAATTAAGAGTTTAAGAGCATTACTTCATAGAATGGAAAAGGAATCTAAGAAATTATATTAACTGGAGATTTCAATGCAAATATAAACTGGAATACTCTAGATGTAAGAAGCCATGAAAACTGTTGGGATCTAAAGCTCCTGGATCTTGTGCAGGAGTTTTTCCTAACACAATGTGTAAAGGAAAACACCAGAAAAAGAGGATATGATGGTCCATCAGTACTAGATCTTATATTTACTAAGTGAGAAAACGATATTGACATTATAATGTATCACCTTTCATTCGGCAAAAGCGACCATGCAGTATTAAATTGCAATTTCAGGATTGCATATGACATTGTTAAAAGTAATGAGAGTTACAAAAAGAGCCTGAACTACAAAAAAGACAATTGCCGTGACCTAAAGAAGTACTTCTTAGAAATAAATTGGGAAAAGAACCTTAAATGAGAAGATTTAATGTTATATGCAGAAAATTCTGTGAATTTTATGAAATAGGAGTTCAAAATTACATCCCCCAGCACAAAGAAACTGAAATGAAAATAAATAAATGGTTTAATACAGAATGTGAAAAATAAGAAAAAAGACACAGTACTGAGAGGGCATATAACAGCTATAAACAGTCACGAAATGATTATACAAAGGTGAGAGAAGAGGAAGACATTATAAATAAAAGTAGTGATCAACATAAGCTATTTTACAGCTACATCTGAAGCAAAACCAAACTTAAAAATAAAATACAGTCAATTGCGGATGAGGGTATTATCTATACACAAGAGAAAGATGCTGTGAAGCGCTAAGTAAAAATTTCCAATCAGTTTTAACAGAAGGAAAATTTTTTGAAAGAGATGATATGGAATATGCATGCCCACATGTATTACCAGATGTACAAATATCAGACAAAGAAGTACAGGAAGAGTTAAGTAAATTAGACAGAGGAAAAGCATATGGTCCTGACGAAATTTCAGGTTGGGTGCAACATGAATGTGCAGAAGAGTTAAGCAGACCATTATATTTAATATTCAAGGAATCCTTAGGCCAAGCTAAACTACCTGATACTTGGAAGCAAGCAAACATTGTTCCCCTATTCAAGAAAGGGAATAGACAGAATGCACTCAACTACCGACGAGTATCACTGACCAGTGTTGTACGTAAGATACTTGAAAAGTGTATAAGAAAAGTTTGGATAAAGCATCTAGAAGAACACATTAAGATAACAGAAAGGCAGTTAGGTTTCAGAAAGGGAAAATCGTGTGTTACTAATTTATCAAGCTACTATGAGAGAGTTACAGAAACATTACAGAAAAGAGAAGGATGGGTGGACAGTATCTTTTTAGATTTCAAGAAAGCATTTGACAGAGTACTGCATCAAAAACTTATATGGAAGCTGTATCATCAAGGAGGAATCCAAGAGGCAACCTGTACTGTTGGATGCAAGATTTTTTTTTTTTTTTTTTTTTTTTTAAGAAAGGAAATGAGATCAGTACTATGGGGTAATTACTCATCATGGAGGGAAGTGACTAGGGGAGTTCCACAGAGCTCAGTGTTGGCACAGTTATGTTTTGAGTGTATATAAATGATGTAGACAGTAACACTGGCAATGGAAGCTATCTAAATATGTTTGCTGATGAAGCAAAAATACAAAGGAGAATAACTAACACAGATTCTTGCAGAGAGCTTCAAGAAGAATTAAACTTTATGAATGGAACAATAAATGGCAAATGAAATTTAATGTGAACAAGTGTCATGTAATAAAGTTTGGTGAAAGTGAAAAAACACCAGACAGGCATGATAAGTTAGGAAGTTCAACCCGACATATATCAGAAAGGGAGAACGACCTAGGAGTGATATCAATAACAGACTATCTCCGGCTGACCACATCAATGAGAAGGTACGTAACATGTATGCTATCCGTCTATCTATCTATTGCCAGACACCTCAATCCCGTACGGGGTGGCAACAAACAAATCGCCTCCACGTCGCCCTGTCCCACGCCATTTCACTGCCCTGCTCCCAACTCACACCCCCCTCTCTCATATACAGTACCTCTCCACCCCATCCCTGCATCTCATCCTTGGCCTCCACCTCCCTCTCCCCCCCTCCACCTCACTCACACTCTCTTCGTCAGTCTCTCACCCTCCATCCTCTCCACATGGCCAAACCACCTCAGTGTGTTCCTCAAAACGCATCCTATCACATCCATATCCACACCACAACGTTCCTTTATATCCTCATTCGTCAGCCTGTCTCTCCATGTGACTCCGCAGGCTTCTCTTAAATAACTCATTTCCACTGCTCTCACTCTTGACTTGTGTCCTTCCAACAACGTCCAAGCTTCACTTCGATACGTTAGAGTTGGTATCACAATACTGTCATGTAGTAACTTTTTCACTTCCATGCTCACTTCCCTGTTTCTTATCACTGCTTTCAAGGAACCAAAGCAACCTTTCTTCCTTTAGTAACTTTTTCACTTCCATGCTCACTTCCCTGTTTCTTATCACTGCTTTCAAGGAACCAAAACAACCTTTCTTCCTTGTTGTACCCTTTCAAGCACATCACCCTCCAAACTTCCATCCTTACTCATAACATTCCCCAAGTACTTAACCATTGCCTCACCATCCAACCTCACTGTACATTCACTGACTTCACATCTCTCAAAGACCACTCTTCCCTACATTCACCTTTTGATTCCGCTTCTTACATACTCTCCCAGACTCATCCATCAAGCCTTGCAGCTCCCCTTCGTCTTCACTTAACAACACAGTGTCATCTGCAAACAACAGTACAGGGAGTTTCCAAACACTGCCCTCTCTCACTAGGGCCACTCCAACATCCACTGCCCTTCCTTGTACCTCTTTTATTACCCCATCCATGTACAGGATGAATAACCATGGAGACATGTCACATCCCTGTTTCAACCCAACCTTCAAAGAGAAAAATTCACTCAGTTCACCATCCACATGCACTGCAGCCTTAGCACCATCGTACATACTCTTCACAGCATTCAACAACTTCCCATCTACTCCATATATTCTTAATACTTTCCACAATCCTTGTCTATCCACCCCGTCATATGCTTTCTTCAAATCCATGAAGACCGCATTCAGCTTCTTTCCCTTCTCTAGAAACTTTTCCACTAAAGATCTAAGAATGAATATCTGATCTACACAACCTCTTCCCTTCCTAAAGCCTCCCTGTTCTTCTCCAACTAATTCCTCTGTTATTTCCCCAACTCTGTCAATAAGTATTCTACCATACACGTGTCCTATTACACTAAGAAGACAAATGCCCTTATGATTACCACACACTTCTTTTTCCCCTTTTCCTTTGTACAAGGGAATAATTATACCTGACTTCCAATTCTCCGGGACTCTACCTTCCTCTCAGGCCAATCTGTACATCTTCTACTCCATTCTACTACTATCTCTCCCCCATGCTTCAGCGTTTCACCACACTCCATTAATTTCTGGGGCTTTCCCCAATTTGACTTTCTTCATTGTTTCCACAACTTCTTTCCTACTGATTTCTTCCTGTCTTCTCACCTCCCTCCTTCTCCCAGCCATTCCCCAGCAACTTATACTCACATTACTTCCATTCTCCATGTTCAACAATTCCTTAAAGTGTTCTCACCATCTGCTCACTTTTTCGCTCTTCTCCACTTGTAATCTACCATTTTTATCTTTCACTCCCCTGCTAACTTCACTGCAACCCTATCTTACTCTCTTCACCTCTTTCCAGAACATCTTCTTACAGTCCCCCCACTTTACACTCAAATTTCTTCCAAATTCTTCATCCACTCTCTTGTTACTCTCTCTTACTAATCTTTTCACCTCTCTCTTCTTTTCTACATATACCTCTCTCTTCCACCTCTCAGCTTCTTCCACGCCCCTATTTCTCATCAGTTCATTGTATGCTTTCTTCTTTTGTGCCACAGCCTGTCTCACCTCTTCATTCCACCATGCTATTCCTTGCACCCCCTTCCGGCTTCTCTTCACCCCACACACCACATCACATGCTGCACATATTTCTTCTGTGAATATCTTGCAGACACCTTCCATGTACCCATCAGCTCCAATTCATATTTACCCAATCGTTCCTCCACTTCTCTCTTATATTCTGCCTGTTTCTCATCCTCTTGCAACGATTCAACTCTCCTTGCAAATACTCCTTCTTCCCTTCCTTCCCTTCTTCTATTTCTCCATCTTATTTGGATCTTGATTCTGGCCACCACCCAGTAGTGGTCAGAAAGTCCACTCCCTCAACCTCTATAAGCTCTTGCATCCATTACACATCTTCGCATCCTTTCATCCACACACACATAATCAATCATTGCCTTCTTTTCATTCAGTTCACCACCCACCCTTCTCAACACTCGCCATGTACACCTGTGGATCATTTTGTGCCTGAGGAGGGTATTGGCTGTCACCAACCCCCTCCCGGCACAAATGTCCACTAACGCACTCCCATTCTCATCTATCTCAGCAGGCACACCCCACTCACCAACTATTTCATCCACCTTCACATTCCCGACTTTACCATTCATATCACCAATCAAAAACACTCTCCCATTCCTTCCAAACTTTTCCATGCACACTTCCACATTTGTCCAGAACTCTACTCTCACTCTGCTTGCATACACGCACACAGTTGCCCACATTTGTATTCCAACTTTCAATCTTACCCACACAATTCTTGAACCAACTGATCCATACTCTTTTATGTTCTTCTTCCATCTTTTACTCACAACAATACACACTCCTTCTTTTGCCCTCTCATTCTCACCTGCTCCTGCACATATTTCCCATCCATACTCCCATTCTTTCACACTCTCTCCTCCCCATTTAGTTTCATGTACTCCACATACATCAAATTTCGCACCACCAAGCACCTGGATAATCTCTCTCTCTTTCACCTCATCATTCTCACCCCTTACATTCCACGACGCGATCCGTACCATGTCCTTTGTCTGGTCCTTGGTCGTCATCTTTTGGTCAGTCCTTGTCCGAGGCTTCTTGTTAGTCTTTTTAGTTATCTGTTTTCCGAGGAGGGGCACTAACCCTCCGCCA
>NC_136967.1:51687173-51839673 GCF_032717465.1 Coenobita brevimanus | reverse complement strand
CACAGATGAAACAAAGAAATGAAGTGGTGGTTCTGTTAAAGCAGGAGTGTAGACATGAGTAGTCTGCCAGAAGGTTGTGGGACGTAACTCCATTTTTTAAAGTGTTTGTAATAAGTAGGTACATAGGTGATGTAATTGTATAAAAAGTATGCTGCTAAATACTGTTGATATTGTGTGCGCGGTATATGAAGGAGAGGATAGAGAGAAGCAGAGAGGCGGGGAAGGATTAATATTTTCGGGATGGTGTCTTGAGTGTGTGGGGTTTTGTTATTTTGGGAGACATGATATGTAATGAAGGGGAGACTGAAGAAAGGTCGATATTAAATAAGTAGTGGCCGGAGAAAGTCCAGCTAGTTGTTACCCCTCCTAATGTTCAAAAGACTCTCACTCCGTGCTAACGGTTTTTTTTATGCAGTACGTGTCACGATTGTAATATTGTTCTGTTGTGAATCTTAGGGATTAAAAGATGAGGATATTCATAGACATATATGTACAAAGACGAGAGTGATTGGATAGTTGTGTAATGGTACTTGAATGACAGGCTAGGGAAGGTCAGGATTGCTAATGAAGAGCTGAGGGAAAGAAAGTGTTGAGAAGAGAAAGCTTGAGATAGCTGGGGCACGAGGAGAGGATAACAAAGTTCTGATGGTGGGAGGTGTGAAAGTTACGGGTACAGCTGAAAAAGGCAGACAGAAAAAATACTTAGAACGAGGTTATTGTTTGTGTCATCAGGAAGAAAGAACTTAATAGAGTGGCTGCTAGAGATCGAGCAGCGTGGAGAGGCGCCATTAAATAAATAAGGCTGACGGATGCAGGCATGTTGTAGCCTTTATAAACGAGATTAAACGAAACAAACTACAGGCGGATAGTTAAGACTGACAATCAGTTTTTGGTAAGAGCCAGCCCTCCTTTAAAAACTGCCCGTAACAGCTAAATTCACATCCAGGTCCCTTTCTCTCCTGCCAGGTGAACAGAGGGAAGGGGGAAACGACCTTTTCCAAACAGATTAACTAGCCCTGCAGTAGAACTAAAATTCTTCCATATACGAGCTGGATGTGCTAAATAAACGGCTCATACAGTTGATAAAACAATCTTAATTTAGCCCGTGTTTGCAACAAAACATACCGAAGTTCGTCAGGAAATATGTTTGCGTGTGAAAAATAACGTATAATCTACAGTGCAACAAGTTTTCACCAAGATTTCGTTTTACAAGAACCAGAAACATTAAAAATGCCTTCCTTTTTTTATTTCCTGCAAAAACAAACCTTTATTACAACAGGGGATACATCACAATAGAGTGCCCTACTGGTGTATATATATATATATATATATATATATATATATATATATATATATATATATATATATATATATATATATATATATATATATATATATATATATATATATATATATATAAAGGTTATTGGTTAGCCATTTGAGTAATTTTGATAAGTCTTAACACCCCTTCCTTAACAATATACTTTGCACATTATACCCTTTAAAATACTTTTGCATTCTAGTGATGGAAATTATGTTGATATCAAACGACATAATAACACACAGTACAAGAGAAAGTTAATGTGTAATATGCAAAATAAATGTCGGTAAGAAAGCGACTCAGTGAAATGTCCCATGCCACCTGAAATACGGCCCTCTGGACAGGAAGTGACATCGTGTTGTGTGAGCAGACTGGGACCTCATGTGGTAGCAACAGGTTGGTTGTGTGGACGGAATGTGGTGTCCTGATCATGTGGACAGAGTAGGTTGTAGACTCATGTAGCCAGATATAAAGATATGAGTAATGGTGGTGTGGCAGATGTCTTTTGGCCAGCACGGTACCTTATGGCCACTACCACCGGCAACAACGCCTTGGGACGTATCCTGGTGGCTGGAACCTCTGCTCCTGACAGTTATGCCCTCCTATAAAGTCCAGCGGTAGAGATATCTTACAGAAAGCTTTACTGTATTGGTTACGAACACTAAAATGTCAGACCTGTATTAATTTCATACTCAGTACCTTATTCTCGTGACCCATGAATGTTTCCGAGTACCTCTTTCATTTAATATCGTATTATTTATGTATACATTGCCTGTAATGCACGTTGGTATTTTCGTCCATTTTCTTTATGCAATTTGTACTGATCTTGGGCAATATTCTTTTTGGCTTAAGAGTCTTTGTTGCATTACCTTCTGGGTGAATTATTGCACATCACACAGACTCAAATATCTTCTCGTATGGTACTGATGGAAATTATGTCTATTAAAAATTAAATTAATAAATAGATACTATTCCGAGAAGGCATAACTTTGCCAATGCCTATAGCAGACAACTCAGATCACCACCTAAATTTAATCAACTATTTCTTGCCACGAGACCCACATAGCCACAAAAATATTTTTGAAATCCATCAATAACACACTGAGATATCTTGTGGACAAACAGACAAAGAGAGGTGATTACCTAATCTCCTCTAACTTTAGTTGGCTGAGGTAGAAATACAAGTAACCTACGAGAGACCATCAGTATGTATTTCTTTTTCCAGAGGAAATCGCTGAGGTAGAATACGGCTCTCATTCTATGCTGCTGTTGCTTGCATTCACTCATAGTATATTGAACGTTTCTTAACTTAGATGATAATTCATGGATTTGCGCAAAGAAAATGTAAATTGCTAGTCAGTTATAAATGCACTAATGAAGAGATTAGGCAATTATTAAAGTTTTGGGGTACTCATCATCATCACATCATCGCATTTGTATATGATTTTTTGGACCGCTTCTTTGGTCATGCTGTATGACAATTACACATTAATGCTGTTTATTGCCTTTCGTCAGGGTCCTGCCTATCCCTGTCACTTAGGGAGGATTTAAGGTTGAAAATGTGATGGTTTTTAATTCCCCCCTCCTCTCTCTCTCTCTCTCTCTCTCTCTCTCTCTCTCTCTCTCTCTCTCTCTCACACTCTCACACACACACACATTCACATACACACTGTGTGTGTGTGTGTGTGTGTGTGTGTGTGTGTGTGTGTGTGGATGCTGTTGAAGAAAAGCAACTTTCATATTTTCTTTCCTGTAAACATGCCAGTTCGTATTTCTCTGAATATCGCCAATGCACACAGCTTGAAACCTGGCATCTCTCATTTCCAGCAGAGTCACCAACACTCCAACTTGCCCAAGAATTTCCTCTGCACTGGAGATTCTTTTTTCCAGCTATAATAACCTGTGGCGGACATGCCTTAAGGTTACCAATGGCAGACGTGCTGTTGTGGAGGGTCTTATGCAGTAAATTTTCTTAGGGCGTGATAGGGACACAGTTGTTTGTTTTACCGTCTGTTTCACTCATACAGCTGTCAAAAACTTCATCTCAAGTCCTTTGAGCTGATGTGTAGTTGTGAAATGTTGTATACATGAACAAATTTGGGATTATGGATAGTTTTGCTTATTTATACTTAAATATTCACTTTGGTATGTAAACAAAGGGCGAGAAAATTTTCTGGTAGTATAAATTCCACTGAACTCCTGTTGTGTAGAAGAATGCCTGTTTGTAATCTTATCGTAATCTGCAGTGAAGTTGGCTAAAAATGGTAAATTTGAGACGTCTGTTGTGGAGGGAGGTAAGCTGGAACTTTTCTGAGTTTATGCCGTGTCGTGTGTATGACTGCTAATTTATACAATTGTTTTCATTCGTGCAGCAACCAAACTTTCTTGAACTGATGGTGGATTTCTGTGGTAGGCCCGTATACATAAATTTCCATGAGCTTATGTCGTGCCGTGTGTTGGATAAGTTGTTTATATATTTTATTCACCCATACAACAAGCAAGCACATCACAACCTAACTCAAATGAATGGTAGAGCATCTGGTAATATTTATAAGCCTTCTTAAACTCCTTTGTTTAGGATTGCTTATTATTACCATTACCTTCATTGGGACCACAACGAAATTATTCACAACCAAACTAGACTGCAGTAATGCGAAAAAAAAAAAAAAACTATTTCTGGTCATAATTCGTTGCCATGTAGATTTGTTTACTGGTATGTTCATCTGTATCCTTCAAGAATATCGCTCTGCCCGTGTCTCATCCTTAGCTGTAATGTTCCTGCCACTTGTTTGCAAATTGTTATTGTTTCCTTGTTACTCTACACTTCTGCCTGTACAGTGATTGCCTTTTTCTCTCTCTCTCTCTCTCTCTCTCTCTCTCTCTCTCTCTCTCTCTCTCTCTCTCTCTCTCTCTCTCTCTCTCTCTTTCCACACACACACACACACACACACACAGAATTACTGTCATGCTGCAGTAAGGCTGGTTGAGAAGTTTATAATATGAAAAAGGATGGAACAGTTCTATGCACACAGTTACAGGTAATAAATATGAATGATTTTGCAATATATAATGTTGATGTACATTGTTTTATGGAAGAATTATAAAAAGAAATGAATGGTTTGATATAACATGTAAAGAGACAAAAAAAAAAAAGAAAAGTATCTCTCATGGAGACACGAGAGCAACCAGGTATATGCAAAATACTAACATATTTAAAAGCATTACACACAAATAAGGAAGGATGCACAAATAGGTTCTGAGAAGGATACTGTGGCAAATAATTCAGAGTAACCCAAACTCCTTTATCGATGTCACAAATGAAACGAATTTTATGAGATAATATTCAAGGCACTTATACCATTAGATGTTAAGGCTTAAAATGAGAAAGGAATTTGTGAAATTCTAAGCAAAAAGTTTCAGTTGGTGTTCATAGAAGAAAAATTTTCCCTTCGAAACTGAGAAAATTCCTTACAATTGAAGTGAAAATATATCATATACGCACAGAGAAAAGAGTAGGGAATAGTCAGCTAATGATATAGCAATATAATCTTGATAAATGTGCTCTGCATTACAAGGAAGTATAGATGGACGAAGTAGACAGCTGCAGAACGTATTTATGAATTCATTACGATAGGGTGAATTACCAGTATCACCAAAAATATGTGCAAGAACCAACACTTTGAAGCTGTTGAATAATGGAAACACTGAAATCCGAATAAAGCACAGGACAGTTCTATAAAATTTTATCTTGCTAGAGAATCCATTAACCCTTTCAACCGAGCATGTCACTTCTGTTGTGTTTTTGTTGTCCCACGACAGTTATATTCGGCTTGCGAGAGACTTTTGCACCTGAACAAGATTTATGTAATTTTCATTCATTATTTCATAACTATACAGCACAATTGTTAAAATACAAAAATTCGTCTGGAGATAGCAAGAATTAGACAGGTAGCTTTCAGTAATTCCTTCAGTACAAGAAGTCTACTCTAAACAGAAGAAAATTATCCTTTGTAGGTAGCAAGACTACTAGAATTAATTATGTAATTGTTCTGAAAGAATTAATTAATGTTATCTGTCACAGTAAAACCACAAACACACCACACCGCTGTCATAATAAAACTCTGTTGACATAACTGTAAACTCCAGTGACACATGCAGGCACTTCTCATCTGCCATCCTCTACTTCACTGTCTTCTCCACTCCTCACTCCCCACATCCACATCCAACTTCCACCTACAGTAACACCTACAGTAAGTCTCTTCCTCCCAAGCCTCCTTTCCTTGCACTGCAACACCCCTCTTAACTTTAAGCTCCTCCACCACACTGTATGGTATAAGGGTGAAGGTATGGCATGAGTGTATGCCAAGGAACGTATTCGAGTCGGGTTAGGAAGCTTTCTAGCACCTCTCCTAGTGTGATTTATTTCTCATTTTTTATCATTCTTGTTTTTTTGCATGCTACATGCCTCTTTTTAATACCGACATATTGTGGGTGAGTATCACAGAAGAAAAGATTAGCTTGCCATATACAGCATTAAACTGGAAGGAAGAGCTCGATAATCGACGAGAATACGGGCCAAAATGTTGTCGTAGTGGTGATGGATATGGCAAAACTGACAGCCAATCAGATCTCTTCTGAAACATGGCATCTTCGCACCAGACTTTTGCCATGCTTAACTGTGGGACTCGATCACACTTTCGTTCACGTCACTTTTTTTTAATTGATTTATGTTGGTTTGAAATATTTGGTCGCTTAACCCTTTTACTTTCTATGGACTCATCAGGGTACTTTTCTCAAGCTGCCACAAGACTGTTCTGTTTAGCTGGGAGAAACTCCAGAAATCACCGGATAGAAAAGTGTGACTGGTAACCTCTGGACGAATTTTTGCCTCCCTGAACAAATCAGTCAGGATTTTGGCTTAATAAAATAGCAAGGTAGGTTCATGGCAGCCAAACGGTTAACTGAAGGCTGGATCATGACTCCACCAACGTACAATTGCGGTCCAATTGAGTCGTACCTATTGAGATCATGATAAATTACTTACTAATGTGTAAGAATACAAAAAGAACTGACATCCTTCTCCAATATACTCGTACCCATTCACACCCATCAAAGTCCATTGAAGGCTATTCAGGACCAGTTATGTTAGTACAGATCCAGTTAGGTGTAGGCAGGGCCGTCACATCCAGTCAGGCCCACTCATATCAGTACAAGTCCGGTTGCTTTTTCCAGGGTCATCTTAGGTTTGTACTATTCAGTCTAGTGACACTTCAGCCATAGTCAAATTAAAGAAACTCAGTTCAGGGCTGTCTCAGACAATCTAAGGTCTTTCAGTTGACTTCAGGTTCATCAGGCTGATTTAGGTCA
Source organism: Coenobita brevimanus (assembly GCF_032717465.1). Classification (NCBI taxonomy): domain Eukaryota; kingdom Metazoa; phylum Arthropoda; class Malacostraca; order Decapoda; family Coenobitidae; genus Coenobita; species Coenobita brevimanus. The sequence continues at coordinate 51,832,985 of NC_136967.1, read as the reverse complement.
ACATAGATCAATTCACTCCACGTTGGGAAAGCATGTGCCAAAACTCAGCTCTGTCAAAGCAATGGATTATGATATGATAACTCTGGTTGGCACGAGCACCTTGAAGAAGGGCGCTGTGTAAGTTGCTGTACTGGCTTGGGGAACAAGTTTCTTACCTGAGGCAGAGTTGGGGTAATACACACTATGAAAGTAGGCGCTGTAAACTTATCACTATGAGTATGGCGACGGTTTAGTTCAAAACTGTCCTCGGGAAGAAGGAGAAGAAATTATGATGATGGTGAAAATGAATAAGAATACGGATAAGAAGAGTAACAAACGTTGGAAGGATATGCTACTCATGTATACTCTCATGACGCATGTAAAGTCCTCATGTTGAAAGGACAGTGTTTGTTATTGACGAAAATCATCCATTGTACTGCCAAGATTGCAATGACACAGGCAGCAATAGTAAAACAGAGCGTGAAGGTATAGACATGCCAAAAGTTTTGGTCGATGCTTTCTGATATGTGTGATTATAAAAGAACCCATGAGACTTTCTGTATCGTAGCTGACTAGTACACAGTTACAGGGGTTCCGTAAATGACCGTAAAAACTTGAGGATTCGTTACTTTTAAACATTCTATTTTAACAAAAATAGTTGTCACTTTATACTATAGTCTCACGGGCGTATTCTAAGTAAAGGACACCATAGCATCCGTTTCCTAGAGATTTATTTTGTATATTACACCATAACATTCTTTAATATGGCTATATATATCGTTTCAATATCAGTATAGTTTACAGGAATAAGATTAACTGATACTGAACTGTAATATGTAGAACAAATCGCTGTGATACGAGGCCTCATGCGACACTTAGAATTGGACCTTCAATTTCACCTCCTCCGTTAATGAGGTGGGCGGTAAGTTATGAGTGGAGGCCTAACTGGGAAGTCTGTTATCTCTCAGTGAGCAGACTTAAGTAGATTAACACAGTAAATTTACTGAGAGGATCTAGGGGAGATTTTACATTATTCATGCTCATAACCTAAGTGATGGCTATGCTATGATAATATATTCTTCTCACTTTACATGGCCTAAAGCTACCATCATCCCGTTTTGAATGATGGGTTGATGTAACAATAGATTCTCACTATGCCGTTAATACGGTAAGGGTGTTGAGCAGTAATAGTCTTTTTCTGATACTGAGTTGCGTGAAATGAGCGGCAAAAGTACTTTATTTTCGATCGGGTTAAAATGAACAAGTACAGTATGGCTTACCCTAACCTTTCCCTCCGTAAAATTAATGAAGTCATCCTCTTATAGAAACTTCGTAGCTTCTTGTAGTGTGTTTTGTAGATCAGTTATACATATATTAGACTTGCGGACGAGCGGTTGTAATACGTGAGTAGTTTTGTAAGCAGATAATCATCGTTCCCTTTGTCATGCAATGACAGGAGAGGTAAAGATTAGTATGGGACTATTTTTATTTGTCTTGGAAATATTAACAAAGTGTCTCACGCTATTACCTCCCCACTGTCTCACTCTATCTCTCTGCCACCCTCTCGCCCCTGTTGTTAGCCTCCTTCTCTCTTCTCCTCCTCTTTCTTTCCGTATATAAGAACTTTCATCACGTGGGCTACACTGTCGTCCAAATGTTCTAGAAGCCTGTGTGCGTGTATGTGTGTGTGTATGGTCATGAGGCGCTGTTTTTGGGCTATTATGCTGGTGTGAGACATTCTGGAGAGGTGCTAACGTCACTCCTCTGGCCCCTAGGTTTGACATTGACCTAACCTCTTGACTATATTATGTATGTTGCTAGTTATCATGTAGTAAGATATTTTACAGTCCTGACATCGCTCGGTCACGCCAGCTGGCGATCCTCCGACAGCATTCATCAGTGACACACTCTAATCTATTAATACATAATATTGATTATAATATTGTATAGACATAATATTCATGATCATATTGTACTGGCCTAATAATATTCTAGAAAATCAATCAATCAATCAATCATTTCCTGTGGCACCCTCGGGGATGCATAGGGCCTCGATGAACTCACACCACCACATCCTATCTTGTGCTAACTCCTCAAGATCTCCCCAACACTCATCTCCAGCTTCCCGTCTCATTGTCCTCACCCACGTCTTTTTTGGCCTTCCTCTACCTCTCCTACCAAGTGCCACCCACCCTGGTGTACCTCGTACTATTCCCTGTCCCCTATACACATGTCCTAGCCACTTCCATCGTGAGAATCTAACATATTCATCGATCGGCTGCACTCCCGTTATTTCTCTAATTCTACTATTTGGTATCCTTTCCCACCACTTAACTCCTAATATTCTTCTAAGTGCTTTATTTTCAAACACCAAGAATTTATTTTCCATAGTCACTGTGCTGTACCAAGACTCGTGTCCATAAATTAAGATACTCCTAACCATTACCTTATAAAGTTTGATTTTTGTATGCACAGAGAAATTGTTATTATTCCAAATATTTTTAAGCATTCCCATTGCCTGATTAGCCTTCTTTAACCTTTCCTCGAATTCAAAGTTCAAAGAACCATCCTTGGCTAAATAAGTACCTAAATATTTAAACCTATCAACTTGCATTACAACCATACCTCCAATTACACATTCCTGCGAGTTTTCCATATTCATATTGATTATTTCAGTTTTTCCACAATTAATAACCAAACCCACCTTGCGACCTTCACTCACCAAACAGTCCAACACTCTCTGCATCTCTTCTGGCCCATCACAAATCAAAACTATATCATCTGCATAATCTAAATCCAAAAGTTTCCTGTTCTCTCCCCAAAGTATACCTGCACCGGTTTCTGTTCCAACACGTTTCATAATGTAATCAATGACCAATATAAATAGTAAAGGCGATAGAACACCACCTTGAATTACTCCGGACTTGACTTCAAACGAATCTCTCAGACAACCATCAACCATCACTTTACAAAATGTGTCCTCATGCATGTTCATAATGACCCTCACAAACTCCTCTGGTATTCCATAATGTCTCATGATCTTCTCCATAGACTCTCTCGAAACACTATCAAAAGCCTTTTCAAAATCAACAAAACAAAGACTTAACGGTACTCTCATTTCATTAACTTGCTGCATCAAATGCCTAACTATAAAGATCTGATCATTGCAACCACGTCCCTTTCTAAAACCAGCCTGTTCATCCCTCAGAATACCCTCAACCACCGGCTCCAACCTATTTAACAACACTCTACTGAAAACTTTCAAAGCTATCGGTGACAAAGAGATTCCCCTCCAATTACCACATTCACTCAGGTCTCCTTTCTTCGGAACTTTAACAATTACACCATTCTTCCAAACTGATGGTAGTAACCCCGTCACCCATATCTTATTGAATAGCTTGGTCAAGATCATTATTAATCTATCCCACTCCACTTTAAACATTTCCGGAAATAAACCATCCTCCCCTGTTGCCTTATTATTCTTTAACTGTTTTACTGCTTTCTCCACTTCTGCAAGCCTCAACTCTCCTGTTTCTATATTTAAATCTTCCTGAGCAGACGGTATATCCTCTTCTGGTGGTATTGGTCTATTAAGAACTGTCTCAAAATGCTCTTTCCATCTATTTTTAATATCTCCATCTTTGGTCAATAAATTTCCTTCCCTGTCTCTAATTGGTATTTCCTTGCGTTTACCTGCATTACCACTCAGTTCTCTAATCGATTCATATGCTATTCTTTGACTCTGTCCATCATTTTTGTTTATTAGGATTTCAGTCTCTGCAACCTTTTCATCCACACATCTTCTTTTATCTCTCCTAGCTAACCTTCTTACTTCTGAATTCAAACTCCAGTACGCAGCTCTTGCTAATTCAATCTCTCGTTCATCAACGCATTGCATCTCACTCCTCAATTTAGCCTCACCTCTCTTTTTTTATCATATCCCACGTTTCCTCTGATATCCATTTCTTTCTCCTGAATCTATGTCTCCTTCCAATCGTACATTCAGCAGTCTCATGCAAAACTTTGTTCACATCCTCCCACATCTCATCTACACTTCTCTCTCCCTCTTCCAACGTTTCCAACACCAAAAACCTATTTCTGCATTCTAATCTGAATTCCTCCTTTTCTTCTCCTTCTCTTCTAAGCTTAACAATATCGTATCTACCAACACCAGATTTTTCCTTCTTCTGATTTTTAAGTTTAAACCTTATTTTTGCAATGCTGAGTTGATGGTCACTACCAATATCCGCTCCCCGTTTAACATGAACATCTAGCAGAGAACTTCTATGCCTCCTACTGATAGCGATGTGATCAATCTGATTTTTATATTTTCCACACGGCGACACCCAAGTTGTCTTGTGTATATTGCAATGCTGAAAGAGTGTGCCCCCGATGACTAAGTCATTTGCTAGACAGAAGCTTCCAAACCTCACTCCGTTTTCACTCATCCTACTACCAACTCCCATTTTACCCATACATGCCTCAAATCCCTCATTTGAACAGCCCATTACTGCATTAAAGTCTCCAACGCAGATCAAAACATCATGTCTAGGTACCCTTCCTACTCCTTCTTGCAACTTTTCATAAAATGTGTCTTTCCTTTCATCGAGTGCATCATTAGTAGGTGCATAACACACAAACAGACTGATGTTGCCATGATTTGATTTAAACCGTGCGTATAGCAATCGCTCATCTATAGGATCCCACTCACATAAAGCCTTATTTGCTTTACAACTCAGCAACAATCCTACTCCCTGATAATGCATTCCGTCCTGTCGGCCAGATATCAATAAACGTATACCATCCTCCAAATCCAACTTATCGACTCCAGTTAATCTAGTTTCTGTCAGAGCACAAATATCAAGTCCGTAATTTTGAAAAACCTTCACTAACTCATCGATTTTACCGTCATGATTTAGCGTTCTCACATTCCAGTTACCAATTTTAATTGTATTTTTTGCATTGACAAAGGAATTAGATTGTAACTGAGGCAACCGTGAGATTCTTAGCACCCCCTGCCCATTTAAGGGCTGCACGGGACTGGGGGCCATTATTGTTCTTTCAGAGTCCATCAAGGTTTCTTTGGCTAACTTCCTGAACACCTCGCCATTGTGTTGCAGTCGCAGTAGGCAGCTAACTTGCCTGATTGCCCACACCCGAAAGACCCAGCTATGCTGTAGCCAGTCACGTGCCGGCATGCTTCCCAGCCATTTCACTCTCAAGGAGTTCCTCTGCCTGAGAAAGCAACCACCCCCCTGCTCCCGAGGGCTTTTGATCTGTGTAGGTAGAGGGCGATCACTCCCTCACTAGCCATATACAGTGTATATACAGTGTATAGGCTACACTCACCGAAATACATTTTAAACAAATACATTTTAAACAAATACATTTTAAACAAATTGTATACATATTTTAAACAAATTGTATACATAATACATATTTTAAACAAATTGTATACATAATTGAACAAATGCACTATAGTTAAATTGATTATAGAATATAGTATAATATATTGTAAAATGTGTATGTATAACAGACATACGCATGTAGTTGTGCAATGGTAATACTGCTAGGTCATTACATTACATATGGAGTTATCCCTTTAGTAATGCCTATTATTTCACCTAACTTGTATGATGATTCTGGTAATACAGAATTGTAGCAACATTGTATGAATTGTTACATAATTGTATTTTTATTGTACATAATTGTATTATAATTGTTACATATCGTTTGTAGTTACATAACTGTAGCAACTGTAAAATAATTTTATTAACACTGTAGTAATATTATAGTAACATCGTAGTAATACAGAATTGTAATAACATTGTATGAATCGTTACTCAATAACTGTATTGTACAAAAATGTATTGTAATTGTTACATATCGTTCGTAGTTACATAATTGTAGAAAGTGTAACATAATTCTTGTAACACTGTAGCAATATTGAAGTAACATTGTAGTAATACATAACTGTAACATTGTATGAATTGTTACATAATTGTATTGTTACATAATAATTGTATTGTACATAATTGTATTGTAATTGTTACATATCGTTTGTAGTTACATAACTGTAGCAAGTGTAACATAATTCTAGTAACACTGTTGTAATACTGTAGTAACATTGTAGTAATACATGATTGTAACATTGTATGAACTGTTACATCATTGCATTGTTACATAATAATTGTATTGTACATAACTGTATTGTAATGATATGTAGTTACATAACTGTAACAACTGTAACATAATGCAATCGTTTGTCGTTACATAATTGTAGTAACTGCAGTAATATTGTAGTAACTGCAGTCCTGACCGCTAATCCTGTCGTGCTGCGGTCGATGATAGTGATGATGTGCCTTGCCACTGGCTTGTGGAGAACAATAATTTGCTTTTTGTTTCACTTATAGAAGGAGTTTATGTTGCATTATGGCATTTGCAGTAACACTTACACCTATTTTCATTTGTTTGTTATGCGATCTTAGTTTTTTTTTTTCTTTTTTTTGTATGTATTGATTTCCTATAGTTTGTTTTTCTTTGTTTGTCTACACTTTTTCGGTGTTGTCCGAGGTTGCATAATTGCCGGTTAGTTCCCTTGAGACCCTTTTTTAAGGCTTAGTTCATATTGCACATATATTATTGAAAAAGGTATTATATAGCCCCATATTTTGTTATTTCATATAAAATAATATATCCACTATATACAACATTAACTATATACACTCAATTGTTGTTCATTTGCACGTATCATGGGCAATATATGTGTCAGCACTGTGTAAATCTTTGTCTTCACGATTGTGTGGAAGATGTTCATTCTTGCTAACGTCATTTGTGTTGGCCATTTTTTTTCTTTTCTTGGTTCTCCTTGTAATTTAATTTTCTGTTTCCACTAGGTAGGTTTAATTAATAAATGTTTAATACAGTTCTTTTAATCGCTCACTGAGTAACTGTGATAGAATATTTTCTTTATTACTTTGTGGATGCAATAATGTATAGCTGTATGTATGAAACATGTATTTTATGTAGGTATAAATGGTAACACTCTTTGGTAGTAAATAAATGCTATAGTAAATGAATGAATATATACAGTGTAGAATATTTATTGTTGGTGCAAGTATTTAGTGATTGAAGTAGGTATGTGTATGTAAGTTGTAACTATACAGTACATTTTATATGTTTGTACAGAAGTTTTTCGTCTACCACTGTGTATTGCATAAATGAAGGAACTATGTAACTCACTAGTTATTACGGTGGTGGGAATGGATTGAGTGGTGGTGTCACACACGAGTTGATTGACGTGGCGTGGGGTGTCCTTAACTTCTCAGCGAAACGCTAGCAACGTCGACTTCTCACACTCTGGTAGCTGTGGCGAGTAAATGAGTAACGATGACTAATGCTGAGTAACGATGAGTAAGGTGAGAGGTGAGTGAGGGATCTGGTATTTGCTGCCGTCGACACCCCTTCCTCAGCATTGTGGTGGTGGTGGAGGTGGTGGGTAGGTTGGAGAGATGGGTGGGGTCAGGTGAGGGATGATGTAGTTGTGGGTTGTGAGTTAACTCTCGCTCTACGTTTGCTTGTTTTGTTTTTCTTTCTCGATGTATTCTCGGTCCTTTTTTCTTGTGATTTACTCGTTGTAGATGTAGAATATTGCTACTTGTAGGTGCGTGTAGAAGATTATAGAGATGTCTTGTAGACTTGTTACTTGTAGTTGATCGAAGATGGTCGTAGTTAGTTGGTTCGTCGTAGAAATTGGAAGATTGTATGTATCAATATTTTATTAAAACTACTGGCAAGGCGTCGTGTGACCTCTTCACCTCTACATAAGCGTGATGATCGGGCAGACGGTGGGGGAGTTGGAGAGAATACCGTCAGGAGCTGGTTGTGAGTCGTTGGTTGTAAGAGGTATTGTTTGTTTTCTATCTCGATAATGTAGACTCAACTGTGGAACTGAAGCTAATCTTGGTTAGAGTCTCGCCTGCTTTTGTAGGAATTCACTGTAGATTCGTAGACGAGGTTCGTACTTTCGCTGCCACCATATCTTATACAAACTTTGTAGCTTCTTGTAGTGTGTTTTGTAGATCAGTTATACATATATTAGACTCGTGGACGAGCGGTTGTTATACGTGAGTAGTTTTGTTAGTAGATAATCTTCGTTCCCTTTGTCATGCAATGACAGGAGAGGTAAAGATTAGTATGGGACTATTTATATTTGTCTTGGAAATATTAACAAAGTGTCTCACGCACGAGTGAAGTATAGAGTCCCGCTGTTACCTCCCCACTGTCTCACTCTATCTCTCTCTGCCACCCTCTCGCACTTGTTGCTAGCCTTCTTCTCTCTTCTCCTCTTTCTTTCCGTATATAAGAACTTCCATCACATGAGCTACACTGTCGTCCAAATATTCTAGAAGCGTGTGCGTGTGTATGGTCACGAGGAGCTGTTTGTGGGCTATTATGCTGGTGTGAGACATTCTGGAGAGGTGCTAACGTCACTTCCTCTGGCCCCTAGGTTTGACATTGACCTAACCTCTAGACTATAATATGTATGTTGCTAGTTATTATGTAGTAAGATATTTAACAGTCTTGACATCCTTAACCTCCGCACCCGAAGACACTTTTTTCATGATATTCTTGCCCCCGGCAAATTACTTTATTCAAGATAAGAAACATATCTCCTGCTGAAAGAATTTTAATGAAGGCTACACCAAACCCTTCCAGGTAGAAGTGTCTTCTAAGCGGCCTAAAATCAAGTGGTTACTAAAACAAAACAGAAGAAGACATGGTGATGAAAGGGATAAGGACTTCCATTTGGCTATTTCTTTATTTTAAGCGTATTCTTGATGTTACAGATATATTCAGCTTAGCAGAGAGCCCTGGTACTGGAGGTAGTTAATGAAGGCTTTCTCTAACCATTTCACCTATTATAATATAAGTTGGGTAAAGTCGGCAAAAGGAGGAGGAGCATAATGAATTTTATTAGAAGACTCTGTGGGAAGGGTTTAGATTATACACCTAATAACCCAGATGGTGGCCATATCCTCGTGCTGATATGCCTCCACTCATCCATGTCCATAATGATTCCTTTACAATCGTCGCTGCAATGACTCCTTGTATATTTTTTTCCTATCACAATTAAACAGTTTCGTTCAGGAGACTAAAGTCATTAGTAAATGGAGTAAATGTTCAGGCTGAGACTTACACATTTTTACACATTTTATGACACGTCAATGATTTTTTTCCATACAACAGTTTCCAACAAATATTGGTAAGTAATCAGATGATTTTCGCGGTTTAGTTCCACAGAAAACATCAGTCGTACCAAGGCCAATTCCCAGAATAGAAGATCCCTTCATGAAAAAAACATGGTCTCGTTTGACTTGGTTTCGTTTGATTTTCAAAATGGAAAGGTTAGATACAGCCTTTATTCAACTTTTTCCTGCAGTAGGTTCCTTGTAAGTCGAATCAAATTGCATGAAAATAGCAAAAAAATTAGTATGGGATCTCATACCACTAAGGGGTATAAGCCCTTTGACTGCGATTTACCTTCTTTGCATTGTATTTCAGCTGACGTTAGATGACTTTACTATGTTCATAATAACCTACAACTCCGAAAGTATGGGAAAACTATCGTATTTAACGATCTGGCCTAGAAAATAAAATTCGCACTAATGTCTTCTTTCTAACAACGCTTTTATTAGCTCATACAAATTCTCCAAATTCAAATTGTTAAACAGATAAGCTCGATAATTTCCTAAGCTCAATAATTTCTCGGGAAGCTAAGTAATGACTATGCCCAGCAAAACTGTTGGTGTGTGTGTGTGTGTGTGTGTGTGTGTGTGTGTGTGTGTGTGTGTGTGTGTGTGTGTGTGTGTTTTTCTGACGCCCTTCCCTTAACCTTCGTGGATATGCTTTTCTCCCAAAAGTAGGTGAAGAACTCCTCTTCAAATTGTGAAGTTCGTGAAGCTGTCCGTGTATCCTGCATCTGTGAGAGTCCATCTCAAATAGCACTGACGTGAAAATTGTGCGGGAAAAATTTTGTAGGATGGGGTTTTTATATGATCCTTTGTACTTTATTTTGATTAACGACGGACAAAGGTATTCTGGCTAACGACAGACTACATTCTTCAACTAAGAAGAGATCCATTAGGGTGAAGGACTTGGAATGAATACCCATGAACCCTTTGTGTTTTGTTCTAGATCATACGCAAAGTAGTTATATTCAGCTTAGGAGGTACCCCCTGGGATAAAAGGGTTACTCTTATTACAGGATCTGTTGATCTTAGTGGTGTGAGTTTGTCCCGCTTTCATTTTTGTCAGAATTAAGTAGAGCTGAATTTGGAAAGGCATTAAATGTCACATTTGGCGGTGATTTGTGAGTTCTCTTACCGTTCATTTAATCTCATCTGTTATCCTTACTCAAGAATTCGCTTAGGACTAGAACAAGAAAGTCTAAAATTCATTAACCCTTCATTGTGATGACGCTTGTAAAATATTATTCTCCCAACCAACAGTTGCATAAAATCTTTCCTAAGCTGAATAAAAGACTCTGAAAGTAGCAAAAATAAGACAAGAAATACGCCACCGGAATTAATGGTTAATCTTTTATGTAACGTATACCTCAAGCTTCACAGCCCAACGTACTCATCCTGCTTGTCGCAGTGAAGATACTTTATGTTGAGGTGCATGTATATCAACTGTGGAAGTTATCGTGCACAAATGAACACGACACCATCACAACACAATAAATCAAGGACACAGATAATTCCACACCACACCATCACACTTAATGCCGAATAATACACCACTCCTACATCACCACCATCACACTATCAGCCACAATGACATCACAAAACTAACACCAACCATCATTACCACAACAAAGATTCCAGCACATCACTGACATAACAACCATCCTCGTCACAAGTATACAGAACTCATGAAGCACTATCACACCAGTACCACCAACACCTCCATACTAAATCAGCTACCACAGTTGCACCACAGCCACATCACCACCACACTAACACACGACCACAGCAAGAAAATGTAGTGATGACGATGAAAACGTCCCACGAGAGAGATGATCCTGGCAGGGTGAGGGGGAATAGATGAGTTGTCGGTGATGGGGTGGGACACATTATTTTTTTTTTTTTTACCCCATTATTACTATTATTAGTAAATTTTTGTCAGCATTGGAAGGACGCGGGAGTACTGAGAAGTAGATGAGGGATAGAGGGAAGATTTTTTGAAGGATATAATTGCTATTTCCAGTCGATGTTATTACATGCGGCGATAGTCAGCAGGTCAATGGTTGGCGAGCGTTCTTCTGCTTCTGGCGGATTTGTTAAAAGGAGGCCTTTGGAGACAAAAAAAAAGTGGTACCATAAGAGGTAATTTGACATGGAGAATCCAAATCTGCCATCAGCCGACACCTGAGGTGGGGCCATGTGGAGACAACTTTAGTAAAAGTGCCTAACTTAAGTCTATTGAGACGTAAAAGTTAAGGCAACTCCAGAATATGGGTAGTAGGGCACTCTGTTAAAGCACCTCCAGAATCTGGGTAGCGGATCTCTCTGTTGCGGCTAGTTACTCTTTGCAGCAAACTGTTTGAAACAAGAGCTCGCCGCAGGTCAATGAACAATTTTACTCTTGTTCAACTTAAGCAGAATATCTAGTTCTGAAGGAGTACATTAAGGCTATATCTAATCTCCTCAACATCGAAAAGCCTCTTCTTTGCTGATTATCTACCTCACTATGATGACTTCTTTAGGTTATTTATTGTTGCTGTTTCCAATCGACTTAATGCTAGTTATATCAGAGTGCCAGTGAAGGCCAACATAATGAATAATACCATCCAGGCGATGAGGTAATGAGAAGGCGAGGGCTGACTTATTAACGCACTACCGAGATCAAGAGTACGCGAAATTTACCAAAAAATAAAGCTTAACCTCCGTAATGAAGTTTGGGGGTGTTTCCAGCCTTGACTAATATGCCTTGAAGGGGAAAAGTGATCAGAAACACGGGCGATGAATGACTATTGGCAGTTGCAGTTACAGTGTGTTGAAATTTTACACCAACATCGTGTGCGATGTTCTGAGGGGAAGAGTGTGCTAGATTATAAGTATGTAAAACATAAGCCAGTCTCCAGCTAGACCCCTGTGGGTCATCTACCCATGGAACAATTATCCCCCATTTACCTATTTTAATCTCATTAGCCAATTTTCTTTCATGGATCTATTTTCCCCTCTCGCAGTCACTTTCTCCCATGGAATCATTTCCCCCTTAGATCTATTTGTACCCCGCGGACCTATTTTCTGCCATGGACCTATTTACTCCATAGGCCTAGTTTTCCTCATAGACGTACTTTCTCCTAAGGACTTAATTCTTCAATGGGCCTTTTTTCCCCCATGGAGCAATTTATTCACTATATTCTCCCGCATTTGGTCTGATCAGCTATTTCAGGTCAGGTGCGGGTAAGGGGATGAGTCTGTTATGATGTGGCAGGGGTAAACCAGCTCTGCTGTCGGGCCCTGCTGCGGATGTCACTGATTGCATTGCGCAGTTGACCCTTGTGCGGTGTGGTGCGGTGAGGATCTGTCCGTTCTCCCCTTTGGGGCTAAGATGCGAATGAATGTTTGAATGGATGAGTAAATGGGGAGTGTGTCGTCCTGTCTCGGCTACCTCCCTTTCCTTGGGGGAAGCAGCCTAGGTATATAGATAGATAGATGGCTTATTTTCCTCTATGGACGTATTTTGCCATGACTCTATTTTCCTCAATGAGCTTCTTTTCCGCCATGGGCCTGTTTTTCTTCCATATATCTATTTTCAATCGACTGATCTATTTTCATCAAGGACATGTTTTTGTCATGGACCTACTTTTCCTCCACATATCTATTTCTTCAGTGGATCTACCTATCCCCATGGACCTACTTACCCCCCATTGGGGTACACCGCACCTCAGAATGGACCTATTTCCTGCATCTAACTTTTTTCCAGTTAGATCAATGTTTTCACCGGGACGCATTTCCTCCGAGGATTTTATCTCCATGGACTTTTATTCCCCCATGGACGTATTCCAACAATGGAATTTTACTCTGTACGGCTATTCTGCAGTGGACCTATTTTTCCCCGTCCACCCATCCCCACCAACCACTTCATCTATATATTTTTGGCTTGTTCATCTCTTGGTCTGTCCTTCACGATGTTTAAACATCCACTCATTCACCCAAAAAGCCCAGCCACCCATGTACAAGACCCAGCCACCCAGCTACAAAGCCCAGTCACCCAATCGACGTGCCCAACCCAAACAACCACCCCAACCCTCCCACCCACCCACTCACCCCACCCCGCCCACCCACCGCACCAGGTTCACCAACCTGGTCCACTTTTCCCACTCATCCCATTTCTTTTATCTTATCCACCCACCCAACCCCATCCACCCTCTCACCCTGCCCATCCACCCCATCCACCCTGCTCCACCCTCCCTAACCACCCACCCGCCAACTCACTCCATCCATCCGTCCACCACCCTACCCACTCGCCCACCAAGCTTGGTATACAAGATGACTTGCAACTTTTTACACACACACACACACACACACACACACACACACACACACACACACACACACACACACACACACACACGAGAGAGAGAGAGAGAGAGAGAGAGAGAGAGAGAGAGATGCTTTTACAGAACAGGTGTTCCAACAGGCACGCGCTTGTTATGCGAGGAATTGTTGGGATCAATGCCCACATAATACCACTTAGAAGCGGGAGAGGCTGATCACCCTCACCTCAAACGTTAGGAATGAGTAGCCTATCCTTGGACACCTACGATCTTACTGGCAATAAAAACATGATGATGATGATGATGATACAATGATCATGGAGTGTTAAGTCCAGGAATTCACAAGAAGGAGCACTTAGAGAGTACCTCGTACAGGACGTGCGTCCTACAATCAGCCTAAGGTTGAACTTCTGATTCTGCTCTTGTGCCCTTGACCTTTTACATATTGTTTTCAAAATGGAATTGCTTCTTTCTTACCTGACTCTTAACTTATCCAGGAAGTTTGTCTAAATCGAATTAAATGTTTAAGTAGATACTCCCTTATGGCCTTTAACTTCCTCCAGTTGCTCTGAAAATAAAAGCACTTTATGTCATTAACTATAAAAGTCTGGACGAAAACGAATACAGGCTGTTTGCGTTAAAGGGCCAAACATTTGATCGTGCCCTGTGACCTTTATCACTGCCCATTTGTTCTCATAACTGCATCATAACAACATTGCCTATCCTTCTACTTTTCCAACAAGTTTCGTTAGAGTCGGATAAAAACTGCTGAGTTGACCCTTCCCTTGACCTATGACGTTTTTCAGTCAAAAATTATTACAATGATCAGCTGATAGTCCTTGATCATTTTGCCAAATCTCATGCAATTCCATCCACTTATTTTCCATAATCTTGCTAACAGACCGACAGACGGAAGAGGAAAATGACAAACAAACCAAAGGAAATACATATATAACACCCCCGTGCTTTCGCGTACGGGTGTAAGGAAGTGGAATGGCTAAATGCAGAGATCTTAGGGTTGTCTGAAGAGGGCATAATGCAGTTTCGTGTGAAGGAAGAACAATACATGAACAGACTTCTTGGACCATATGCTCTTCGTCTTACGAGTTTTTGTAGTGCTTATTCCTCAGCGATTTATTTTTTGCACATTACAACCTATTTTGCATAATACAGCTTACACTGTCATTGTATGTTCTTTACTGATACCTTGATATCAATAGATTCTGCATAAATAACTTAGTTACATATTGACCACATCACTCCAGTCATGTATCATCCTTTTTATTCTTGGCACCTGTGAACGATTTAGTTCTGCTTAGAAGAGGCTTTTTCGAAGTGAAAGGATTTGATACAGAGTCCATGAATCCGTTCTGTCAATATTGTATAGTTGAAGAGAGGTTTTTCGAAGTGAACGGGTCAGATACAGCCTCCATTCAAACGAGTTTATTAAGCTTATAGAAGACTTCTCTAAGTGACGGAGTTAGATACAGCCTCCATTAATCTCTTCAGTACGAAAGATCTGTGATGGATTGATGAGAGCTCTGGTGTTGCACTGATAAAAATAGAAGGCAGGGGGTTGAACGGGTTACGGTGCCAGATAGAGAAATAAACTGGTAAGGGCAAGGTGAAAGGCAGCCTCCTTAGCCTAACAGAATACTCGTATGTGTCCTTATCAAAACCTGCACTGACCTTCACCTGGAGTCCGTCACCACCACCATTTTTCAAGAATCTTCAGCATCATCCACCAAGTCAAAAGAAAGCCCCCCCCCCTCTCTCTCTCTCTCTCTCTCTCTCTCTCTCTCTCTCTCTCTCTCTCTCTCTCTCATTTTTCCTTTTCATTAAAACAGTTTAATATTTTACAGCATGTTTGGTTTCATTATGAAGTATAATGAGCCCAACACCCTGAATCCATGAAGTTAATTAAAGAGAGAGAGTGTAGAGACGTGACTTAACTACTCCAGCCCAGGGCCACATTGTGGGCTTAATTCTTGCTATTACCCGGTCATTATTATATTCGGGTAATCTCTCAGTATGATGAAATATTAATTCAGTTTATTCATGATACCTTCAGACGATTCTTTCAACCTGGGAAGAGGCATCAATTTATGATGGGGTTAGTGAAGGCAATATAAAACTCACCTCGCATGAAAAATCTACCCGAGGGTTAAAAAATCGCCAGAACATGGCAATAATAAAACAAGCCTCTCTCAGAGTGACTATATTCTACTTCGTTACAACATGTAACCCTATCTGTTAAAGCAAAGGGGATATAAAGGATTTAAAGTTTCAATAATAGAAAATTGGTCATAAGTCGGCCATCTTGATATTTTTCCAAATTTCGAAAAGACAAGCATCAGCTTCCTATATGGCCCCACAATCATACAAAAAATGAGAATATTCCAGCAAATGGTGTCTGAGATGCAGCGTGGAACGGAAGAACGGACGCGGTTAGGACGGACGGACATGACCTAACCTAACATTCCACTTCGTGAAGAACGAAGTGGAATAACAGTAATAGACGCCACCTGATTCAAGGGGCTATGATCAAAACATATCTCGCTGATCCTCACTTCTTTTATTTCCTCTTCTTGCAACCACCACGCCATTTTATTCAGCTTAAGAAAAACTTTTCGAACTGGAGGGATAAAAAACAGCCTTTATTAACCCCTTCCGTAGTAAAGATTTACGCTGAGATGAATATTATTGTCTTGAGATAGCAAGCATTTAACTCTTCACACTATGAGCTGTATTATCACTGGCAGAAAAGACTTTGTAACACCTCGTCCTTAGCGATATATTTAGCACGTTGCACATTTACATTATATTGTCTCTTATCTACGCCGCATTAATATCGATACAATTTGCATGAATTATACATAACACGATACTGAGGTGAAAAGGGTAAAATGAGTAGCTAAGGATGAGGTATTACGAAATATCCAATGACACATCGAATAACACCCCAACTGCCATATTATTGCTGGCACTGAAGCCTTCGTAACACATATCATTAGTAATCTATTTAGCATATTACACCTTGCATTCTCTTGTATATTATTTGTATCTCTGCTCTAGATTTAGTCTGTGTTGATAACATACAGGAGGAAATTAAGGTATAACGTGTAAAATATTTCGCTGAGGATAATACACTATAAACTCTCGCATATCACCGAATATTATAATTACGATCCTAGTCCTAATCCCGAATAATATATATATATATATATATATATATATATATATATATATATATATATATATATATATATATATATATATATATATATGTATATATGGGCCAAGACACGATTCAACAACACAAAGATACAGTGTAAAAGCGGAAGAGCTACCGGCCAACATGCCCAGAGCAATGAGTCACAGCAACTCACACATTATTCAAGCCTTCGAAATATGGCCCAGCCTCAGAAGCAAAATCATCTACACACATTTATTACTTTTTCCTTTATACCCGGACTTCATATACACCTGTCAAGAGTTAATTCATCGACTACAAAGGTTCAAAAGAGAAACTGCATTCATGTGCTTCTCCGTAGACAAATCATCCAACCAACTAGATCCCCCGTCAGTTCTCTGGCCACATCAATCCCCATGCTGTTGGAATGGGATGCCCTCACGAGGAGGGAAGGATATAACCAAGCAGCCCTACTGCTCGGTCATACAACGTCCCTCAGGTCCTGTATTATCTCCCAAAACGAGGCTGGGAGACTGCAGGAAGAAAGACAACTTGAACTTGCATTCAGTTGGATGCATGTTCAGGAGGGTCTTGGGTAGCAACAACACCAATAACAGTTGACATCTGTACCTCCCTTTCTCACACAGACATTTACCACTGACAGGAAAAACTTTGTCTACCTTGCCGACTGAAGGCGCCTCTGCTTCGCAACTTCATTTCGTGAGTAAGTGAAATGTTCCTTGACAGCCTACGACGGACACAAGTGGAGAGGTTTGTTTGTTTGTTTGTGCGAGAGTGTTTGTATGTATGTATGTATTTATGTATCTGTGTGTGTGTGTGTGTGTGTGTGTGTGTGTGTGTGTGTGTGAACGGCGATGACAAAGTAAACAAAGGAAAAGTCTAACCTTGGTAATGGTGTGGGCTACGGCTAGCCTATGCACTATGTACTCGTATGCGTTGGTTCAGTTTGTTCAGACTCTCAGGTTCCAAGCTTGTCACAGACTCAGGAATCTATGCTGTCTACTTGCTCTTGCTGAAGGGACCAGGATAGCAGCCATCACAATAATACCACCAACAAAGCCGCCAACACCATCACCATATCATCTTCATAATCATCATAATTGATCGTACTTCATACCCCCTATCAAACGTCAGTATCATTTTTTTAAATTACTGAACAGTACCTCGAGATTATATAAATAACCTACTGACCGCAACTACATAGTCTTATCTAAGCAACATAAACAACTTTCACGTAAACCCTCTTTTACATTCATAAGCAACCTTCTTAACCGGTTAGAAAATTCCCCAGTTGCTCACGTTTTAGAATATATTTAGTAGCAAACCGTTTCAAGGTAATTTCATTATATTTCACTTTCAGTTATTTTTTTTACTGTTGTATGTTACCAGGAAACTTCATATGATTCTGAGTAAGACTACCGTAAATGTTTTATTTTCACCTGACGGAACTGGACCATTCCACAACTGATTAGAAACTCGTTTCATAAAACTGATGAACTTTTGATATGTAGTATTAAAGTGTGTCACTGGTTACTGCCAGTGCTACTGATCCTTTATAATAACAATCAATCAATCAATCATTTCCTGTGGCACCCTCGGGGATGCATAGGGCCTCGATGAACTCACACCACCACATCCTATCTTGTGCTAACTCCTCAAGATCTCCCCAACACTCATCTCCAGCTTCCCGTCTCATTGTCCTCACCCACGTCTCTTTTGGCCTTCCTCTACCTCTCCTACCAAGTGCCACCCACCCTGGTGTACTTCGTACTATTCCCTGTCTCCTATACACATGTCCTAGCCACTTCCATCGTGAGAATCTAATATATTCATCGATCGGCTGCACTCCCGTTATTTCTCTAATTCTACTATTTGGTATCCTTTCCCACCATTTAACTCCTAATATTTTTCTAAGTGCTTTATTTTCAAACACCAAGAATTTATTTTCCATAGTCACTGTGCTGTACCAAGACTCGTGTCCATAAATTAAGATGCTCCTAACCATTACCTTATAAAGTTTGATTTTTGTATGCACAGAGAAATTGTTATTATTCCAAATATTTTTAAGCATTCCCATTGCCTGATTAGCCTTCTTTAACCTTTCCTCGAATTCAAAGTTCAAAGAACCATCCTTGGCTAAGTAAGTACCCAAATATCTAAACCTATCAACTTGCTTTACAACCATACCTCCAATTACACATTCCTGCGAGTTTTCCATATTCATATTGATTATTTCAGTTTTTCCACAATTAATAACCAAACCCACCTTGCGACCTTCACTCACCAAACAGTCCAACACTCTCTGCATCTCTTCTGGCCCATCACAAATCAAAACTATATCATCTGCATAATCTAAATCCAAAAGTTTCCTGTTCTCTCCCCAAAGTATACCTGCACCGGTTTCTGTTCCAACGCGTTTCATAATGTAATCAATGACCAATATAAATAGTAAAGGCGATAGAACACCACCTTGAATTACTCCGGACTTGACTTCAAACGAATCACTCAGACAACCATCAACCATCACTTTACAAAATGTGTCCTCATGCATGTTCATAATGACCCTCACAAACTCCTCTGGTATTCCATAATGTCTCATGATCTTCCCCATAGTCTCTCTCGAAACACTATCAAAAGCCTTTTCAAAATCAACAAAACAAAGACTTAACGGTACTCTCATTTCATTAACTTGCTGCATCAAATGCCTAACTATAAAGATCTGATCATTGCAACCACGTCCCTTTCTAAAACCAGCCTGTTCATCCCTCAGAATACCCTCAACCACCGGCTCCAACCTATTTAACAACACTCTACTGAAAACTTTCAAAGCTATCGGTGACAAAGAGATTCCCCTCCAATTACCACATTCACTCAGGTCTCCCTTCTTCGGAACTTTAACAATTACACCATTCTTCCAAACTGATGGTAGTAACCCCGTCACCCATATCTTATTGAATAGCTTGGTCAAGATCATTATTAATCTATCCCCCTCCACTTTAATCATTTCCGGAAATAAACCATCCTCCCCTGGTGCCTTATTATTCTTTAACTGTTTTACTGCTTTCTCCACTTCTGCAAGCCTCAACTCTCCTGTTTCTATATTTAAATCTTCCTGAGCAGACGGTATATCCTCTTCTGGTGGTATTGGTCTATTAAGAACTGTCTCAAAATGCTCTTTCCATCTATTTTTAATATCTCCATCTTTGGTCAATAAATTTCCTTCCCTGTCTCTAACTGGTATTTCCTTGCGTTTACCTGCATTACCACTCAGTTCTCTAATCAATTCATATGCTATTCTTTGACTCTGTCCATCATTTTTGTTTATTAAGATTTCAGTCTCTGCAACCTTTTCATCCACACATCTTCTTTGATCTCTCCTAGCTAACCTTCTTACTTCTGAATTCAAACTCCAGTACGCAGCTCTTGCTAATTCAATCTCTCGTTCATCAACGCATTGCATCTCACTCCTCAATTTAGCCTCACCTCTCTTTTTTATCATATCCCACGTTTCCTCTGATATCCATTTTTTTCTTCTGAATCTATGTCTCCTTCCAATCGTACATTCAGCAGTCTCATGCAAAACTTTGTTCACATCCTCCCACATCTCATCTACACTTCTCTCCCCCTCTTCCAACGTTTCCAACACCAAAAACCTATTTCTGCATTCTAATCTGAATTCCTCCTTTTCTTCTCCTTCCCTTCTAAGCTTAACAATATCGTATCTACCAACACCAGATTTTTCCTTCTTCTGATTTTTAAGTTTAAACCTTATTTTTGCAATGCTGAGATGATGGTCACTACCAATATCCGCTCCCTGTTTAACATGAACATCTAGCAGAGAACTTCTATGCCTCCTACTGATAGCAATGTGATCAATCTGATTTTTATATTTTCCACACGGCGACACCCAAGTTGTCTTGTGTATATTGCAATGCTGAAAGAGTGTGCCCCCGATGACTAAGTCATTTGCTAGACAGAAGCTTCCAAACCTCACTCCGTTTTCACTCATCCTACTACCAACTCCCGTCTTACCCATACATGCCTCAAATCCCTCATTTGAACAGCCCATTACTGCATTAAAGTCTCCAACGCAGATCAAAACATCATGTCTAGGTACCCTTCCTACTCCTTCTTGCAACTTTTCATAAAATGTGTCTTTCCTTTCATCGAGTGCATCATTAGTAGGTGCATAACACACAAACAGACTGATGTTGCCATGATTTGATTTAAACCGTGCGTATAACAATCGCTCATCTATAGGATCCCACTCACATAAAGCCTTATTTGCCTTACAACCCAGCAACAATCCTACTCCCTGATAATGCATTCCGTCCTGTCGGCCAGATATCAATAAACGTATACCATCCTCCAAATCCAACTTATCGATTCCAGTTAATCTAGTTTCTGTCAGAGCACAAATATCAAGTCCATAATTTTGAAAAACCTTCACTAACTCATCGATTTTACCGTCATGATTTAGCGTTCTCACATTCCAGTTACCAATTTTAATTGTATTTTTTGCATTGACAAAGGAATTAGATTGTAATTGAGGCAACCGTGAGATTCTTAGCACTCCCTGCCCATTTAAGGGCTGCACGGGACTGGGGGCCATTATTGTTCTTTCAGAGTCCATCAAGGTTTCTTTGGCTAACTTCCTGAACACCTCGCCATTGTGTTGCAGTCGCAGTAGGCAGCTAACTTGCCTGATTGCCCACACCCGAAAGACCCAGCTATGCTGTAGCCGGTCACATGCCGGCATGCTTCCCAGCCATTTCACTCTCAAGGAGTTCCTCTGCCTGAGAAAGCAACCACCCCCCTGCTCCCGAGGGCTTTTGATCTGTGTAGGTAGAGGGCGATCACTCCCTCACTAGCCATATACAGTGTATATACAGTGTATAGGCTACACTCACCAGGATAATAACAAATCCAATTATTTTATTTTAATCGAATTTTGCTCATTCCCGTCTACTTTAACTGCAAGCATCTCTTTTGGCCGTCTCCGGCCAAAAGAGATGCTTGCTTGGAGCCACTGACTCACTACCTCATTTCTGCAAAATTCGCGGTCTTTCCTCTAACTTTCTCTCTGTTGAACACCACCTCTCTTCCTCAAAATCTCACTTCTCCTCCTCACCGAGACTCAGTTGCGTGATGCGATTGATATCAAATCCTTCTCTGTATCATCCTACTCTCTCTATACTCACTTCAGAGCCAATGGTAGCTGTTGTGTTTATGTACTGTACGAAACAATAGTTCTTACTCTCGTGTTACTGCACTTTAATCATCTGAATTTTCTATTCTCTGACTTCAGATATCCTGTCATTCTCTGACTATCTGAGCTGTGTACTTATCCCCTAATTCTACTGACAATGTAAAATTATATGATTCTCACTTATAAGGTGAATCATATTGCTCTCCTCTCATTTTGCTGATCCACCTGATGAAAAGACATGCATCTTTTGTATCCTTAATGACCTAGGGCAGCTTTTACAGCACTCTACCCGTATCCTTAACCGCCTTAGAGTAGAGAGAGTTCCAACATATGTGACCATTTCAATACAACTTATCCTTCTGCTTATACTGTTAATATTTTCTCTCCTTTGGGCTCCTCCAATCACAACATTATCACCTAAACTATTATCAAGATATCGGAAGTCGCATATGGGCTTTCATTTGGCACCATGACCTTTGATCTTGAGTGACCTTGAAAGGTCAAACGCAAGATCACGGAGTTTCAGAAGGATATAACTTGAAAACGATTGAAAATAAAAGCTCTGTTGTCGGGTGAGGTTTGTCGTGCCTGGTGCCACTGCTCCTTAGTGCTTTTCACTCACGTCCTCATCAATACCAATAATTGCTAAGGCTATAAAATATCATGAATACTGACTTATGTATCTACTATGCTATCGTACAATGGATTTACCTAATGGAATTTTGATAAGCCGTTAAAAAAAATATCGTACATTATCAAAACTCTTCAAGTTCAGTACTAATATAGTAATAGGCGTCAACAAGCACAAACATTACGAAGCCAATTATATCAGGCCATCCATCGACCACGTAAATGTAACAAGAAATTTGCAGAAGCAAAAACCCCCCTACCCCCCTGGGGGTAGGCTTTTTTTTTTCAAGAATACTCCCCCAGTATCCCTGCTTGTCGTAAAAGGCGACTAAAAGTGTTGGCGGAGGGTTAGTACCCCTCCCCGGAAAACAACTAACTAAAAAAACAAACAATAAGCCTCGGACAAGGACTGACCAAACGATGACGACCAAGGGCCGGACAAAGGACATGGTTATCGGAACGTGGAATATAAGGGGAGCGAATGATTAGGTGAAAGAGAGAGAGATTGTCCAGGTGCTTGAGGGTGCGAAAGTGGATGTATGTGGAATAACTGAAACAAAATGGAGAGGAGAAAGTGTGAGAGAATGGGAGTATGAAAAGGGTATATTTTTTTTTTTTTTTTTTTTAATGCGAGGAAGAAGGAACCAAAGGCCATGAGCCCGCAGTAACAGTTCCCTCCAAGAGAAAAACAAAATACAATAGAGAGCCAAATTCAAGATCCGATCATTTTGAGATGCCTGGACACACTGCGTTTGAAAGACTGGAGATCATAGGCAGGAGGAAATACAGACAGAGGGAGACAGTTCCAGAGCTGACCTGTTGCATGAATGAAAGACTGGGAGTAACGGTTAACTCTTGCATTAGAGAGTTGGACAGAAAAGGGATGAGAGTTTGCTGCCAGACGGGTGCTACGCGCCCGTCGTAGAGGTGGAGGAATGCAAGCAGACAGTTCAGAGGAGCAGTGACCATTAAAGTAGCGATAGAAAAGAGATAAAGATGCAACAGTGCGGCGAAGAGACAGAGGTTGAAGGGAGTCAGTAAGAGGAGGAGAGTTAATGAGACGAAAAGCCTTTGACTCCACCCTATTGAGAAGAGCTGTATGTGGGGAGCCTCCCCACACATGAGAGTTGTACTCCACACAGGGGCGGATAAAACCCCTGTATAGAGTCAACAATTGTGCAGGGGTAAAGAAAGAGCGGAGTCGGCTTAGCACACCCAATCTCTTGGAAGCAGATTTTACAAGAGATGCAATATGATCTTTCCAAGATAAGTCCCGAGTAAATGAAACCCCAAGCATGTTCAAGGATGATGCAGGATTAATCTGAATATTATTAAACATTAGTGGGTATACCTGTGGAAGATTTTGTCGGGTTGATAGGTGTAAGAACTGAGTCTTAGAAGCATTAAAGACAACCATATTATTTTTCCCCAGTCAGAGATATGAGCCAAGTCAGACATTAGGTGTGCCATAGCTTCATCCCTTGTTTCTTGAAGTAACTGTTGAGATGGGCGTTGCGGGAACCGAATGGAAAGGTGAAGGGTGGAGTCATCAGCGTATGAGTGGATAGAGTTAGATGTACAGCTTAGAAGATCATTGATGAATAAAAGGAAGAGAGTTGGTGATAGGACAGAGCCCTGAGGAACACCACTGTTGATAGATCTAGGATAAGAACGATGGCCGTCTACGACAGCAGCTATAGAACGACCAGAAAGGAAGCTAGCGATGAAGGTACAGATAGAAGGATAGAAACCGTAGGAGGACAGTTTGGAAATTAAAGATTTATGCCAGACTCGATCGAAAGCCTTTGAGATGTCAAGTGCAATGGCAAAGCTTTCGCCAAAGTCCCGAAAGGAGGATGACCAGGAGTCTGAAAGGTAGGTGAGAAGATCGCCAGTGGAGCGTCCCTGACGGAACCCATACTGACGATCGGAAAGAAGGTTGTGATAGGAAAGATGCCTTAAAATTTTTTATTAAGAATTGACTCGAAAACTTTTGAAATACAGGACGTTAAAGCAATTGGACGATAGTTGGAGGGTTGGGAGTGGTCACCCTTCTTTGGGACTGGCTGAATGAGAGCAAACTTCCAGCAAGAAGGAAAGGTACAAGTTGACAGACAAAGGCGAAATAGTTTGCCTAGGCAGGGTGTAAGCACAGAAGCACAGTTTTTGAGAACAACAGGAGGGACCCCATCAGGCCCATATGCCTTGTTAGTACTGAGGCCAGTAATGGCAGAAAATACATCAACTGAAGAAATTTTAATGTCAGCCATGAGGAAGTCAGAGGGGGGAAGTGATGGAGGAACAGCACCGGAATCGTCTAAGGTGGAATTGGAGGAGAAAGTCTGTGCAAAGAGATCTGCTTTATCAGTAGAAGAAATAGCTACAGAACCATCAGAGTAGAAAAGAGGAGGGAAGGATGATGAGGTAAAGTTGTTAGAAAGATTTTTGGCAAGGTGCCAGAAGGAGCGGGAAGAATTCGAGTTGGAGAGTTGAGAGCATTTAGTATGTGCAGGAGTAGGTGAGAATGAGAGGGCAAAGGAAGGAGTATGTATAGTTGTGAGTAAAAGATGGAAGAGGAGCATAAGACAGTATGGATCAGTTGGGTCAAGGATTGTGTGGGTAAAGTTGAAAGTTGGAATACAAATGTGGGCGATTGTGTGTGTGTGTATGCGCCAACGCAAGATCGTGCTAGAAGAGTGAGAGAAGAGTTCTGGACAAATGTAGAAGTGTGCATGGAAAAGTTTGGAAGGAATGAGAGAGTGTTTTTGATTGGTGATATGAATGGTAAAGTAGGGAATGTGAAAGTGGATGGAATAGTTGGTGAGTGGGGTGTGCCTGCTGAGATAGATGAGAATGGGAGTGCGTTAATGGACATTTGTGCTGGGAGGGGGTTGGTGATAGCCAATACCCTCTTCAGGCATAAAATGATCCACAGGTATACATGGCAAGTGATGAGAAGGGTGGGTGGTGAACTGAATGAAAGGAAGGCAATGATTGATTATGTGTGTGTGGATGAAAGGATGCGAAGATGTGTAATGGATGCAAGAGTTTATAGAGGTTGGGGGAGTGGACTTTCTGACCACTACTTGGTGGTGGCCAGAATTAGAATGCAAGTAAGATGGAGGAATAGAAGAAGGGAAAGACGAGAGGAAGGAGTAGTTGCAAGGAGAGTGGAAAGGTTACAAGAGGATGAGAAAGAGGCAGAGTATAAGAGAGAAGTGGAGGAACGATTGGGCAGATATGAATTGAAGCAGATGGGAGACGTGGAAGGTGTGTGTAGGATATTTACATAAGAAATATGTGCAGCATGTGATGTGGTGTGTGGAAGGAAGAGAAGACGGAGGGGGATGCAAGGAACAGAGTGGTGGAATGTAGAGGTGAAACAGGCTGTGGCACAAAAGAAGAAAGCATACAATGAATTGATGAGATATAGGGGCGTGGAAGAAGTTGAGAGGCGGAAGAGAGAGTTATATGTAGAAAGAAAGAGAGAGGTGAAAAGATTAGTAAGAGAGAGTAAGAAGAGAGTGGATGAGGAGTTTTGGAAGGAATTTGAGTGTAAAGTGGAGGGACTGTAAGAAAATGTTTTGGAAAGAGGTGAAAAGATTAAGACAGGGTGGAAGTGATGTTAGCAGGGGAGTGAAAGATAAACATGGTAGATTACTAGTGGAGAAGGGAGAAAAAGTGAGCAGATGGAGAAAACACTTTAAGGAATTGTTGAACATACAGAATGGAAGTAATGCGAGTATAAGTGGCTGGGGAATGGCTGGGAGAAGGAGGGAGGTGAGAAGACAGGAAGAAATCAGTAGGATAGAAGTTGTGGAAACAATGAAGAAAGTTAAATCGGGGAAAGCCCCAGGAATTGATGGAGTGTGTGGTGAAATGCTGAACCATGGGGGAGAGATAGTAGCAGAATGGATGTGGAAGATGTGCAGACTGGCCTGGGAGGAGGGTAGAGTCCCAGAGGATTGGAAGTCAGGTATAATTATTCCCTTGTACAAAGGAAAAGGGGAAAAAGAAGTGTGTGGTAATCATAGGGGCATTTGTCTTCTTCATATAATAGGAAAAGTGTATGGTAGGATACTTATTGACAGAGTTAGAGAAAGAACAGAGAAATTAGTTGGAGAGGAACAGGGAGGCTTTAGGAAGGGAAGAGGTTGTGTAGATCAGATATTCATTCTTAGATCTTTAGTGGAAAAGTTTCTAGAGAAGGGAAAGAAGTTGTATGCGGCTTTCATGGATTTGGAGAAAGTATATGACAGGGTGGATAGACAAGGATTGTGGAAAGTGTTAAGAATATATGGAGTAGATGGGAAGTTGTTGAATGCTGTGAAGAGTATGTACGATGGTGCGAAGGCTGCAGTGCGTGTGGATGGTGAACTAAGTGAATTTTTCTCTTTGAAAGTTGGGTTGAAACAGGGATGTGTCATGTCTCCATGGTTGTTCAATCTGTACATGGATGGGGTAATAAAAGAGGTACAAGGTAGGGTAGTGGATGCTGGAGTGGCCCTGGTGAGAGAGGATAGTGTTTGGAAACTCCCTGTACTGTTGTTTGCAGATGATTCTGTGTTGTTGAGTGAAGACGAAGGGGAGCTGCAAGGCTTGGTGGATGAGTCTGGGAGAGTGTGTAAGAAACGGAATCTAAAGGTGAATGTAGGGAAGAGTAAAATGATGGTCTTGGAGAGAGGTGGTCAGTGAATGTACAGCGAAGTTGGATGGTGAGGAATTGGAAAATGTGAGTAGGTTTAAGTACTTGGGTAGTGTGATGAGTAAGGATGGAGGTTTGGAGGGTGAAGTGCTTGGAAGGGTACAGCAGGGAAGAAAGGTTGCTGGTTCTTTGAAAGCAGTGATAAGAAACAGGGAAGTGAGCATGGAAGTGAAAAAGTTCCTACATGACAGTATTGTGATACCAACTCTAACGTACGGAAGTGAAGCTTGGACGTTCTTGGAAGGACACAAGTCAAGAGTGAGAGCAGTGGAAATGAGTTATTTAAGATGAGCCTGTGGAGTCACATGGAGAAACAGGCTGACGAATGAGGATATAAAGGAGCGTTGTGGTGTTGATGTGGATGTGATAGGAAGCGTTATGAGGAACACACTGAGGTGGTTTGGCCATGTGGAGAGGATGAAGGGTGAAAGACTGACGAAGAGAGTGTATGTGAGTGAGGTGGAGGGGGGAAGAGGGAGGGGGAGGCCGAGGATGAGATGGAGGGATGGGGTGGAGAGGTATATGAGAGAGGGGGGTGTGAGTTGGGAGCAGGGCAGTGAAATGGCGGGGGACAGGGCGACATGGAGGTGATTTGTTTGTGGCCACCCCAAACGGGATTGAGGCGTCTGGCAATAGATAGATAGATGGATAGATAGAAAGCAATAAGTCATCTACATATTTTCTATATCTATCTATCTATCTATCTATCCTTTTTTTCAATCTATCTAATTAAAATGCGCCTCAAGTTGTGTCGGGTATCAAAGTAATGCTGACAACTATATTATTGCCTTTGTTCATATTGCGGTCACTGGTTCATCAAGTTGCTTTCATGTTCTTATTCTGGATTCCTCCCTACCATGAATTAGGGCTAAGAAGGGATGATGATGATAATGATGGTGGTGGTGAGTAGCTTCCTATTTGAATATATGGAATGTGTGTGGTGGTTGAGTCTATAGATCGAAATGTATACTGGTATATATACGGAAATGGTTCTAAGCTTACCTGACTCCCTTCAGATCCTGCAACCCGAGGATTTTAATACGACTGTGTATATGTCCGTGCACTGATTCCAGCCCAAAGCCTCCACGTCAGAACATTAAGCATTCATCAATCGGCTAAGTGCACCAATTAAGCGATCCACATGGAAGTCAGAAGGTATAAGGGCCTCTATACTGGGAGTCCAGCTCTCCTGCCCGGCTTGAACCTCACATTACTACACTCCTCCCTCATCTGCAATACTGATTCACACAGCTTCCACATGTACACAGCATCTGATTCCTAAATTAGATCTTTTACCAATGCATAAAACTGTCACCATCCCTTATTGTGTGAGGTTCTGTTCGAGTTACAAGTCGTAGACGGTAGGGGTTTCCTGCAACTAGATAAAATCGTTTGGTGGTAACTAAATAAAAGTACCGACACGAACCTGTATTATAATGGGCAAAGTCTGTGAGACTAAGCATACCTACAATTACTAAAATATCTAACCTGGGTCCCATAAACATTCATTGTACTAACACTTTGACACTGCCATTTTTATCTCTGTAGTGGCCTAATTGTATATCAAGTCCAAGACTGCTTATAGCAAGAGTATTCCTTTACCGCATATTGGGCCATGGACTGCCTGATGCACAATCCCCTTTGCAAAAGTCTGGGCGTTAACAGAATTGCTGCCGGGAATCAAGCCTGCGTGAATTTTGTCATGATTGGTGCAAGTAAGTAACTGTTTGACTGGCTCTCCTTAGACCAAAACACGAGATTTCTATAGAATATCTGCTGCTGAAGACACTACATTAGGGGGTACGGAGGAGGAGGCTCCAGCCTCCATGAGTGGGCCGTGGAATGTTGTCCATGTTTTGGTGACACTAGCTGCCCCGGCTTGGATAATCCAAGCAATGCCAAGCACCACCGTTAATGTTGTATAATTCCTACAGTCACTTAAGGGCCGTATTAAGTTGCTAATACTAAAATATAAAAAAAATATACATGAGGAAAAAGAGAAGGAACATCTAGACAAGGAACTAATTTTCCAGCATATCGTGATAAAGAGTGGCACGGAGAGTGCAATAATCGCCCTCGTCACGCACGCGCGCGCGCGCGCGCACGCACGCACGCACACACACACACACACACACACACACACACACACACACACACACACACACACACACACACACACACACACACACACACACACACAATGCAGATAACTAACAACAGACATTCACCATCGCAACACACTAACACACTCTACCCACTTCACAGTAAGCCTCACACAAGCTAATATAAACGGATCGTGACATGGCACTCTCACGTTATTACAGTCACACAACCCTCGAATAGCCATATTAACTAATGCTATTAGTTAACCATAGGGGTATTTGCCTTCTTAGTGTGACTGGTAAAATATATGGTAGAATACTCACTGATAGGGTTAGGCATATGACAGAGGAGCTAGTTGGAGAAGAACAAGGGGGATTTAGGGAGGGAAAAGGGTGTGTAGATCAGATATTTGTTCTAAGATGTTTAGTGGAGAAGTATCTAGAGAAGGGAAGGAAAGTGTATGCTGCCTTCATGGACTTGGAGAAAGCTTATGACAGAATAGATAGGCAAGGTATGTGGAAGGTATTAAGAATATATGGAGTGGAGGGAAAATTGTTGAGTGCTGTGAAGAGTATGTACGAGGGAGCTAGGGCTACGGTGGGAGTGGATGGTGAGCTGAGTGAGTTCTTTGATCTCAATGTGGGACTGAAACAGGGTTGTGTGATGTCTCCATGGCTGTTTAATATATATATGGATGGGGTTGTAAAGGAGGTGCAAGGTAGGGCAGTGGATGTGGGGCTGGGCCTAATGAATGAGGGTGAGATTTGGAAGCTTCCGGTGTTGCTGTTTGCTGATGATACAGTATTGTTGAGTGAAGATGAATGGGAGTTGCAAGGTTTGGTGAATGAATTTGGGACAGTGTGTAGGAGGAGGAAGCTGAAAGTTAATGTAAACAAATGTAAAGTTATGGTGTTTGAGAGGAATGAAGTCACAGATTGTGCAGTGAGGTTGGATGGTGAGGATATGGAGAATGTGAGTGCATTCAAGTACTTGGGTAGTGTGATGAGTAAGGATGGAACTTTGGGGGATGAAGTACGTGAAAGGGTACAGCAGGGAAGAAAGGTTGTTGGTACACTGAAAGCAGTGATGAGAAATAGGGAGGTGAGTATGGAAGTTAAGAAGTCACTGCATGATGGTATTGTGATCCCTACCCTGACGTATGGAAGCGAGGCGTGGACCTTGCAAGAGGAGAACAAGTCAAGAGTGAGAGCAGTGGAAATGAGTTACTTGAGAGGAGCATGTGGAGTGACGTGGAGGGACAGGTTGACGAATGAAGAAGTGAAGGAACGTTGTGGGGTAGATGTGGATGTGGTTGAAAAGATTAGGAGAAATACACTGAGGTAGTTTGAACATGTGGAGAGAATGGAGAATGAAAGACTGACTAAGAGGGTGTATGTAGGTGAGGTGGAGGGAGGGAGAGGGAGGGGTAGACCGAGGATGAGGTGGAGGGATGGAGTTGAGAGGTATATGAGGGAGTGGGGGGTGAGTTGGGGGGAGGGGAGTCAAATGGTGGGTGACAGAGTGACTTGGAGGCGTTTTGTCTGCGGCCACCCTTTGCGGGATTAGGGCGTCGGGCTATAGATAGATAGATAGATAGAACTAATGCGCATACTACCATCATACCCTTACTCTATCGCAAACATACTGTCTCGCACATCCTCACACTATACCCCCACATCCTCGCACTATCCTCACAGTATCCCGCAACTGACCGTCTCACTTCTCTGCCACTCCCTTTTAAAAATCCAGTTAACTTGTTGGGTGTGAAACCAAAGTGACGCGCAATAACTGCACCGTCCATACCACCCATTACAAAGCTAGAAAATGGTCGCTCCGGATATTTAGAACTTGTGTGTGTGTGTGTGTGTGTGTGTGCGTGTGTGTGTGTATGTGTGTGTGTGTGTGTGTGTGTGTGTGCGTGTGTGTGTATGTGTGTATTCACCGGGTTTGTATTCACCGGGTCGGTCAGGATCACTTGATGGTCGTGATGGTCAGCTTTTACCCTCCCGGAAGGGAGCTGAGAGCTCATATAGTCCGATCTAAGGGCAAGGCTGTGACCTTCACACACGCACACACCCGTCCCCTTGCTCAAGGGGGACAGTAACCACCCACATCGTCAGTGAAACTTTTCGCAACCTGAGCGAGGCGCGAACTCCCGTCCACCAGTTGGCAAGCGGGAACGTTACCACTGCACCAGCGAGCGGTGTGTGTGTGTGTGTGTGTGTGTGTGTGTGTGTGTGTGTGTGTGTGTGTGCGTGTGTGTGTGTGTGCGTGTGTGCTCGTGTGTGTGTGTAATAATAATAATAAAATAATAATAATAATAATAATAAATAAAAATAAAAATAATAATAAAATAATAATAATAATAATAATAATAATAATAATAATAATAATAATAATAATAATAATAATTTTCAGTTTACTTATTCATTGCAGCCAGTGGCTGAAAATACACAGGTACTTAATCTAGCTTGTGTGTGTGTGTGTGTAATAATAATAATAATAAAATAATAATAATAATAATAATAATAATAATAATAATAATTTTCTATTTACTTATTCACTGCAGCCAGTGGCTGAAAACACACTGGTCCTTAATCTAGTGTGTGTGTGTGTGTGTGTGTGTGTGTGTGTGTGTGTGTGTGTGTGCGTGTGTGTGTGTGTGTGTGTGTGGTTATTATATATCTATGTGATTGTCAAAGTGTGTTAGTGTGAGGATTAGTTAGGGTTAATATGTCAGTAATGATCATTCAGAGTTAGTGTAATATTAAATGTGTCATGTGTCGATCAAATAGGAGAGATTAATTGGATGTTCTTGCGTTAAGTGTGTGGTATTATGACGAAATGCAGTACTGTGACAGCGTATTAGTTAATGTGAGCCCAGGTGGTGCGAAAGGCAAAGTGTAGTTGATAATGTGGCAGTGTGATAGGTAGTATGAGTCAGAGTGCAGTGGACAGCGTGAAGTGTAGTAGGTAGTGTGACTCAGGGTGCAATGGACTGTGTGCAAATTGTAGTGGACAGTGTAGTAGGTTGTGTAAGGCAGACTGTAGTGGACATGTAGTAGGTAGTGTAAGGCAGTGTTGTGGACAGTGTAGCAGGTTGTGTAAGACAGAGTGTTGTGGACAGTGTAGTAGGTTGTGTAAGGCAGACTGTAGTGGACCTGTAGTAGGTAGTGTAAGGCAGTGTTGTGGACAGTGTAGCAGGTTGTGTGAGGCAGAGTGTTGTGGACAGTGTAGCAGGTTGTGTGAGGCAGAGTGTTGTGGACAGTGTAGTAGGTTGTGTAAGGCAGACTGTTCTGGACATGTAGTAGGTTGTGTGAGGCAGAGTGTTGTGGACAGTGTAGTAGGTCGTGTGAGGCAGAGTGTATAGTGGACAGTGTTTAGAGACATTAAAGTAGCTTGAGACATTAATAATTATGTAACAGTGGTTAACATGAACAATATCAAATAGACAGATAGTTATATCTGATTTCTCCAGGAGGAGGTTAGATACACTCCCCCGTAGCCAGACACTCAAATATTCTAAACACAGGATGATCTGATGGAAGCTACCGTTCGCGTGTCGGATGTCTACATGAACACACGCACACACACACACACACACACACACACACACACACACACACACACACACACACACACACACACACACGTACGCCAACACACTTTAGCCGAAAGTCAGAGAAGGATGTCAGTCCGAAATCACATGTAGGAGAGTTAGAGAGCCAGAGAGAAGAGGAGAGAACCAGCAAGAGATCCAGAGAGAAGGAGAGAGGACCAGAGAGAGATCCCCAGAGAGCAATAGGAGAGTAGGAGTTAGGGAGTGGGAAGGCGTTAGCAAGCACACACTGCTAACAACCATACACGGGTCATTTGAAGCTCTTTAACTTTTAGTCAAGCAACTGTTTCACAATAAACCCCCAACGACCAAAATTTTACTATTTCATCACCTCACTTCATTTACGATATAAGAGAGGAAGGTGTGACAGAGACGGCCTACCCTCACGTTTCCCGATAATGCCAACATTTATGCTCTCTCCTCCTAGGTCTCTTCATTCAACCAGGGCAAAATGATACACCTTCTCTCTCCATAACAAATTAGATAAAGGCCACATAATCCTGACATCTGATGGCCTTTGACATTGGTGACAATACCACACGACTTTATTTATACTAGCGGTGCTTCGACAATCTCCAATTACAACCAACCTCCCTATCGCTCCACATCTGTCTATGTCTACGGCTACGACTAGTGACAGATGTAGTAGGTAGTGTAAGGCAGAGTGTTGTGGACAATGTAGTAGGTAGTGTCAGTGCCAGAGTGCACTGAACAGTGTTACAGTGTAGTAGATTGGCTGTGTCAAAGAGCTCTAATTGTTGTAGGAAATGTAGAGCTCATCGCATTTCCTCAGTACCACTTTATTTTTTCGACACAGGCTTTCAAAACGATTATTTCAATCTTGACTTCATTCTTGCAATATCCACACACTTCATTAGCTCAGAGAAGGCCTACTGCAGTGAGAGGGTTAATCAAGGCTTTATGTAACCTCTCCAGCTCGAAAATTCTCTCCTGAGGTCATAAAGGCGTTTGGGTATAGATAGTGCAGATCAAAAGGCGAGGATTAAAGCTGACAGTGTCATTTACTAGTACAACAGAGTGTGAGATAAGACGTGAAAATGACCAAGTTTGTTGCGGAAAGTGCCTCATCTTCAAGGCTATATACGAATATATATATATATATATATATATATATATATATATATATATATATATATATATATATATATATATATAATCAGTGTTGTAGGTCTCGAGACCAGTTTGATGTGGTCTTGGTCTTGATCTTGGTCTCGAAGCTTCTGGTCTCGCAGTTTTGGCTCGAGACCAGGTCGAGACCAGCATTACAAAGTGCATTGCGGCGTGGGGAAGGTTGGAGTTTATGATCATACACGGACAAAAATCATGGCTGATTCGATTCACGGCGCGCCATACAGCGTTGTACTCTCTAAAGATACTGCCTGGCTAGCGCTACGGTGATGATGGATGAGCTGAGCCCTGCGAGCGCCGATAGAGTGCGTGCAAGTCAAGACAGCAAGCATGACGTGGCCATTCTCGCAATGATAATCTCCGTTTGCACATACGCATACAGCTTTTGCGGCTCTGTTCACCTCCGTGTACTTCATATACGTGTATGGTATATGCAATCCCCGTATCCCTTGTACACGTACACCACAGGTTTAACTAGTTCGTTTGGAAAACGTAACCACAAAAGCTTCTATTTTCCTATGTTTGTTTCTTCATGCCAATGAAGAAATGAAAGCACAAATATTTTACGTACATGATCAGTTGTTCACAGATATTAAATTATATAAATATATTTCCTCCCTTACAGGGGCGTAGCCAGGATTTTGGGGCGATGGGGGCCAAGTCAGACATCAGAGGCTTCCAACCTTCGAGTTATGACCCTTCAGAGCTTCCAGATGGCTATCACGGAGGCCTGCAATGACTTCTGTGACCTTTTTAGAAGAAATCAGAATATTTTCTAGTGTTTCACAGCCACCCTCGTATTTCATACAACTTATTCACCTATGAGTGGGGGCTATGGCCATGTGGCCCAGTGGCGTTTCTAGCCCCACTAAAGAGGGGGGGAGCACCTGGGGTCCGATAAATCATCTGTAGTAGCAAGAAGGGTAGTGAGCAGACTGGAATGAGGGCCCCTTTCAAGGGGGAAGTTAGTGAAAACTGTTCTCTTAAACAAATAATAGGTACGACCGTAAGAAGTATTTGGAGCACTTATGAAAGTAAAATATGTATTTTATATTTACGAATTTTTTTTACTTCCCACCTCTGTATCGCGAAACCCCTTCTATCTCTTCTGTAATTATCCTGAAAAATAGGTAGTCCCCCTCGACTGTTCACGAGAAACGAGAGATGAATATGTTGTGTATGGAACGTTTGGGCACAGGTAAGCTCGGAGAGAAGTGAGAAAATTAGTCTTCCGAAAACCAGCTTTCGCATGAGGAAGATACAGCTATCCATGAGTACCATGGCACTGACAAACTATGCAACACCATACATTATAATTTCAAAACCGTACTTTCAAAAGCTTAAAAACTTAAGAAACTTTCAAAAGCCGAAACATTAGTGTGAAGGGCCGTAGGGAGCTATGACCGCGCCCCGAGGTGCCTGGAAAATGTTTGACATGGGCCAGAAAAAGAAGCAAAAATGTCACACTCTTGGTGTGGGCCCTGGTCCCTCCGTACTCTTCAGTTTTGGCCCCGGGAATTATCCCCATTGCCCTCTTCTCTCTTTCATTCTTCTTTTTAGTAACTGTCTTACCAGAAACTCCTCTACCTCATTCAACTTAAATTTGCTTAAATGGTGTTGAGTATCGCATCGATACATAATCTGCAACTGGGTAATTGGGGTACTAGTGCACTCACTTGAGGGGCTGAGACGCCCATGAAAACTGACCAGCAGTGCAGCACCTGCAGGCTGCAGCTACTTTTCATTCAATCAGCAGACACATATATTCTTGGTCTTGGTCTTGATCTTGGTCTTGGAAGGTCTGGTCTTGGTCTTGGTCTTGGTCTCGGAAGATCTTGTCTTGGTCTTGGTCTTGGTCTCGGAGGGTCTGGTCTTGGTCTTGGTCTCGAGGTACCTGGTCTTGACTACAACACTGATATATATATATATATATATATATATATATATATATATATATATATATATATATCTTTCATTCCTTCATTCTTTCCTCTTCTTTCTACCTATGGGTGACTCTGCACTGAGTGATAAGCCAAATGGTTTCCTGTACACCAGGAAACTATTTACTACGCTGGGTGGTAACCATATAACCAAATTTTGGCACCTGGTGGTTTAGTGGGTAATTATTGTGCTCCAATCGGATTGAGCAGGTGAAGGTTTATATCCAAGGGATGGTTGGGGTTTATTGCTCACGTAATGCCACTCAGGGATGAGTGAGGCTGGTCACTCTCATCTTAAATGTCGGGACCGGCTGCCTGGCCCAGGGCTCCTGCGCTCCTTGTGGGGCAACGTGGGATTGGATGATGGATGGATGGATGGATGGATGGATTATTATTATTATTATCATTATTATTATTATTATTATTATTATCATATATATATATATATATATATATATATATATATATATATATATATATATATATATATATACATAAATATATATACATAAATATATATATATATATATATATATATATATATATATATATATATATATATATATATATATACATAAATAAATAAATAAATAAATATATATATACATAAATAAATATATATATATATATATATATATATATATATATATATATATATATATATATATATATATATATATATATATATATATATATAATCATCATCACCAGCCATTACAAGTCCACTTGTGAACAAAGGCCTCCCCTAACCATTTCCACGAGTTACTTGACTGAGTCAATCTTTGCCACGTTTTCCCTGAAATTTCTCTATCCCATCTCTCCACCTCCTGTCTGGCCTTTTTCTGCTATGCTTACAATCTCTTGATGTCCAGCCAGTCAGCCTCTTGCTCCATCGGTTATTCCTTCTTCTTGCCACATGGCCTGCCCACCTACATTTCTGTTCTTTTATAGCTTCTATAATATCTTTGACTTTAGTCTGCTCTCTCACCCAAGTTGATCTTTTCCTGTCTCTTAAAGATATTCCCAACACTGACCTTTCCATTGCTCTCTTTGAAAGGATTAGTTTATTTTCCAATGATTTTGTCAGTTGCCAGGTCTCACAACCATACGCCATAGCTGGAATTATACACTCGTTATATAGTTTTCGTTTCATAGAAACTGGCAAGCTACTTCTCATAATGTATCTGTTTTTACGGAAAGCTTTCCATCCAATTGTAATGTGTCTTTTTATTTCGCTATCATTATCTTTCGATAATTTTAGTATTTGTCCAAATTAATTGCACTACTCGACTTCTTCAAGAATTTCTCCGCTTACTCTGATGACGCTCTTTGGTGTTTGTGGATTAAGCATTAGTTTTACTCCGGTTCATCTTTAGCCCCACTTTGAGACTTTCTCTGTTCAGGTCATTTAACATTTCTTGCAATGCCTCCGCTGTTTCTGAGATTAGGACAATGTCATCTGCAAATCCTAAATGGATTAGCTTTTCTCCATCTATGTTCACTCCTTTGTTTTCCCAGGCTTGCTTTCTGAAAATACGTTCTAGCCATACTGTAAATAATTTTGGTGAAATTGTATCTCCCTGACGCACACCCTTCTCAGTCTTAATTATTTCTGAGTCCTTAT
This sequence comes from Coenobita brevimanus, assembly GCF_032717465.1. Taxonomy (NCBI): domain Eukaryota; kingdom Metazoa; phylum Arthropoda; class Malacostraca; order Decapoda; family Coenobitidae; genus Coenobita; species Coenobita brevimanus. Next base: position 51,795,243 of record NC_136967.1, on the reverse strand, counting down.
GTAATTTAACTGTAGCAGTTCCCTTTTTATATGTGTTTTCGAGCAGTTTTACAGTGTTCTCATTCACTCCTTGTTCACGCAATGACTTTGTAATTGCTATGTGCCCCACTGAGTCGAATGCCTTTTCGTAATCAACAGAACCTAAGCACAGTGGTTTATTATATTCTGTAGTTTTCTCAATTAGCTGATTCATTGTGTGTAGGTGATCAGTAGTCCAATATCCGCCTCGGAATCCTGCCTGCTCACGAGGTTGGTTTTCCTCCAAATTTGTAGTTATTCTGTTCGTAAGGGCTTTAGTGAAGAGTTTGTAAATGACTGATAATAAGCCAATGTGTCGATAGAATCTAAGATCTTTTGAGTCACCTTTTTTGTAAGGTAAAATAACTATTGCATTACACCATGTTTTGGGAACTTCCTTCTTTTTTACACATTGAGTAAATAAGTGTGGAAGCCTATTTTGTACTTCTGCTCCTGCATCCAACAGTAAATCTGCTACTATTCCATCTTCTCCCGGAGCCTTCCCTCTTTTCATATTTTTAATAGAAATATTTACTTCGTCTGGTGCTATCTCAGGTATATCACTTATGTCAACTGGGAGTAGTAGGAGTAGGCAGCCCCGCCCAGAGAAGTACTACCGCTAAGGTAACGGGAGACTCAGGGAATTGCCTGGATATCATTTTTTCTCTTAGGCCTTGGTAGCTGGTTACACATCTTTCTGCCTCAAACATCAGACGGCATCGGGCTGCCCTCTTTACACAACACACACATCCACATTATATCACATTGCCTTAAACCTGCTATCCTCTCTCCATAAAACACCAATCTTCTCATTACATATCATACACATTTCACAATACATCCCTGCTATCCCCCACATAAAAAGAACCACGGCTGCTGCTATACTGGGAGTTAGTGAGGTGATTTCTCGGGTGACCACTACCGGCAGGGCTGGGTCGTCTGCACAGGGCCCTCCCGGTCGTCATCAAGCGACTGTGCCACCTCCAGTGTTGCGGCGCCCTAAATCTGCTCATCGGTGCAGTAAAAATTTTCTTTTGCAATGTTAGGGGACTTCACTCCAACATCAACTCTGTTCAAAATTTCCTCCAGTTTGAATCCCCTGATCTGCTATTTCTGACAGAGACACAAGTAAGCTCCACCTCTGATTTAGCTAGATTTAATTTTCCTGGTTATATTTTGATTCAAAATTTCAGACCTAAAGGAGGCGTATGTTGCCTTGCTAAATCAGAAATTGCCGTGGAGGAGATTACTAAATTTAATTGTCCTTATTTCGACTATTCCATATACAAATTAAATTCTTTTGGTAAAATTAAATATTTCTGTTTGTGTTTATCGTTCCCCTAATGCCCCTCCAGAGCCGAGTTTATTTGACTCTCTGTCTTCACAACTAAGTGTCCTCAACATTAATACTGCATCAGAAATTACTATTCTGGGTGATTTTAATATCCATAATGTGAAATGGCTCACTTATTCAGACAGAACTGATGACTCTGGTCTTCAATGTGAGCTATTTGCAGACTTATTTAACCTCACCCAGTTAGTCAGTCAACCCACCCGTGTACCAGACAACCCCGATCAAAATCCCCACCTATTGGACTTGTTTCTAACAACCAATTCAGATAATTATAGTGTCGAAGTGAAGTCCCCCCTCGGTTCCTCGGATCATTGTCTGATTCAAGGCACCAGTTTAACACCTACCACACCCTCCTGCTCTGAACAGCGTGGCGACTAAATGGCACTATGACAGGGCGGACTGGGAGGGACTCCATAATTTTTTCATGGATGTTCCTTGAACCTCCTTTTTCTCCCAAGATGTAAATTCCACTTTGGGCCACATACAGGATTTCATTAAAGTCAGCATGGGAACATTCATTCCCCATCATAATTACAGAAAAAGATGTAATTCTCCTAAATGGTTTGACCACAATTTGCTAGAGTAACAGAACATAAAACAGTAGCCTATAACACTTATACAAGGACAAAAACCAAAGAAGACTTTAACTATTACAGAAATATCAGAAACCATGCTAAAACTATCATCATCTTTCTAAATCAAACTTGCTGCATTGGCGAGCTAAAAAACTACTAAACAACCCAAATGATAACAAAATATTCTGGTCAACCCTTAATTCATTCAAAACTAACTTCACTACCACCTCTTCCATTCCACCTGTACAGTCCCCCAGTGGAAATCTAGTAAATGACCCACGTGGAAAAGCCAAACTTATTGACATTTTTTCAACAAACTCAACCCCAGATACAGAAAATTACAAAATTCCTGTACCTGATTTTGATTCCCCTCAAATACCTCCTTTCATGATTCACAACAGATACGTACAAGCTGTATTACAGAATCTCTCAGCAGACAAGCTACTGGTCCAGATGAAATTCCTTCAATAGTACATAAAAATTGCTACTCAGTGTTGGCTCCTGTATTGGCAAAATTTTTCCGCTTATACATCCGTACCTCAACTTTTCCAGCCTCTTGGAGAAAAGCAAATATCCATCCTGTTCCTAAAAAGGGGGCAACTTCTGATCCATCAAATTATAGACCAATTGCAATAACTTCCATTCTCGATAAAGTTTTTGAGACGGTAATTAGCAAACACATTATCAAGCATCTAGAAATCAATACATTAATCAATGATCGGCAGTATGGATTTAGACAAGAACGTTCAACTGTAGACATTCTTTGCCTTCTTACCCATCAGATTAACAAAACAATAGACCAAAACGGTGAGACACACACAATAGCACTAGTATATCAAAAGCATTTGACAAAGTATGGCATCGGGCTTTATTGTCTAAGATGTCACACTATGGCCTTGCATCACTGGTTCCTCTACTTTCTTCTTACCTTCATAATAAAAAAATACGGGTCATGGTAGATGGTATTTATTCTCAGTTTCATTCCATAAATGCTGGTGTACCTCAGGGATCAGTTTTGGCGCCAACCCTCTTTCTCATTCATATAAACGACCTCCTATCTGTCACACACAACCTAATACACTCTTATGCTGATGACTCGACCCTTCATAGTTCTTTCACATTTAGTACCTCCTTTACACAATTTGATATTATAAATTCCCAATTAAACTCAGCAATTTCTCTGAACCAGGACCTTTCTAAAATTAATCAATGGGGACAAACAAATCTGGCCTCATTTAATGCTCAGAAAACTAAATACATTAATTTCTCCAACAGAAAGAATCCTCGGACTCTCACATAATTTTAAATTATGTCAATATTCCCATATCCACTACAATTGATATCCTAGGTGTTACTCTAAACCCCAACCTAAACTGGACAGCTTATGTTAAATCCCTTGCTAAAAATGCTTCCAAAAATTGGGACTTATGTACAAAGTTCGTCAGTTCTTCACTGACGAGCAGATGACCACAATATGCAAAAGTCATGTACGTTCTCAGATCGAATACTGTTCACCACTGTGGAGTGGATGTGGAGCGGTTGCATTGATGCAGTTGGACAAAATTCAAAATAAAGCCATTAGATTAATCAATAATCCTGCCATCACGCGAGACCTTCCTCCATTATCAGTACGTACAGATGTTGCTTCTTTAGCATTATTTTATAGATATTTTTACCGTAAGTGTTCTGACGAACTGGCTTCAATTGTTCGTCCCCTTCACATTTTCTCCCGAAATACACGGGCAGCTGGGAGCAACCTTGAATTCACACTCTCTCTCCCGCAATCCAGAACCTCTGCTTATCAAAATTCATTTATCCCCAGAACTACTACTCTCTGGAATTCACTTCGTGGGAGTTGTTTCCCACAAACATTTAATCCACCTCAATTCAAATCCAGTTGTTATAAATATTTTATGAATGGAGGATGCCTTTAGGCACATGGACTTTTTTTTTTTCCTTTGTTTTTCCTTCCTTCATTCATTATGAAAAATTCAAAATGAAAAGTTAGCTATTGATACTACGGTCTTTGATGCATACAGTTCTTTGTAAAATTCTTCAACTCTCTTCATCATCTTATCTCTGCATTTAATGACTTCACCGTTTTTTTCTTTTAGTGATGTCAATTGTTGCTTTCCTAGTGCCATTTTACTTCGGACCTGTTTCAGACTTTTTCCTCTTTTGATGGTTTCTATGATCTGATCCGTGTTTCTCTTCCTTTTCTCTTCTCTTTGTATTTTGTTAAGCTTATTTATTTCTGCTCGTTCTATTTCATCTTTCTTTGTTTTAACTTTTATTTCCTTTCTGTTTTACATAAGCCCGAGTGTCTTTTCTAAATACTTCTTGGTTTTGGCTGTATTAGGTTTTCCTACTATCGCCGCTAATTCTTCTAGCACTTTCTTTAGTCTGTCATTCATCTCATCAATGTCACATTCAGTATTACTTTAAGCCTGGAACGTGTTCCGTATTTCCAACTGAAACCCTGCTTTGTTTTCGTTTACTTTTATTGGGAATATCTTTTTATCTTTAATCATCTTCTTTCTTTCACTTCTGAAATTGAATCCGGCTGTGCAACCCACCATTCTATGGTCACTTCCGATATTTACTTTGTTGATTGTGACATTGTGATCATGTTATATCTGCTCTCTCTCTCTCTCTCTCTCTCTCTCTCTCTCTCTCTCTCTCTCTCTCCACACACTCATATATATATATATATATATATATATATATATATATATATATATATATATATATATATATATATATATATGTGTGTGTGTGTGTCAAACCAGAGAACAGTATACATCAATATATACCAATGATAATTCAGATATCAGAGTTCAGATAACAATATTAACCACTGCAGCTATTCAGACTGTGTACTGTAGCCTGGTAATGAATATCTCCACTTCCAATGACTAGATAGCTTTCCGCATCTGTATATGATTTCAACATACGATAACCTGGAAGTCTTGATGTCGCAATAAACTTGACACTCCATAACCCTCCTACGTCACAACCACACTCCGCTATGGCGACAGGCGAATCCGCCTTGAGCACTCATCACAGCCACAGTCCTCCCTCAGTCGTTCTCTTTCTCTGTTCACAAGAATTGCAATTTATTCACAGTGGTTAAAGTGTATGCCCAACATGCACTAACCCTACACCATGAAGTAATAACATGGTACTTTCCCTATATCTTGAGCCAGAAAATAGTAAAATTATCACATCAACAACACGTACAACTGTATACCTCATCTAAATTAGTAAATAATTAAATACCATTTCATGCTTCTGTCACTACCACGTACCTTATAAATTATTAACAGTACACAACTACCATTTGTGAAACATCTGGACTGATTCACTTATTCCTTATTTCACAAAATTAGCTTACACAGTTACGAACACTTTGTATATCTATGTCGTATTATGAACATACACACCGATCACTTCTAAGTCATAACATACCTTATTGTGATAACACCTGGAGTCAAGCAGAAACACCCTTGTTGACCTAGTCTCTAAGGACTGGTTCAGGACTTTTGGTTGACACCTGCTTCTGTGAGCCTTTTTGCCTCACACCAGAATTACAGTGTGACTGACTCCCTTGCCTATCCACCGCCACCGAGACACCGTCAATGTCCCCACAACCATTAAACAATCAAAACAAGCCCTATACTTCTAATCCAACATTTCAATGGGTGCGTGACAAAATATAGTAGATGAAATGCCTGCAAAACATGTCGCTGCCAAGGCAATTTGCACAAAAGAAAACCCAAATCAAGATCCATTCTTTCCGATGTGCCTGGTAACACTGCGTTCAATACTTTCGCAATTCCAATGACTCGGTTGGCTGAGTAAAATCGTCCAGCTTTATTGAGAATAGAGTACTGGAGTCCCGGCCACGAGATGAATAAAAGACCACAAGTCACAGGAAGTAGACAGTTCTTGAGTTGTTACTGTTGTGGTGGCTCATCTAGACTTGAACTCTGTGAGCTACCGGCTGAAACTCTCCCTCTCCTGTAATCCATCATCTTCCTTTTGCGGGATAGGGAAGGAACTGATGGACAGTCAAGAATTAGCAAGTTGGATCAGTTCAAGCCGAAACCATTATATCACCACAACTAACACAGTATCCATATGTCGGAATATTTCTTAAGGCTGTTCTCGACACTTCAGAGTGCGATATCATTCATATTTCTTGTGTTCCAAAAAGTCAGGGCTGATAGTACTGTGAACCTAACTTTATCACCCACGGTGTAGTTATTCCAGCAAACATCTACGTCCATGTCACAAACAGAAGGCTGAGGATTAATAACAAACAACCGGACGTTGGTCATTAATAAATGCAATTAATTTTCACCAAGTCATAGTCTTTCCCTACAATATGACATGCAACAGTCGAATTTATGTCCAGAACCTTAACTTTTTGCTGGGTGAATAAGGGTGAAGAGAAGGTAACAGTTTTGTTTAACTTAGGTCAAGCCTTTGGCAGTGAAGGAGTTAATGAAGGCAACTGCACTGTTGAGCTTCTGATTAAAATATTCTTCTGGGGATAACAACAATGATACAGAATACATCCAGGTAGGGACGATGTTGACCATCGCTTACACATCACTATTGTGCATCCGAGTTGCACGTGATGTACAGCACTGCAGTGCAAACACAAGCTGGGTTAAAACTACAGTGAAACTATATCACTCGCAATGTAGTTAATACAAGCATGATTTCATAGAAGTTGAGACTTACCACCGCTCACCTCTCAGGGCCACGCCATCTGGTCATACCATACCCAGGATCACGTATCGTAAATTTAAGGCAAGCGACCAAGAAATATAGTTGTTAGAGCATGACAACAAGAGAAGAAGAAACAGAAATAATATCACTTTGGCAAATGTAAAAAGAATTATTCGTAGTGAAGGAATAAGCTCTCCACTTGGCTTATCTGTCTGATAAATTACTAGATTGTGAAGTGGGGGAGCAGTAAAATGTAATTGCAGTATCAATAATAAAATAAACAAGATGTCAAATAGCCTGTCCTAAGTTAATGATATCGTCTGGTGGCAGCATGGATGAAACAAGTAGCAGCACAACCATTCTATATAAAGGATATTTTTTTTCTTGCTCTTAACGAAAGTGGTAGGAAGTCTAGGAAGGGGGCAGTGGAAGCTAGAAGAGAAAAAGATCAATAATTGTGTCAGAGGGGGGCCTGAGGAGCATTCAAAGAGTGTTGAGATTGGCAGTAGGTGGTGTAGTGGAGCCTAAAGCCTCCCATACACGCACAGTTCTATCTGACAGTGCTCCTAAACTGATATGCCTGAAGTCCGCCGCGTTTGCCCTTACACTATATAGCCCTAAATTCAATTCTCACTGTGACAGCACGATGGTGAAACCGCTTTATCTCTACGACAGTCATACAATTCTTTGCTACCAATTCTTGCTGGAGTAATCACTATAAGGCAAGAAAGGAAACATTATAAGTCGTGCAAGAAATGATTGCTAATAATGAGTGAAATTTTCTCACACTACACTTCTATCTGAATTCGGTTTGGGTGGCGACTGGACTGGTTCAGTCATCTACGTATCGATCAAGTAACTTACAATACTTGAGGCTGTTGCGGGTCGTTGTGTCTCTCATCAAGAAAAAAGATACCTGCATCACGAAACCAATATCTGCTCATGAAAGGCTGACCGCTACACAGAGATCCCTTGCTAATGGGAGATCATACCAGGGTATGAACTTCTCCAGTGCAATATTAGCAAGAGCACTAGAGCGAATTCGAATTATACCTGAAACTTTTCAAGTAATCTGGGAATCACCTGCAAATTGAGTATTTACAGGTTATTTAAAACGCATCATTGATACGACTGAATAGACAGGTTGTAGAAAAATATGTTGTTGAAAACATACTGTAGAATACTATGACATTAAAACAATTAACTTACCTCTTAAGAATAAAACTGTACGTGAAAATATTACCTATATTTCGCTGAATAATTTTATCTATAAAGAATATATGAAATAATGTATTCTCTACGTGCTTACGGACCGTGACAAAACTATGAATTCTATGTCAATAAAATGAACCTTGAGCAAAGTAAGTGTCCGTATGATTATGGGTGTAATGTAATAGGTATATTAGGACCTGAAACCACTGTCGGTTGAAACTGTGCATGTATGAGGGGCTCAAGAGGGGATTGAAGGAGTAAAGCGAGGCTAAGGAACACTGCACAGGATTCAAACAGTTAATATCATAATCAAGGGAAAATCCAGGAGAGGCTAGTCTAACTAAATTATAGAGGCAAAGAATTTGGGCCGGCTGGAGAGAGCGATTCTTTTCCAGAGAGCTACATTTTATCATGGCTTGAGAAGGGGAAAATCATTCTCTCTCTCTCTCTCTCTCTCTCTCTCTCTCTCTCTCTGTCCATCTTTCCGTCTATTTGTACTGAAATTGCCCATTGCGTTCACGCCTGTTATTCAGTTATTCTCTCTCTCTCTCTCTCTCTCTCTCTCTCTCGACAGATAGGTATAGACAGATAGATAGATAGATAGATAGATAGATATACACACGCACAAAAGCGCCTCTGGCCCCCCTGGTCATGGTGCGATTGCGCTTGCGGAGGGCATTTGGGCATCTCCTATGTACCCTGACTTGGAGCAGATGCTTATCGAGACTTAGGTCAAAACTGCCCCTAAGCTGTTTCTTTTACATTTAATTGTGCACTGTAAAAAAAGACAAAACTGCTTATTTCTTTTCAAGTTCAAAGTATTGTGTGGCTTCATAAATGATGTACTTACGGGTATTTTTACCACGTGATCAGCTCAGAGCACCGCATGGTACATGAACATATGAAGAAACTGGTACAAATTCGACACACAGGAAGACGCTAACAGATGCGATGTACATGTGATTTCCTCAGGGCACCTCAGCTGATTTGATAAAAGAGAATTACCTCAAGAGAAACTCACCAATTGGAATAGAACGCCTTGAAGCACTGAAATCGAGAATTGCATGAGAGTGTCTAAACTCTTTTTTGATCTCTAACGGCTGGTTTGAAGCAGGGATGCTAACTTTGGCATGGATCGAACGCTCAGTGTAATCCAGTGGGGACACACAACAGCCTGAAACTGGCTCCCAAGTGAAACCCCGCCGATGAGATTTCGTTTGCCTCCTACTGGGAACCCAAAGGCTGTGGACACCGAGTTTCATCGGATTTGAAAGATCAGTTTCAGAGTTTTTTGACACACACACACACACACACACACACACACACACACACATACACATTTTACTCAAACAGTATAATAGATGTATATATATAAATCTATCTATCCATTTATTTATTTATCTATCTATCTATCAATCTATATGCCTGTCTGTTTGTGTTAAAATTGCCCAAAGCGTTAACACCTGTTATTCAGTTATTAACTAAATGTTACTTTACGATTTTAAAATCTTAAAATCGCAAGGTTAACCTGAGTTTTCGAGAGAGAGAGAGAGAGAGAGAGAGAGAGAGAGAGAGAGAGAGAGAGAGAGGAAAGAGAGAGAGAGAGAGAGAGAGTTTGTACATATACTGTGCTGCATATTTATTTGTACAGTAACATATAAGTGTGCACCAGCTCAGAGCTGGCCAGGTTTTGCTGTGCTTGCAAACATTCTCATTTAACCACAACAGAGTTCCTTGCAGCTACAGTATGCATTCCTACTATTACATCATACAACTATCTATATATTAAGGCACATCCATTACAATTCTCCCCTGGGTTGATGAAATGTCTCCCGACATGAGATGACAAGAAGAATATCAATAGATGACTAAACTACTAGGATACTATTGACGATAGTGGTGAATAATATGATTTAATAATTAAAAAAAAAAAAACTATGTGGCCACGATACTAACAAGAGAATGCTCTCAGCAAGTGATTACTTAATAAAACGTTAAAGATAAATGAATGAGATAATAAGAGGAGTCCACGTGGAATTCAATATCAGGGAACAAAATGAATGTAAGGAATGTGTACCCAGAAACAAAAGGTAATCAAGTCAGTGAATAACATGATGGAATAACGGCAGACAACAATCAGTTGTGTGATAATGAGCACCAGTGAGTATACAGAATTAAATATAAAAGTGTGCTAGATAAAGTTATTGATACATTTAAGTGATAAGTAGAAAAACTATAGCAATATATACTGTATAGGATCGTCAATGAATTCGGAAAGTGCTAAGGCCTCATAATAATTTGACAACAAGGCAAACACGAAGTTCAGAATATTATAAGTCTTTTCCAGTTATATGTTATACTGCTTACAAATCTCAGTAAAGAGACCGTTGTTGAACTCAGAAACATTATCAGTAATGATGTTTGATGGTGCAGTAAATGGGCAATAACATGATCTATGAAGGCAGGTGCAACACATTTGCCAATCCTATTTTGAAGAGGCACGAGAACACAGTAACATGAGAAATAATTAACAGTCACGGATAGTTACGCTGCATCTGACTCGGTAAGAGGTAGCTTAAGGAGATCAACTGAAATAGTATGCCATGAACGTAACGGAACTTGATACTGTAAAAGTGGAGCAGGTGATCCAGTTGATCTTTTATTACTATTACAGGAAACATAGAAATTACAATAAACGTTCGTATCCTTATGCATTGCAGACCAGTAAAATGAAAAACGTGCTTGTCTGAAGCACAGATCTTTCCCTGGATAGGGTGCGCGAAGTGTATAAAGAATGCTGTGGATTACTTCAAGAATCAATTCAGTGGGAACAACGAGCTGACCCACCCCTCTGTCTAAGGCATGTCCCTACCTGTAAGGCCTGTTTTCCTGTACAAGATATCATTGTCCAACACAGGCTCATCTACTGACACTGGCAGAGTAGGCAAGGATGAGGAGCCTCCTAACTCAACGAAATAGACCACAGACCACAGAGGGTCTGTGTGCTGGCAACCATGAGCAACATCTGACATAAGGGTGGTGCTAGGAAAATTACTACGTTGGCATGGTTAGGCTGCAGCTGCATGATGAGGAAGAGCATCTGCTACTACATCAGATTTACTAGGCACACACTCAAAGGCTGGGGATGAAGCCTTGAATAATAACTGGCCATCATGCCAGTTAGATGTCTTCCTCTGACTAAGTCATGATGTACCAGATGATTTATGTGGAAATGAATGTGATGCCCTAAATTATATTCCGTAAAAGTTTGAGAGATAAGACAACAACTAAAGTTTCCCAATGAAGGACACTCTACTGTACTTACCTCCGACAACACTGAGGGGATGACTAGCGTACAGTATTACACGATTCCTCTTTGCATAATCAGCTTGCACCAATGATGCCCCTAGGTTTACATCAGATGCATCTATACAAAAGACGAAAGGCTTCTTTTTTTTTTATCAGGAAATACCAAGACAGGAGCATTAACGTGTGCTGTCTTCAGTGTTTCAAAAGCATGAGACTGGTCACGTGTCCACACAAAAGTTTAATTTTTCTTAAATAATTTAGTACGAGGGGCGGCGACTGAGAATAGCCATGAATAATTATTATTCGCCGGTAGTAGTTACTCAGTCCGAGGAAACTTCGTACATTAACAGCACTGATGGGTTTTGAAAAGTCAGCAACTGCTTTAATCTTTTCATCTGAAGTATGAGTTCCCTGTGCATGAGCCACATGTCCAAAAAATTTAATTTTCTTAGCAGAATATTGCATTTACTGGGTTTGATTTTAAGACCTGCAATTTTGAGACGATTAAAAACTTGCTGAAATTTCGTCAGATGTTCTGGGCCTACTCATGGCAATGATGTCATCTGGGTAAGCAAAAAGAGAATGATCAACCCTACTACCGACTAATGAATGGATTAGCCTCATGACCATTGATGGGAGTCTTTTGAACTCCTATTGGCCACAAGGGGTGCTGAATGCAGTTATGGGGCGAGATGACATTATTTCAACTTGCCAGTAATCACTAAGAAGATCAAAGGAAGTAAAAACGGTGTTATTCTCTCCAAGTGCTTCCAGTATGTCTGTCAAGACTGGAAATGGGATGATCGGGTAAAGTGACCGAGTTTACTTTATGGTAGTCAACAACGGGTCTGAATACATCTCCTTTCATTGGGACAAAGATGAGCGGACTATTTCCTGAACTGTCTGAGTGTTCAATGACGCTTTGTTCAGGCATACCCGAAATGAAGTTGTCAGCCATAGAACATTGGCTATGGTAGTCTGCATGCTGGCAAATATCCTGGATGAGTACCAGAAACAAATTCAGTGGTATGTGGGACAAGATTCGTCTTACCCATAGGTTCACCAGAGATGGCAACATCTCTATAGGTCTGCAAAATATCAAGTAACTGTCATGTATCTTTAGGACAATTACCAGCATAGGTAAGAGAAAATGTAAGGAGAAACAGTCATAGCAGAATCCCTTGAGTTTAAAACGACGTACACACCATGTGCATGATCATCATAAGATCATCTTTAGCAGTTACGAAGAATGGTGTATCCCGGCACAACATTACAGCCTATGGGTACACTTGGAAAATGCGACTCTTTGTACTACTTTTATGTTTTAGTGGAGCACTGGTAACATTTGGTAGGTAGAGATAACACTAACCATTAATGTTGCACCGAATACAAGATTAACACGTAAGTTAAACCATTACACAACACGTCTCAGATAAGATCATGGTATCCACTCCTTCTTTCGCATCTACAACACGAACGGAGACTTTTGTGAATTTGTGCGGCAATAAAAGCCGTACATTGTTTTGTAACCGCCATCTTCGTCTTCGCGTGTTGCAAAATATCATCCAGAATTTTTGAGATAGCTAACAGAGACATGGATGAGTCAGCCATTGTTTCACTGCTAAAGGAGGCCCATGTGATACTGCAACACATTCTCTTCATTATTTTCGACTGGTAGCTGTGAAACAGAAGTTACTTTAGGCTGTGTCACCGAATTTACCTGTGAAGGGACAGAGTGTCGGTAGTCCATACCTGGCACATAGAAACCATTTACTTCAATACTTGTTTTGAACAACAGAATAGAGGAAGGAAATACAAACGAATAAAAAAAAAAATCATACACCAGATTACTGGCGTCCTTCATTCATAAAAAAATTGTATCAGCTGGAATTGAACAGCTGTAGGTTGAAGTTCGTGGGGAAACAGCTATAGGGAAGCGATTTCCAGAGAGATGCAGTTCGGGGAATAAAAGAATTCTGATAGGCAGAAATTCTGCAAATGGCTGTATGACATTCCAGCCACGAGCACTACCAGGTGCCCGTGTAGCACGAGGGAAGGCACGGAGAGGTGGCATAATGGACGCATCATCGTCTGAGCATTTGCCATAAAAGTATCTGTAAAATAATGCAAGGGAGGTAACATTCCTTCTTACTTGTAGGGGAGGTAGTTTATTTGTAATAGGGTTATGAACAATTCCAACAGCTTTGTTTTGAAATTTGTCTAGCTGTTTTAATGCAACCTTTCCACATCCATTCCACGAGGGTGAGCAATATTCTAGCTGAGAGCGCACATGACTTATAAGTTACAGGTAACTGCTCGTCAGTGAAGAAGTTACGAACTCTGTACAATAATCCAAGTATCTTTGAGGCGACTTTAGCAAGTGGTCTGACATGAGAGGTCCAGCTGAGGGCACTGTTAGGTGAAACACCGAGAATTTCAATACTTTTGAAGATGGGAATATTAGTAGCACTGAAGGTAATCTACGAACCTGGCAATATCTGTCTATTGGTAAATTTTATATATTTGGTTTTACCAGCATTAAATGAGACAATGTTGTTTTGTCCCCATTCAGTGATCTTGGATAAGTCATGATTTATGGAGTTGGCTGTTCTAAGTTCAGAGTTAGAGATATTAAACTCAGTGAATGGGTGTTGAGTGTGAAAGAACTGTGAAGTGTTGAGTCATCTTCATATGAATAGATTGGAATGTGGGTGACAGAGAAGAAATAATATGCACTAGGAATAGGGTTGGCACCAGAACTGATCCTTGTGGCACGCCGGCATTAATTGAATGGAAATTGGAAGACACATGATCTACGTTTACTCATATTTTTCTGTCACTGAGAGATGAGGAAAGCAGAGGAACAAAAGACGTTACTCCACAGCAAAGGAGTTTGGACAGAAGGGAACAGTGCCACACTCTGTTGAAAGCTTTAGAAATATCAAGGGCTACTGCAGGGGTTTCTCCATGTTGGTCAATTGACTGATGGATGGCATGAGTCATGAGATTGAGTATGTCAGTGGTGGATTTTTCGTGATGTAAACCATATTGTTCTTCACTATTTCAGTTGTTAGATTCAAGGTGTTTAACTATGTGCTTAGTAATTACAATTTCAAATACTTTACCAAGAGAGGACGTGATAGCCATTGGTCTGTAATCAGAGGGGTCAGAGGAACTTCCTTTCTTTGGTACTGGGTGGGTATTGGATTCTTTCCATGAATCAGGGAATGAAAATGGTACGTATGCATAGTCTGAATAACATAGCTAGAACAGAGGCAAGTTCTGCGGAGCACTTTTTCAAAACAGTTGGAGGAATTCCATCTGGACCTGGAGCTTTGTTGGTTGGTAAATTGTCGAGGATGGATTTTGCATATCTAGTCTGTATTTTAAGTGGAACAATTTCGGAAGAGTCAAGTTCTAGTACTGGGACATTATGGCTGATATCCTCTAAGGTAGAATTTCTGGCAAATGTACTGGCAAGGATATTCGCTTTACCACGCGGATCTTTTTTCTTATTTTATGTGTCCGACTCTGGGCATAGGCTTCACAGCCTGCACTCAAGGCCCAGTAGTCCTCCTACATACATACATACAACTCTACATTTCACCACTTCGGCACTAACACCCACCGTCCATATAGAATACATGTTAGGGCTGTCTCATACAGGACTGGTGTATTGGTATTAGCGGGGGTATTTTTACGACATGTCGGCGGGTCTTCTAGTAGAGGCAAAGTCTGATTTTTATGAAATTCAAATCCTCAAACTGTTCCCTGCCCCAGTCGGGATTTGAACCTGGGTCCGGTAGGACTGCAGGCCACCTCTCTACCGATTTGTAATGTTACTGTCTGTTGATTTAAGTGAGGGAATGGGTGATGACTTGTTAGAGTAATTATTGAAAGAACTGAGAGTTGACCAGGATATTCTATTGTCATTAGGACTGTTAAGTTTTGATGCTTTGTTTTGAAGAAACTTTTGATTTAGCGAGATTTATTACTGCTTTTGCATGGTTTCTAGCAATCTTAAATTGGCAGAGTGATTCAGATGTTTTTAATTTTAAGTATGAGCTATATGCTAATGACTCTTGGGCTGTTGCTCTGGCACAGATGCTATCAAATCAATCTTTGGAGAGTTCGATCTTTTAGTGAACTGTTGACTTAGTACGAATAAATCCATACCAGCTAGTATTAAGTCACTGATGTTCGACTAGGTAGAATTGATATCACTAGAGAAAAAAGACTGCCATGGAATGCCAGCAAGATAATTTCTAAATCCAGCCCAGTTTGCTCTATCAAAGTGCCATCTGGTCACCCTGAGAGGTTCAGAACGGAGAGGTTTGGGGGAGCCGACTAATGAGGCTTTGATGAGGTTGTGGTCGGTAGATCCAGGTGGTGACAGTAATTCTATTCTGTATTGAGCTGGATTATTTGTCAGTAATAGATCCAAGAGATGGGCATTATAGTCAGGATTATCTGGTATTTTGGTTGGTTGCATTACGAATTGCGTGAGATTAAACGATCCTGCAAAAAGCTTTCACTCTATACCAGTATTGTCAGTCCTGGCAGAGTGCAATAACCATTCTACAATATGTACAGTACGTTAAAATCACCCAAAATGGTAATTTCGGTGCTAAGGGTAAGGTTAAGGTTACTCAACTCTGTGGATATGGAGTCAAATACACTGGGTTCTAAAGATGCATTGGAGGAGCAGTAGTCTACACGGATAGTTTTGGTAATATTTAGATAATTTAGTTTATACTAGGTGGTAGGTGGTGGCGACCATCATCCACTCAATGGATGTAGTGCTACCTACTTCTTCCTTAGTCTTTATCATTCTTTTTCTGTGCCTGTCTTCCTCTTTCTCCCATCTTTCCTGTCACTTCTTATTGCTTTTGTTTCCTTTACAGGTGGCTTTACATTGAGTGACAGGAAACCATTTACAACGCTGGGTGATAACCATATAACCAAACTATACGTGCTCCCTACGTGTCAAAAAGTGGGTTGGTGGAGGGCTAGTGCCCCTCCCCGTAAAACAAAAAACTCAAAGTCAAATGACCACCCCATACGGGATTATGGCGTCTGGCAATAGATAGATAGATAGTTTATACTGAGAGTAATCCAAATTAGTTGGAGTGAATTTTAAAACAGTGTCAACTGCATACTCAGATTTGATATAACAACAGGGACCACCCCTGTTACGGAAGTTTGTGAGATGATAACTAGGAAAACAAAATGGGGATATTTCGGTAGAGGGAGATATTTGGGGTTCTGTGAGGAACAGGGCTAGTGGGGATACGGATTGTAGGAAACAATGAACTGAACTGAAACTGATACTGAGACCACGGATCTTTGTGAAGAATAAGGCCGCACCTGCACTTCTTCACTGACGAGCATGAACAGAATTTGCAACAGTCACTGCTGGCACAGTTGCTTGATAATGGCCGACCCTGTGCAGCCAACCCTACTCTGCCGGTGATGGCAGGCCAAGATACCACCTTGTTTGCTACTAGATCAATTGAATATTGTGTCATGGTGTCAATACTAATCAAAACATCCGCAGAATACTAAATTTACTTTGTGATATAGAACTCAGCTGTGAGGCGATCTATTCATTATAAAGTGGCATTTCAAGAGTTACCTTGCCCTTTGCGTAAAATTCTTTACCACCAACACCACAGCCAAAATTCAGGTGGCTCAAGTATCCAAACACATCTTGTGTTCTTCTTAATATTGTAAAGGGATGATTCAGAGATTAGGCTTACAACAGACCCAGAATCCTTAAAAAATTATATAAGAACCCCCTCACAATTACCTAAGGCTACTACATTTATGTAAGACAGAGGACCGACCTGTTGTAGGGGCAGCTCATTAGTAGGTAGGTCAGACTTATGTAGTGTCATTATGGAGGATTCTGTTGGTTCTGGTGCGGATCTACCCCCGACTGTTTGTTGGCAAGAGCACAACATGTGATGGTACAATGATAAGGACTTATGATTGTTGCAGTATGTACTACCTACTGACGGCGAAGAAGAGTTGCTACTGAACGGACTACAGGGCAACTGCAAAGATGATCTATTATCACAACTGTGACCACATTCAGCTGAAAGTTTCTTATAACAATGAAGTGTTCGATGATCTCAGCGCTAACAATACCAACAAACTGTTTTAACTCTATTCGAAGATCTGGTGTAATGGTCGGATTTTATATATATATATATATATATATATATATATATATATATATATATATATATATATATATAGATAGATATATATATATATCCCACCGTTGTTGTCAGTGTAATGGTGAGAAATTGGATTTCCCACCGTTGTTGGTTCTGTTTAACTTACTCGTTGATAATACAAATGGTACTCAACATAAGTCTCCCCTCAATGACTGATAAAGTATTCACCTCAGTAAAAACAAAGGGGGGAAGTACTTCGACTTTGAATGATAAAGGTTAATTGCTTAACGGATATTTTTGGTAGCGTTTGTAGTTTTGGTCGAGTCGAGAATAAGTCAGTACCACGTGTGTTAGTCGTTCCCAAAGAGGAGGAATCTTGAACTGGAAGGGGAGTGAGTTATGCGTGAGAGGACATAATTCCCTTGGTTGGGTATCAAAATTACATATACTTTACTTTAATAATTCTATACTGGTTAATCAACAGACATTTTTGAATTACATGACCTTTAATCATATGTAAAAGGGTTGTAAATTAAGCCATAGTTTGGGCGAAAGTCATACAGTACTGTTACCAAGCGAAACAATTTGAATATTCAACAGTGACTTCTGAGGTCATCACACCACATTCCCCACTATCGGTCATTCTTGGGCTCGTCAATAGCCTCAAGACTGGGACATTTATTGACATGAATTGTCTTTTCGGGCTGGCATAGCCTCGAACCAAAAATAATCACTCTTGTTCTATTTCGTCGGGGCAGTATAAACTCATCACACAATTCACTAATAATTCATAATCACTAATAATTCATAATCACTAATAATGCGTAATCACTAATAATTCATGATCACTAATAATTCATAATCACTAATAATTCATAATCACTAATAATTCATAATCACTCAGGCTTGTTTAGCCTCGAGGAACAACTCAAAAATCACATTTTTCTTACAACCACTAAATTCACTTCAACACTCCCAATATTCCTAACCTATGAATAAAAGAGAAAAGAAAACGGTTGATGAGTTTGAATTCGCCTTTCCGTTACATGATCACATTAACTTTCAAAATTCTGTACCTTATCGACTATAAAAAAAGGTTCACCTGATTGATTCATAATTCAATTTCTACTACATTCAGTTTATAAAACTATTCATGGGTAGTGTACGTGTGGGTGTACATCAAGTCTATGGGCAATATCACATGATGGCCTCGTGCACGCCCCAAAGTCACGGTGTCTGTGAATTGAATCAACGTCTGTTATCCACGACGTCTGGGTAGCCAATGTACGTTGAGCTTTTAACAACATTACTTCATATTGTTCACGTCAAGCAAGAATTAAAACGTCAAGCAAGAATTAAAACCAGCAAGGGGGGGAGAAAGGAGGAATGTGTACAGCCTACCTGAATCAACGTCTGTTATCCGCGACGTCTGGGTAGCCAATGTGGCATTGTCGGGCACGTAGGGACGCTACTGCCAGATCAAATGAGACTGTGTTTTTGCGATATGGTGAGGTTTAATTCTCTTCACTATTTATATTACATTATTTGGCCTTTTTTGCCTATTAATTTCACATATTTGGATTCTAGCAGCTTCATTAGTAATCATTTCACGACAATGATACGGAAAGAATTGCATACCCATTATTATTCTATTTAAGGTTTAAACTTGGCGCCCGGCAACGACGCACAAGCAAGGGGAATGTTGCACGCATCTGTTATTCGTTACTCCCATAGCTCAACACTTCCAGTTACACCACCTATGCACAGATACAGAGATATAGACATATAAAAATAAAGTTATCCCTACATCGATCATTAACACATGAACTACTACTTAGGACAGGAGCCTTATAGACTAGTATTCAGATTACACCCTATCTATAGCACAGCTATAAGAGGAACTATCTTGTGACGTAGGTCTTGCACGCGACATGGACGGGAAACGTTTCGTTGCGCATCAGTTTCTTTACTGGCTGGGCATAAACCAGTCCCTGACCTGAGGCTAGTAAGACTAATAAGCAGGAGTTGAAGTGGATGGGTGAACCACGCGGACAGGCTGTGTTGGTGAAACACGGAGTTCCTCCTCTGTCTGTCTACCTAAGAAGAGTAATTCATCATCAGGATAAAGTGAATCTCTAACGTAGTGTCCAATTCTTTTTTACTGAGGCTATTTAGGAACCGTGGACAGCTAAACCACATTGCAACATTTTCCTAGGGCAGACTAGTTTTAGCACCGTTTATTTCCATCCAATGATTGTTTTACAGAACATAAAGTTCAGTACCTGTGGCAGCAGCCGCAGCTGGAGGGACTTACTTATTCCCTTGCATATTTTGCAACAGTCCATTAATACTGATCAGACAACTAGCTTTAGTGTGGGTGCAGATGAACTCATAAATTTGAAATAGTGATCATCAAACGCCTCACACTATCCAGAAAATTAGATGTCACAAGAGAACCCACTACTGAACTACCATTATCTAGTCTACCTGTGAGGTATGCTATCTTATCGCTGTCTGTTGTAGGTCTTTTGTTATTAGTTTCAGATTTGACCTCACTAACTGAATCACAAACGGTAATATCATTACCCATACCTGTGAATTTTGGACGTGATGCATCTTCCAAGATTATAGTCTGTGGAACAGTGCCATTTTAAGGTTGAGTGGCCATGGTGATAGAAGTAGAATAAGCAAAAATGGGAATGGTATTAGGAGCACTAATTTCAGTTACAGTCGCAACACATGGGCATGGTAGGACGGTGGTGAAAGAGAACCTTCATCAAAAGATGAGCAAGAAATATGTGAAGTACTGGGGGTAAGGAATGAAAAATCAACACTGGAAATATTAGCTGAAACAAAAGAGACGGTTCTTTGATTCGAAATGATAGTTTGTGACTTAGCTGATGGAACACTATCGGATTTAACATTAGATTTCCCGCTTCTCAAGCATGTAAGACTGTCATGCGAATGCTCAACTCCACTGGAACCAGACAAGCTTTCATCGCCGGACGAAGGTGTGTCATCAGTTTCAGTAAATGTAAACTTATGAAGTAAGATGTTACAAGTAAGGTGGCAGAAATAAGCACAATGAAAGTATAAAGGCAGGTACTCATATGAATGAAAGGGCATGAAAAAGAATGCAAGCAAGAGAGATGAATTGGAAAAGATGTTTTAAGTACAATGAAAACTAAAATGCATTAACACAACACTAAGAAATGCAAAACAAGAAGTAGTAGTAGTTCGGAGATAAAACTGTCTGGTGGTAGGTAGCAGTTATGAATACATTCTGCACTGAATGACTACACTCACCACAAAATTTTACAGAGGATTCTACACCATTCCCATAATATTGTGAAAGAGAATTTGGAAATGGGAATAGGGGTCAGCTGGTGTGTAGATGATAAGTCCAAAAGCTCAGCAGACGAGATCACACATACATACTGTTGCATATATACAGCTGAACACATACGATGTTAATAGGCTGGCTCTGGCTAGTTTGGCTAGTTAAGACCCAAATGTATGCTCACCAGGTTGTGAGTTAAAGGTATCGTTGGGGGGAATGTGCACTGGCTTGGTGGTAACATACCTACGCACGCGTTTGACTGTGATTCACCGTCGATCCTCGGTGCAAGGAGAAAGTGATGTCACGTTACTGGAAATAGATCATTGCGGCATGGATGACGTCACAACACCGTCACCTCACATCATGTGAACAACACTGGAGCTAACTGGTTGAAACTGACTGGGATAGGCAGAGTGATAAATAGCTGAAGTGGCTAGTGAGATCACTGTAGCAGAAGAATTTAGTATGAGCGATCATAGTATGATTACACTTAAACTTAAAATTCGGTGAAGACAATGTCAAGGCCAGTTATGAGCAAGTGTCCAAGTATAAGAGGAGTAGACTGTAGCACCAGTCGAGCAGGGCAGTACACCCAAGGTGGATGGAGAGCTGATGACAGGGAGAGCTGGAGCTCCAGTCTCATCAGCCCTCGGGACTAGGTCCCGACCATCCCCCTTTGCTGAACTTTTTCAGTGTCTCAGTAACACAGAGAGTAGGCTAGCATGCTCTCCAATACAAGTTTCTCTATCAACATCAAACTACATGCACTGTACACACCACACTTACTTTTCAAAAAAAAAAAAAAAAAATGGCGTCGAATAACATAGCCTCGGAATCCCCAGGGGGGGGGGGAACCATAAAAGCCCCCACCTTCTGCTCCTCTCCCGGTGATGACTCAAGATGCCTGGAACCACTGTCTGACTTCTTCATTCGTGGCCTTTCCTCTAACTTTCGCTCTGTTGAGCACCACCTCTCCTTCTCTAAACCTCACCTTCATTTTCTGACTGAGACTCAGCTGTCTGAGGCAACTGACAGCACACCCCTTTCTGCATCCTCCTACTTTCTCTATACTCATTTCAAAGCCAAGGTGGCTGTTGTGTATATAAGCAACAACTTATCTTGCTCTCGTGTTCCTGAACTCGATTCTTCTGAATTCTCTACACTCTGACTTCGGCTTTCATGTCATTCTCTGACTAAATATATCTGCGCTGTTTACTTATCTTCTAATTCTATTGACTATCAAAAATTCTTTGACTATCTTACTTCTACGATGGAACACATTCATCCATTTCTCCTTTCTCTTAAATCTCCATTCTAGGCGATTTCAATGTTCACCACCATCTTTGGCTCTCCTCTCCTTTCACTGATCCACCTGGTGAACAAGCCTACACCTTTTCTATCCTTAATGACCAAGAGCAGCTTGTACAGCACCCTACCCGTATCCCTGACCGCCTTGGAGAGAGCTCCAACATACTTGACCTATTCCTTACAACTAATCCTTCTGCTGACATTGTTAATCTTTTCTCTCTGTTGGGCTCCTCCGATCACAGCCTTATCACCTTAACCCGTCCTATCGTTCCAGTACAGCTTGTGGACCCTCCAAAGAAACATCGTCTGTGGCACTTTGGAGCTGCGGATTGGGAGGCCCTCAGGCAGTACTTCTTTGATTTTCCCTGGAATGATTATTGCTTCCATGGCCGGGAGCCATCTTGGTGTGCCTTGCGCATTTCGTAGGTTATTCTCTCGGGCATGGAAGCATACATTCCTTTCTCATATCCTTTGACTAATGCACGAAAGCCTTGGTTTAATCACGCTTGTTCTAATGCTGTCCTTAACAAGGAGAGGGCCTATAAAAGGAACTGGAGCCAACCCACCCCTGAATGACATCTTTTAAACGTTTCTGCCCGGAATCATGCTAAGTCTGTTCTTCGCTCTGCTAAAAATAGTTTCATCTGTACAAAATGCTCTCAACTCTCTAACTCGAATATTTCCCGCTCCTTCTGGCACCTTGCCAAAAACCTTTCTAACAACTTTATCTCATCATCCTTCCATCTTGTTTTCTACTCTGACGGCTCTGTAGCTATTTTTTCTAATGATAAAGCAGATCTCTTCGCTCAGACTTTCTCCTCCAATTCCACCTTAGACAATTCTGGTCCTGTTCCTCCATCACTTCCCCCCACTGACTTCCTCATGGCTGACATTAAAATTTCTTCAGCTGATGTATTTATGCCATCACAGGCCTCAATACTAATAAGGCCTGATGGAGTTCCTCATGTTGTTCTCAAGAACTGTGCTTCTGTGCTTACACCCTGCCTAGGCAAACTCTTTCACCTTTGTCTATCAACTTGTACCTTTCCTTCTTGCTGGAAGTTTGATCTCATTCATCCAGTCCCAAAGAAGGGTGACCATTCCCAACCCTCTAACTATCATCCAATTGCGTTAACATCCTGTATCTCAAAAGTTTTCGAGTCTGTTCTTAATAGAAAAATTTTAAGGCATCTTTCCTATCACAACCTTCTTTCTGATCGTCAGTATGGGTTCTGTCAGGGACGCTCCACAGGCGATCTTCTCGCCTGCCTTTCAGATTCCTGGTCAACCTCCTTTCGGGACTTTGGTGAAAACTTTGCCAGTGCACTTGACATTTCATAGGCTTTCGATCGAGTCCGGCATAAATCTTTAATTTCCAAACTGCCTTCTTACGGTTTCTATCCTTCTATCTGTGCCTTCATCTCTAGCTTCCTTTCTGGTCATTCTATAGCCGCTGTTGTAGACGGCCATCGTTCTTCTTCTAGATCATAATTAACAGTGGTGTTCCTCAGGGCTCTGTCCTATCACCAACTCTCTTCCTTTTATTAATCAATGACCTTCTGAGCTGTACATCTAACCCTATCCACTCATATGCTGATGACTCCACCCTTCATCTTTCCATTCAATTCCCGCAAAGTCCATCTCAGCAGTTACTTCAACAAACAAGGGATGAGGCTATGGCACACTTAATGTCTGACTTGGCTCGTATCTCTGACTAGGGTAAAAATAATCTGTTTTTTTTTAATGCATCAAAGACTCAGTTTTTGCACCTATCAACCCAACAAAATCTTCCACAGGTATACTCTCTAATGTTTAATAATATTCAGCTTAATCCTGCATCATCCTTGAACATGCTTGGGGTTTCATTTACTCGGGACTTATCTTGGAAAGATCATATTACATCTCTTGTAAAATCTACTTCCAAGAGATTGGGTGTGCTAAGCTGTCTCCATTCCTTCTTTACCCCTGCACGGTTGTTGACTCTATACAGGGGCTTTATCCGCCCCTGCGTGGAGTACAACTCTCATGTGTGGGGAGGCTCCTCACATACAGCTCTTCTCAATAGGGTGGAGTCAAAGGCTTTTCACCTCATTAACTCTCCTCCTCTTACTGACTCCTCTCAACCTGTCTCTTCCCCGCACTGTTGCATCTTTCTCTCTTTTCTTTCTCAACTTCAATGGTCACTCCTCCTCTGAACTGTCTGCATGCATTCCTCCACCTCTACGACGGGCGCATAGCACCCGTCTAGCAGCAAACTCTCATCCCTTTTCTGTCCACCTCTTTAATGCAAGAGTTAACCGTTACCCCCAGTCCTTCATTTATGCAACAGGTGAACTCTGGAACTGTCTCCCTCTGTCTGTATTTCCTGCTTCCTATGATCTCAAGTCTTTCAAAAACCATTGTGTCCAGGCATCTCGAAATGATCGGATCTTGAATTTGGCTCTTTCTCTTGCATTTTGTTTTTCTCTTGGAAGGAACAGTTTTGCGGGCTCGTTGCCTTTGGTTCCTTCTTCCTCACATAAAAAAAAAAATAGTGAGCAGATGAAGTGGCTAGTGAGATCATTGTAGGAGACGAATTTAGTAGATGCAATCATCATAAAATTGCATTTAAACTTAAATTCAATGAAGACAATATCAGTGCCAATTATGAGAAAATGTACAAGTATAAGAGGGCTAAATTTAATCAACTCAAGGCAATTGTCTGGGCCAGTGACTGGCACCCAATCGCTGAAATATTAGATAACAATGATGCACGGCAGTTTTCATGGAAACTCTCAACAGTGCAGTGAATTTGTGCATACTAATGCTCAACAAAAGGCCTATCAAAAATTCTAAACGCAAATTGTGGAACTTCAACATTAAACACACTTTTTAGAAAAAAAAGTAATATGAAAATTAAAAATATCACAAGGAATCAAAGATATAAAAGCGAATATTATGCTTTTTGGTGGAAAGTAAAAAAATTAAGCAAATGAAGTAAGAAAACTTTGAGGTACATATTGTCAGTATCAGTAAATCAGATCCCAAAGATTTTTTTTTAGCTACATCAGAATAAAAGAAGTTAATAACTCTAACGACTCTTATTCACAGATAACTGAAAGTATAATGATGATGAAACTAAGATGTTGAGAATTCTTAATATTTTCTTCGTGTCAGTCTTTACAATAGAAAATACATATAGCATCTCCCCAGTTTTCCCAGTTCCTATAGAAAGTAACAGTCACTGATAATACAGTTACCGAAAGTGATGTACCATCTGCAGTCTTAAAAATGATGGAAAATAAAACACCAGGACCAGACGAGATATCGCCACGCGTATTAATGGAAGAACAGAACGAAGTATTAGCACATTTATCTGAACTTTTTAATTTAGCACTAAAGAGCAGTAAGGTGACACATGAGAGGACGCTTGCAAAGATAACCCCACTATTCAATAGGGGCAACAAAGCTCTGCCAGAAAACTAGCGCCCAGTTAGTTTAACATCAGTGCTTTGTAAGTTGCTTGAATCTATTATTAGAGTCAGGTTTGTGAAACATATAGAAACACCTAATACCATCAAAGCTTAGCCACATGGTTTTCAAAATAATTGCTTTTGCCACAGGAATCTGTTGGCTTTTCAATGATATATTGAACATGCACGACGAGATTAAATCTGTTGATGTTGTCTACCTCGATTTTCAAAAGGCTTTTGACAAAGTTCCTCACAAAAGACTCCTTCAGAAGGAAAGGCATATGGTTTCAGTGGCAGTGTGTTATGGTGGATTGAAGATTGGCTTACTAGAAAAAAGCAGAGTTGAAATAAACGGAAATCGATCAGACTGGATAGACCTTACAGGTGGAGTGCCACAGGGTTCGGTGTTTGGTCCTATTTTTGTGTTTTAATATACATAAATGATATTGACGAAGGATTGTTTCGTAAGATATCAACATTTGCCAGTAATAATAAAATAGGTAACAGAACAGACACAACATTGCAGAGGCAGATAGTTCGAACGATTTTGATAAACTGTTTATCTGGATCCAAATATGGCACATGGGCTTCAATAATGCTAAGTGTGAAGTTGTTAACATTGACAGTAAAACCAGAATGGCCAATTAAAACAGAAATATTATTCGACTCAAGTTAGTGTAAACCATGAAAATGTCTTAGGGTTTTAATAAATGATTCGAAACGAAGCAAACTGTGTACAGAGCCTACTGAGAGGGCGGGGGGAAGAAGAAGAAAATTATTGGATTCATAGGTCGAGCCTTCGAATATAAGTCCAATAATATCGTCCTAACTTTGAATAATTTCGTATTACGCCTAAACTTTGAGCATTGCATTCAGTTCTGGTTGTTGTAGTATAAAAAAGAAATGGAGAAATTTAAGAGAGTAAAATGATGGGTAACAAAGATGATACCTTAGACTGAGAAACGAACCGTATTAGGAGAGTTTAGAAGCTCTGAATCTCTTTAGTCTAACAAAATGCATGTTACAATGAAATTTAATTCAAGAATTCAAAATATTCATTGGATACGATAATATGGTCATTAATAAAGAAGAACAGGGAGGCTTTAGGAAGGGAAGAGGTTGTGTAGATCAGAGATTCATTCTTAGATCTTTAGTGGAAAAGTTTCTAGAGAAGGGAAAGAAGTTGTATGCGGCTTTCATGGATTTGGAGAAAGCATATGACAGTGTGGATAGACAAGGATTGTGGAAAGTGTTAAGAATATATGGAGTAGATGGGAAGTTGTTGAATGCTGTGAAGAGTATGTACAATGGTGCGAAGGCTGCAGTGCGTGTGGATAGTGAACTAGGTGAATTTTTCTCTTTGAAAGTTGGGTTGAAACAGGGATGTGTCATGTCTTCATGGTTGTTCAATCTGTACATGGATGGGGTAATAAAAGAGATACAAGGTAGGGTAGTGAATGTTGGAGTGGCCCTGGTGAGAGAGGATAGTGTTTGGAAACTCCCTGTACTGTTGTTTGCAGATGATACTGTGTTGTTGAGTGAAGACGAAGGAGAGCTGCAAGGCTTGGTGGATGAGTTTGGGAGAGTGTGTAAGAAACGGAATCTAAAGGTGAATGTAGGGAAGAGTAAAGTGATGGTCTTTGAGAGAGGTGAAGTTAGTGAATGTACAGCGAGGTTGGATGGTGAGGAATTGGAAAATGTGAGTACGTTTAAGTACTTGGGTAGTGTGATGAGTAAGGATGGAGGTTTGGAGGGTGAAGTGCTTGAAAGGGTACAGCAGGGAAGAAAGGTTGCTGGTTCTTTGAAATCAGTGATAAGAAACAGGGAAGTGAGCATGGAAGTGATAAAGTTACTACATGACAGTATTGTGATACCAACTCTAACATATGGAAGTGAAGCTTGGACGTTGTTGGAAGGACACAAGTCAAGAGTGAGAGCAGTGGAAATGAGTTATTTAAGAGGAGCCTGTGGAGTCACATGGAGAGACAGGCTGACGAATGAGGATATAAAGGAGCGTTGTGGTGTGGATGTGGATGTGATAGGAAGCGTTATGAGGAACACACTGAGGTGGTTTGGCCATGTGGAGAGGATGGAGGGTGAAAGACTGACGAGTGTATGTGAGTGAGGTGGAGGGGGGAAGAGGGAGGGGGAGGCCGAGGATGAGATGGAGGGATGGGGTGGAAAGGTATATGAGAGAGGGGGGTGTGAGTTGGGAGCAGGGCAGTGAAATGGCGGGGGACAGAGCGACTTGGAGGGGATTTGTTTGTGGCCAACCCAAACGGGATTGAGGCGTCTGGCAATAGATAGATAGATAGAATAAATATTTCCAGTTGATAGCTTAAATTATCCAAGAGGCAATGGGCACAAAATTATCAGCAAATGTTTTCAGTCTCACGAAGCTAAGCATTTCTTCTTTCATGTAGTTATTTTAGAACAAACTGGTCTCCAGCGTAATGAACTGTGATACAGAACCAACCTTTAAAAAACATTTAGATAAGTATCTGCCTTCTAACTCGAAGCTGAGTATGTTCACTCCAGAATAACACATTTCTATAGCATATATAATTTTTTTCTTTTCTTTTTTCAGAGCCTGGAATACACAGCCCACAGATCAACATCGATAAATAATATTGACTTAATGTTACTTTCCTTTTCAGGTAGATAGTTTAGAGTAAAATATTCTCTCTCTCTTTCCTGTAAAATTTCCATGACAACTTTTCTTTATTGTTTGGTGTTCCTTCTCAGTATATCCTACCGGCTTCGGCTGTAGAGTTTGGTGGGTGGGTGAGAGCCTTCTTGCTTTTCTATCACTAGTCCTTAGCTGAGAGAATAGCTTTGTTAGTTATAACCTTCCCTATACCAAACAGTCACGAAAGGACCAACAGGCCTGTTACTGTTTGATTTCCTTTGTACTTCTTTCTACACCCATCATTTCTCTTCCACTTTGTTTCCGTTCTCACACCTATCTACTTCCTGCCTCTCTTTTTTCCCTCTCCACGCCTGTCTTCCCTCCCCCACTCTTCTCCCTCTCAGTCCCTATTTTTCCTCTTCCCACCCATATACAGTATTTCTTTTCCCTCCCCATATCTGCCCATCCTTCTTCTACTCTTTTCTCCCTCTCAACCCATCTGTTCCCTCTCCCAGCCATTGCCTTCTCTTTACCATTTTGCTCTTCCTCTCCACACGCATTCATCTTACCACTGTCTTCTCCCTCTCCCCCGTCTCCCCCCCCAACTCTCCTTCCTTTCTCTACTCCTCTTCCTTCTTGTGTCCCACCTCCCTCCTTCTCCCCCTCCTCCCTCGCACTCTGTTAGCCTCGTGGTGGCAGGAGGGATGGAGGGGCTTACCGAGGCTCTCACACAGTAATGACCAGGCTTAAACCTACACACGAGAAGCTGCTGATCGTAACTTACCTACCTACCCCTTCCTTCCTTCCTACCCAGCCCTCCGTTACTACGGAAGCTTCCCTTCCTGCCTACTCTGCCTTCGTTTCCTTCCTCGCTTCCTCTCCATCTACCTACCTACCTATCTATCTTTCCCTACCCAATAACGTACCTCCCTTCCTACCTAACGACCCCTTTCTAACCAAAAAACTCTTCTTGCCTACCTACCACATTCCTTCCCTACCCCCTTCACCACCACACTACCTCCACATCTCTCTTCATCTCTCCTCACCCTGCCACACTAGAACACAATACATTAGGCTAACTACACCACACAACACAGCTATTCCTTCACTCCACATCACACTTCACCACACCATGTCACATTAGACGGCACACCACACGACGCTACATTCCACCACCCCACACTACCACACACCCTGTATCACAACACCACACTATAGCGCATTGCACAGCGCACCACACTACACTGCATTACAACATACTTTGCTACCTCACATCGTACTACACAAAACTTCACGCCAAACTTAGCAGCACAACTGGGCTTCACCTTACTACACCACACTTCACACCACATCGTACCACACTGCACTTACTAGGGTACACTACGGTGCATTACACTGCAATAACCAGTAATGACCGAACAAATCTTCGTTTAAGATAACTAGCCCCCCTTACCTCAAACTTCCCCACCTCTTCCCCCCCTACCTCCTATCCGCCTATCGCCTCCACCACAATGAGGCACCACTCTTCCACCTGAACCACACTATATCAACTCCACCACGTTACACCATACTAACTGAAATTATGTCACACATCATAATATCTCACACATACACCTGACCAAGTCAGACGTTATTATTACTCCATACTAACCATCCTACCTCTACCACATCACACCACATTACATCACATGTTAGCACATCACTCTACACTACACTACGCTACACTACACTACACTACACCTCACAGTAATGACCGAGCTTCTATATGCACGCGCGGAATCTTCTCGTCATAAGTTACCTACCTACCCTTCCCGTCTTGCCCCCTTACCCAGCCATTCCTCCCGTCTTGTCTCCTTACCCAGCCATTCCTCCCTACTTACCCATCCTTCCCTTCCTACTTACCCCAACGTCCCTATTAATCTCCTATACTACCACTACAATATACCCCATCACCACAACGCACCACCAACATTTCGAACATATCACACTACCACACTCACAATGAGACACCACACTCCTTTCGTACCCAAATAAGCACACTACACTGCCACCTTGCTACACCATACTTCACTGTCGTCTTTCTAATAACTACACTCCACATCACCACACCAGACTAGACGTCAATGGCGTAGCTGGGCGTCTGGACATAGGGGGGGAGGGGATGTGTGGCGGGCGTGAGAGCGATGTAGGGGGGAAAGGCTTGAGGGGCTTGTATATGCAAACAGTATATATCTATCTATCTATCTATTGTCAGACTCCTTAATCCCGTACGGGGTGGCCACAAACAAATCGCCTCCACGTCGCCCTGTCCCCCGCCATTTCACTGCCCTGCTCCCAACTCACACTCCCCTCTCTCATATACCTCTCCACTCCATCCCTCCATCTCATCCTCGGCATCCCTCTCCCTCTCTTCCCCTCCACCTCACTCACATACACTCTCCTCGTCAGTCTCTCACCCTCCATCCTCTCCACATGGCCAAACCAACTCAGTGTGTTCCTACTAACGCTATATATATATATATATATATATATATATATATATATATATATATATATATATATATATATATATATATACAAAGTCACGGAGTGAGGTAGCACTCCGTAAGTAGGAATGGCGCAGGTTTGAAGTGTCGTCCCGTACTATTGGGTATAGGAGAATTTGCGCGGAAACGGTCGCAAAGCTTGGTTCTAAATGTATGAATTAAAAGACCTTCGCTATTCAGCTGCAAAACTACTCGCAAAGTCTTGCTAACCTTCGTAGGAGTCACAAAATCGAACCGCAAAAATATATATTTTGTGCATCTTCCTTCTTTATTTTCAGGGTCGGAAAAAATCACATATTTTAATAATAATAAAAAATCTACTTTTTTATTTAAATTGGATTTTTAAATTAAAATCAAATTTTCTTAATCTGTGATTTTTTTTCCAACCCTATTTGTGCCTTTGGGAATTCTGTCAAAAGAGTACCATACTGGGTCTTTTTTCCTCCCACTTGCTGCAGTGCGTCCATTAGGCATGATTATATGTCACTGCTGAAATAAACAGACTTACAAAATTGAAAATAATAATGTGAATGGGAAGTGGGAGTAAGGCAATGCACCACAGGCTAGCACTTCTTGGTAGGGGGATGTTACTCACACTTATATAGAGTTGGAAGAAAATGGTATATATATATATATATATATATATATATATATATATATATATATATATATATATATATATATATATATATATATATATATATATATATAATCTGTAGTATTATATTTAAATTAGATTTTTAAATTTAAATTGATTGTTTTACTTAACTGGATTTTTAAAAATTAAATTTATTTTTCTTCTCTTTTATGAACTTTTTTTTTTCAAACTGACTTTATCATTGTTAAATGAAACCATATTTTGGTATCATACATTCATTACCCAAAAGTTGCTATGCAACTTGAAAAGATGATGCATTAACCCCTTAACCGCGGGGCGTCACTTTCGTGACGCTTGGGAGCAAGGGATCATACCGCGGGGCGTTGCTTTTGTGATTCTGTGTTATTTTGAATTCACCCGGGCTTCCAAGTTGGGGCTTGTATCATCTATCAGTACTGCCAATGTCCAACACTAGTCAGCACTCCTAATCTCATCTGTACTCCCATCCATTGTTGACAATTTAGCCATTTCTCCCCGTTCTTGACTCCCCTCCCTACCCCCCCTCCATTACCCTATCCTCTCACCTGCCCGGCCGTGCTATGCTAAGAAAATCTTCCCTGGAATTTTTCACTGATTTCATCCATTGAAATAAGCCCTATGCCCTATTCTTATACCAAATAATATATACAAGAAAGAAATAAGGTAAGTGAGAGTGCCATACACCTGGAATTGGCTAATTATCACCTGACAACACCTCACGTGCACTCGTTCGCTAATTTTCACTGTTTATTTCCCCTTGAAATATGCCGTATAATCTATTTTCGTAATAAATATACATATAAGGAGGGAAGGGAGAAGCCTAAGTGATATTTACATTCACCTGGAACTACCTAATTTATAATGTATTGTCTAGATTTCCTGCCAATCATTTCATTGCTATATATAGCTGTGTCAAGAGGCTAACATTGGTAGTAATGAATT
The DNA here is from genome assembly GCF_032717465.1 of Coenobita brevimanus. Taxonomy (NCBI): domain Eukaryota; kingdom Metazoa; phylum Arthropoda; class Malacostraca; order Decapoda; family Coenobitidae; genus Coenobita; species Coenobita brevimanus. The sequence goes on along the minus strand of NC_136967.1, from coordinate 51,763,002 downwards.
TCCCTAGGTAGGCCACCACCTCGGCCCACCCTTATCAGTTCACTCTCACGTGAAGGTACGTCAGTTCGCTCTTGCTAGCTTCAGGGACTTTTCACCCCCATGCAAAGGGCCCTGTGACCTTTATCCCCTACTAAACCTCGTGTGGAAAGAGGTAAAGGGCTGACAATTGATAAAAGAGTGACTATGATCTTTCTATTGAGTAAAACAGTGCAAGTGGAATTGTAAATAATTTGTAAATAATGTGTAAACAGCAAGTGAAAGTAATGAATGTAAATATACGTGAACAGTGGAAAATAGTTTTATAAGTTACTTCAAGTGACAGTGCATAACACAGTGTAAATAAAATAGAAATGTAAATAACGTAAATAAAATAGAGAACGTAAATAGAAATGTAAATGAGTAGTATTATAAGAATACGAGAATATACCCTAGGAGTAGTGAAAATGAAAGTTTCACTCTAGCATGTCTGAATACTGTGAGTTATGAGAGTGAAGGTGAAAGATACATTCACTCTCAATGCTAGTATACAGGACGAGAAAGTGAATGCTACGTATTTTACTGAAAGAAATTGAATCCCTACAGTGACAATAAACTAATACTACTGAAGGAAACTTATGGATAAAGACTGTAGATATATATAAGTGTTATATAGTAATAGAAATATAAAGTGTGAGGGGTTTTATGAAGAATAAATGACAGAGTACCAAGAGCGAACTAGCGCAAGTGCGACGGTCAGACGCGCTCGTAATTTTCATTGCTTTCACAGTGTTTTTTTTTTTGGAGTATGGATCCCAAACTACTTGAAAATCATAGAGTAGTGTTTATAGTGTTAATATCTGGCTGTGGTTATCATATTACGGGTTGTCGGGAAGTGCAAAGTGGAGACTTCGTTACCCAACTTCAGAGGTCTCCACAAGTCCTACGGTAACAGACGAAGGCTCAACAAACATTCCAGGAGAAAGTTGAAGGTATGTGCCATAAGCATATGTAATTTTAATATTCTAGGACTAATAACTGATTTTTGGCAAATATTTTTTTAGAGTCTGTTGGAGCCCGAATAACCCCGCGGCACACGCAAAACATTGGTAAACATGCCCGCGGTGTAGGGGTTAAAGGCATTCCTAACCGCAGCATTTATTGTTACTGGTATTATCAAAGAGCTTTTGTTTCCTCTGTTTTTTAATATTTGCCTTGTAACAAAAGTCAATTACTGGTGCCTGAGTTGATCAAGATCAGCACAAGAAGTGTACAGGCCAAACAGACTTGATGCATCTGTACAAGATCCATCACAGTCATTGTCTTCTTCATTTTTACTGTATTTTTATAAAGAAAAAAATCCATTTTGATTTAAATTATGATTTTTTTCATTCTGATTTTAATCAGTTTAAATCACATGATTTAAATAATTTGATTTAAATCATAACAACCCCGTTTCTTTTTCATAAGCCATAGCTCCAAAACAAATAGGTATATGCTAAGGTACTATACACCAAAACGCTGATTGTCAAGTGTAGACGTTTCCTTTCATGTTTAGAAAAGCATTCAGGCTACGGTTCGCGAGTTACGGCCTGAAAACCGCATCGCAGTCACCATAACTATGCCATTTGCGCAAAATAGGCTAGCTACAGCTCGCGTACATTTGAAGAATGCACCAACGCACTTCTTTGTACGGGAAGGCACCCTCGTTTTAGCCTTTCAGTATGCTATGCACATAACAATCCAAATTCGACACTTCCACTATGTATAATTATACTGTACATTCACAAAATGATCATAAACCAGAATACAAAAATTTTATTCTAAAATGATTGTTAAGAAGGAGGAATGGCAAAAGTGCACAGATAAGAGATGAAAAAAGCACAGAAACAAGAGAGCATTCAGGATGGAAGGAGATTTGGAGTCCTTTACCCATTACCACATTCCACCAGCTACAAGTCTGTGGTTAAAGTGTGGAATGTAGTACTAGGTATAGGTCTCCAATCTCCTCCCGTCCTGAATGCTCTCATCTTTCTGTGCTTTTCGCATTTATTCTCCGTGCACTTTTGCCATTCCTAATACGTAATCATCATTTTTGAGGAAAATTCATGTTTTTTAGTGCATATATAAATAAATCTCTCTCTCTATCTATCTATCTATCTACCTATCTATCTATCTATCTATATATGTATGTATGTATGTATATACTGAGGTGCGAAAGATCCAAATGATTTCAATACTTGTATGCAGAGAGGACTGAGAATGATAATTGGGTGCGGAGGGTGAAGAGTGTGAACTCCCGGGGTACGTTGCGAAAGAAAGAATTAAAATAACTTGGGACGAGGTCATAGAGTTTGACCTTAGAGAAAAAGAACAAAGCAGGGAGACTGCCAGAGATCGATATATATATATATATGTGTGTGTGTGTGTGTGTGTGTGTGTGTGTCTGTCCATCTATCTATCTGTCTATCTCTATATCTATCTACCTATCTATCTATCTATCTATCTATCTATCTATCTATCTATCTATATATATATATATATATATATATAAATATATATATATATATATACATATATATATGTATATAGATAGATAGATAGATAGATAGATATACAGAGATAGACAAATAGATAGGCAGATAGATAGACAGACAGACAGACAGACAGACAGACACACACACACACACACACACACACACACACATATATATATATATATATATATATATATATGGAGCCTCTGTGGTACAGTGTTAGAGTGTGCATCACTCTCGCTGGTGGACGGGGGTTCGCCTTCCACCAGAGTTGTAAAAACTTTGGGAAGCGTTCACCGAGCCACTTACTGCTTTGGCGGACATAAGGGGTGCTGTGGTTGAAGCAGTGTCGCATACTAGTACGCTTGCACCCAGTTGGCTTAAGGCGGGCCGATTACACTTGGTTCACAGACAACACACATCCCAAGCCACTCCAACATTACAATCACACCCACAAACAGTTCTCACCCTACATACAGTCTCTACCAGACAGCCTAAGCCACTGGGTAGAGATATATTGGCTGTATCGTTCCTGCTTCGGTAGGGATAGGCCTGTCCTGCAGTGGACACTCAACGACTGATGATGTTTGTATATATATATATATATATACTGTATACATCCACGTCCACACCACAATGCTCTTTTTTTTTCTCATTTGTCAGTCTGTCTTTCCATGTAACTCCACATGCTCCACCCAAACAACTCATTCCCACTGCTCTCACTCTTGACTTGTGACCCTCCAACAAGTTCCAAGCTTCACTGCCATACGTTTGAGTTGGTACCCTATCATATTTTTAGATCCATGCACACATCCCTTTTCATCATTGCTTTCAAAGAACCAGAACTCTTTTTTCCTTGTTGGCACCCTTTCAAGCACTTCATCCTCCAAATTTTCATCCTTACTCATCACACTACCCAAGTACTTACAGTAAGTGCAATCACATTATTCCATTTCCTCATTATCCAACCTCACTTTACATTTAGTGACTTCATTTCTCTCTAAAACCATAACTGTACTCTTCCGTGCTTTCACCTTTATATTCCGTTTCTTACACACACTCCCAAATTCATTCACCAAGCCTTATAGTTCCCCTTCGTCTTCACCTAGCAATACAGAATCATCTGCAAAGAATACAAGGAGTTTCCAAACACTGCCCTCTCTCATTAGGGCCGACCCAATATCCACTGCTCTACCATGTGTCTCTTTAATAACCTCTTCCTTGCACAAATGGAACAACCATGGAGTTGACACATCCCTGATTCAGTCCAACAATCGGTGCCTTTGCTTCCCATCCACTCACTATGTGCTTTTTTCCTTTTTTTGCCACAGCTTTCACACCTCTCCATTCACACCATGCTGTTTCCTATACCCCTTTTCTTCTTCTGTTCACCGAACACACCGTCTCACATGCTGCACAGATTTCTTCTGTGAATATCTTGCACACACCTTTCACCTCCCCCATCTGCTCCAAATCATGTTTACCCGATCGCTTCTCCACTTCTGTCTTATAATCTGCCCTTTTCCCATCTTCTAGCATCCTTTCTACCATTCTGGTATGGACCACTACCTCCTGTCTTTCCCTCCTTCTGTTTCTCCATTGCACTTGAACCTTGACTTTCACCACCTCCCAGTGGAGGTCCAAAAGTCCACTTCCCCAACCTCTGTATGCACTTGCATCCATTACATACCTCCTCATTTTTTCATCCACTACACATAATCAGTAATTGCCTTCCGTTCACTCAGTCAACCACCCATTCTTGTCATCATATATATATATATATATATATATATATATATATATATATATATATATATATATATATATATAATAAACAGGAAAGTAATGTTTAATCCACAAACACTAAAAAGCGTCATCAGAATAAGCAATGAAATTCTTGAAGTTGAGGAGTACAACTACTTGGGACAAATACTAAAATTAACGAAAGATCATGATAGCGAAATAAGAAGACGCATTACAATTGGATGGAAAGCTTTCGGTAAACACAGAGACATTATGGAAAGTAGCTTCCCAGTTTCTATGAAACGAAAAGTATATACCGAATGTATAATTTCACCTATGACGTATGGTTGTGAGACCTGGAAACTGACAAAATCAATGGAAAACAAAATAATCCGTTCTCAGAGAGCAATGGAAAGGTCAATGTTGGGAATATCTTTAAGAAACAGGAAAAGACCAACTTGGGTGAGAGAGCAGACTAAAGTCAGAGATAATATAGAAGTTATAAAAGAACAGAAATGAAGGTGGGCAAGGCATAGAGTAAGAGTAAGGGATAACCGATGGAGCGAGAGGCTGGCTGTCTGGACACCAAGAGATTGTAAGCGTAGCTGAAAAAGGCCAGACAAGAGATGGAGAGATGAGATAGAGAAATTTGCAGGGAAAACGTGGCAAAGATTGGCTCAGTCAAGGAATTCGTGGAAAAGGTTGGCAGAGGCCATTGTTTAGCAGTGAACTAGTTATGGCTGATGATGATGTCGAGATATATATATATATATATATATATATATATATATATATATATATATATATATATATATATAAACAATCAATCAATCAATCATTTCCTGTGGCACCCCACGGGATGCATAGGGTCTCAATGAACTCTCTCCACCAATATTTGTCTCTTGCCATCTCCTTCAGGTCCCACCAACACTCCTCTCCTGCTTCTTTTTTCATTGTCCTCTACCAGGTTTCCCTCGGCCTACCTCTACCTCTTCTTCCTCTAGCAATCCACTCTGGCACATCCTGTATTAAACAACCTTCTTTTCTGTATATGTGCCCCAGCCACTTCCAGCGAGACAGTCTCACATATTCATTAACTGGTTCCACTCTCGTAATATCCCTTACTCTTTCATTTGTAACTCTGTCTTGCCACTTTACCCCAAGAATCCTTCTCAGTATTTTATTCTCAAATCCTAATACTTTCTGATCTGTTGCAATTGTACTGTACCATGACTCATGCCCGTAAATTAAAATGGGTCTAACCATGGACTTGTAAATTTTCACTTTAGTATGTACCGAAAGCATATTATTATTCCAAACAGATTTCAACATTCCAACAGCTCGCCAAGCCTGTCTAATCCTCTCCTCAATTTCATTGTTTAATGATCCATTAGATGATACAATCGTTCCCAGATATTTAAAGTTTTCTACATTCTTCACCACATTATTCCCAATTACACAATCGATTTGGTTCTCCACGTTCATATTAATAATTTCAGTCTTTCCACAATTTATTACCAATCCCACTTTTTCTCCTTCCTCCACCAGACAATCGAGCACCATCTGCATCTCGTAAATACTCCGCAAATCAGTACAATATCATCAGCATAGTCCAAATCCATCAGCTTCTTATTTTCTTTCCAGTTAATTCCTGCACCTGTTCTCCTTACAACCTTTTTCATAACATAATCCATAACCAAAACAAACAACAATGGCGAAAGAACTCCTCCTTGAATCACTCCTGACCTAACTTGAAATGGATCACTCAAAGAACCACCCACCATTACCTTACAAAAAGTACCTTCATGCAGGCTTCTAATAATATTTACAAACTTTTCTGGTATACCATAGAATCTCATAATTTTCAATATATATATATATATATATACATATATATATATATATATATATATATATATATATATATATATATATATATATATCATATATATATATTTATATATATTATATATATATATATATATATATATATATATATATATATATATATATATATATATCATATATATATCATATATATATCATCTTTACGTTTCTGCCCGGAATCGTGCTAAGTCTGTTCTTCGCTCTTCTAAAATTAATTTCATCCATAATAAATACTCTCAACTCTCCAACTCGAATTTTTCCCGCTCCTTCTGGCATCTTGCCAAAAATCTTTCTAACAACTTTACCTCATCATCCTTCCCTCCTCTTTTCTACTCTGATGATACTGTAGCTATTTCTTCTACTGATAAAGTAGATCTCTTCGCACAGACTTTCTCCTCCAATTCTACCTTAGACGATTCCGGTGCTGTTCCTCCATCACTTCCCCCCTGACTTCCTCATGGCTGACATTAAAATTTCTTCAGTTGATGTATTTTCTGCCATCACTGGCCTCAGTACTAAAAAGGCATATGGGCCTGATGGGGTCCCTCCTGTTGTTCTCAAGAACTGTGCTTCTGTGCTTACACCCTGCCTAGGCAAACTCTTTCGTCTTTGTCTGTCAACTTGTACCTTTCCTTCTTGCTGGAAGTTTGCTCTCATTCAGCCAGTCCCAAAGAAGGGTGACCACTCCCAACCCTCCAACTATCGTCCAATTGCTTTAACGTCCTGTATTTCAAAAGTTTTCGAGTCAATTCTTAATAGAAAAATTTTAAGGCATCTTTCCTATCACAACCTTCTTTCCGATTGTCAGTATGAGTTCCGTCAGGGACGCTCCACTGGCGATCTTCTCACCTACCTTTCAGACTCCTGGTCATCCTCCTTTCGGGACTTTGGCGAAAGCTTTGCCATTGCACTTGACATCTCAAAGGCTTTCGATCGAGTCTGGCATAAATCTTTAATTTCCAAACTGCCCTCTTACGGTTTCTATCCTTCTATCTGTGCCTTCATCGCTAAGCCGACTCCGCTCTTTCTTTACCCCTGTGCAATTGTTGACAGCCTAAGCCACTTGGTAGAAATACATTGGCTGTATCGTCCCCACTTCGGTCGGGATAGGCCGGTCCTGCAGTGGATACTCAAAACGGCTGATGATGATGGTGATGATATATATGAATATTTCCTGTACACAAACCATTTACTATGTTGGGTGGCAACCTTATAACCAAATTTTGGCGCCTGGTGGTTTAGTGGGTAATTACAATGCTCCAGTCGGATTGAGCCGGTGAAGGTTTATATCCAAGGGATGGTTGGGGTTTATTGCTCACGTAATGCCACTCAGGGATGAGTGAGGCTGGTCACTCTCACCTTAAATGTCAGGACCAACTTGCCTAGCCCCGGGCTCCTACGCTTCTCATGGGGCAAGGTAGGATTGGATGATGATGATGATATATATATATATATATATATATATATATATATATATATATATATATATATATATATATATATATATATATCTATTGCCAGACGCCTCAATCCCGTTTGGGGTGGCCACAAACAAATCGTATCCAAGTCGCCCTGTCCCCCGCCATTTCACTGCCCTGCTCCCAACTCACACCCCCCTCTCTCATATACCTCTCCACCCCATCCCTCCATCTCATCCTCGGCCTCCCCCTCCCTCTTCCCCCTCCACCTCACTCATATACACTCTCTTCGTCAGTCTTTCACCCTCCATCCTCTCCACATGGCCTCAGTGTGTTCCTCATAACGCTTCCTATCACATCCACATCCACACCACAACGCTCCTTTATATCCTCATTCGTCAGCCTGTCTCTCCACGTGACTCCACAGGCTCCTCTTAAATAACTCATTTCCACTGCTCTCACTCTTGACTTGTGTCCGTCCAACAATGTCCAAGCTTCACTTTCGTACGTTAGAGTTGGTATCACAATACTGTCATGTAGTAACTTTTTCACTTCCATGCTCACTTCCCTGTTTCTTATCACTGCTTTCAAGGAACCAGCAACCTTTCTTCCCTGCTGTACCCTTTCAAGCACTTCACCCTCCAAACCTCCATCCTTACTCATCACACTACCCAAATACTTAAACGTACTCACATTTTCCAATTCCTCACCATCCAACCTCGCTGTACATTCACTAACTTCACCTCTCTCAAAGACCATCACTTTACTCTTCCCTACATTCACCTTTAGGTTCCGTTTCTTATACACTCTCTCAAACTCATCCACCAAGCCTTGCAGCTCCCCTTCGTCTTCACTCAACAACACAGTATCATCTGGAAACAACAGTATAGGGAGTTTCCAAACACTATCCTCTCTCACCAGGGCCACTCCAACATCCACTACCCTACCTTGTACCTCTTTTATTACCCCATCCATGTACAGATTGAACAACCATGGAGACATGACACATCCCTGTTTCAAACCAACTTTCAAAGAGAAAAATTCACTTAGTTCACCATCCACATGCACTGCAGCCTTCGCACCATCGTACATACTCTTCACAGCATTCAACAGCTTCCCATCTACTCCATATATTCTTAACACTTTCCACAATCCTTGTCTATCCACCCTGTCATATGCTTTCTCCAAATCCACGAAAGCCGCATACAACTTCTTTCCCTTCTCTAGAAACTTTTCCACTAAAGATCTAAGAATGAATATCTGATCTACACAACCTCTTCCCTTCCTAAAGCCTCCCTGTTCTTCTCCAACTAATTTCTCTGTTCTTTCTCTAACTCTGTCAATAAGTATCCTACCATACACTTTTCCTATTATACTCGTACTAAGAAGACAAATGCCCCTGTGATTACCACACACTTCTTTTTCCCCTTTTCCTTTGTACAAGGGAATAATTATACCTGACTTCCAATCCTCTGGGACTCTACCTTCCTCCCAGGCCAATCTGCACATCTTCCACATCCATTCTACTACTATCTCTCCCCCATGCTTCAGCATTTCACCACACACTCCATCAATTCCTGGGGCTTTCCCCGATTTAACTTTCTTCATTGCTTCCACAACTTCTATCCTACTGATTTCTTCTTGTCTTCTCACCTCCCTCCTTCTCCCAGCCATTCCCCAGCCACTTATACTCGCATTACTTCCATCCTCTACGTTCAACACTTCCTTAAAGTGTTCTCTCCAACTGCTCACTTTTTCTCCCTTCTCCACTAGTAATCTACCATTTTTATCTTTCACTCCCCTGCTAACTTCACTTCCACCCTGTCTTACTCTTTTCACTTCTCTCCAGAACATTTTCTTACAGTCCCTCCAATTTACACTCAAATTCCTTCCATATATATATATATATATATATATATATATATATATATATATATATATATATATATATATATATATATATACAGTATACAGAGAGAGAGAGAGAGAGAGAGAGAGAGAGAGAAAGGGTATTAGGAGGGGTCCCCACCGTTGCGTGGGTGAAAAACTAGTGGCATTATCTGGGACCTTGGGGTCCACGCTCAAGGCCTTGCTACACTCCTGTGGGAGACAACCCCAGAGTTTCATTCAACCCATTATAACTGTGTTCTTAAGCTCTTTTCCACAGGAATATACTTTGCTCTTCCTACAATGGATCTCTTTCTCCCATTGTCCACCCACTCATCCTCTCACCCACCCATTCTGCCCACTCCACTCACCCACCCATGGTGCCCCACCCGCTCCGCCACACTCACACACCATCCAACTCTGTCCACCCAGTGGACTCACTCACCAGACCCATAGTAAATTCCATATGAATGCAAGAGGTTGAAGACTCTGTGGATTATGGCAAATGTGTTTCCACTATGTTGACTTGATTTGTCCTAATTAGTTCTAATTTTGGTCGGCACACTTCAGCAACACTGAACTACGCCAATTAATTCCCAGTAGAGAATATCGTCTTTTACACCCATTTAGAGCCCGCTAGATAGTAGCCTACGACTTAATTCCCATTGCAGAAAAACAGACGGACAGACGGACACACACACTTTCATATGGATAGACAGAAAGACAGATCGACAGAGAGATAGAGTGCGATATGTCTGTTTATACAGTATTTTACAGGACGAAGATTTTGATACCGCGTAAATGACGTATACAGGGTGTTTAGGAATTAGACCGACAAAATTACAGAGTGAAATCCCGACAAGAAATTGAACATAATATCCTATATGATTTTTCCCAAAAACAGAATAAAGAGGAATAAATTACTGAAGTAAATAGCTTACACAGCCAAAGCCTGTGACCGAACGATCGAACACAAATCCTTGATACCCCTCCCACACCCCTATCCTTTCTCGGGTAATCGAGGGAAGCTGTTAAGTTTCTCATACGAGCGGACCTTATTAAATCAATCGTTATCTCTCTGTAGCTCGAGTTCCGCGATGCTCAGGTACGAATCAAGTGTCAGTGATAATCCCTAAATAGGATTGTGCGTTATTAATGCTGAAATGTACACTCTACGTTGACCTAATACGCGTCCATGTTTCGATGGTTCGTTTTGGTATTCTAGGGTTCATTTTGTGTTAGGATTTGTCCTAGAGTGCAGTGCAATAATTACTATGAGTTTTGATTATTATTTATTTCATTTTATTTTATTTATTGAGACATAAAACCATAAAAGCCATTCCCATACATTTATTAAACGACGGACATTCTAGTACAGTTTTACGTTAAATAAATACAGTAACAATAGTAGAAAACACTTTACAGCATACAGTACTGTTATCCAGGTCACTGAATAAATGAATACGTACAGTACATACTAGCATGTACCATACACAGCAGAAGAAAGGTAGGTATTACAAAGGTCACAGTATTTTTATGTACAAAACTGATGAATTAGGCGGATATTGTCAAAATACATACATCATTATGTACGACAACATACGTATTTACAGGAAGTGTTCCATATGGGCACCTCCAACTCCAATGCAGAAATTGCAACGGCGGATCAAGGACCTCATGACATTTTCAAGCACATCTGGCATATCACGTATTGTTGCACAGCAATTCCTAATTCGCATCAGTAGGTCATCTTCACTTTCGATTGGAGTTTCACAGTATACCAAGTTCTTTAGGTGACCCCACAGGAAGAAATCCGCAGGGTTCAAATCTGGTGATCTTTCTGGCCATGATATGGGTCCACCCTGGCCAATCCACCTGCCTGGGAAAGAGTGATTCGAATACTCTCTAACTACTACACTGGTATGTGCAGGAGCTTCATCGTGCATCAGCCATAGTTGACGTCGTGTTCGTAAGGGAACGTCGTCCAAGAATAATGGCAAAGTGTGCTGTAGAAACTCCAAATATGCTGCCCCTATATGATGACCATGGAAAATATGTGGCCCTAAGAGGTGGTCAACAACTATTCCGCACCAAATATTAACTGAAAACCTTTCCTGATGTCCTCGGTTCCAAGTAACACGAGGGTTATCCTCATCCCAGTAGTGAAAGTCGTGGATGTTGAACATACCACTGCAGGTGAAAGTACACTCATCTGTAAACATTACATAACTTGGAAAAACCCTGTCGTGCTACTTTATGCATAAACCATTACCAGAAATCACGTCGCCTTGGATAATTATTTAGATTCACAGCCTGTACCCGTTGGAAATGAAAAGGGTACAGCAATTGTTATGCAGTGTCCTTGATACAGATGTATGACTTATCCCTAAATCAGCAGCCATTGCACGAGTACTAGTGCAAGGATTTTGTGCAAATGCCGCCAGAACATGTTCCACATTATTTGCTGTACGGGCATGACGTGGCCGTCCTGCGTCATTCGAATGTAAAGTAACCCTGCCTCTCTCTCTCTCTCATCCTCCTATGAATGGTGGCAAACGTTTTATGGTGAGGATGCCGTCAGAGGAGGAACCTTGCTGCATAAATTCGCAGTGCTGCTCGACCATTTCCCTCTGCTGCACCGTAGGCCATATGCATGTCTGCCATTTCTGGGAAGGTGAACCTTGCCATGGTGTGAAGCCAGTCTGTAAACCATAATACTGTACCAGAGACAAGGAGTGCATCAGCTTAATGATCATGTCCCATTATCATTTCATTCGCGTATTTCTGTAACTCCTTAACTATCGGTTATGTAACTATGACATTGTTTCAAATACCGGAGGTCATCAAGCTCGTAATTACATATAGTTTTGGTCCCCTTATTACAGAAAGGATACAGAAAAGCTGGAAAAATTTCAACGTCGCATCATGGAAATGATGCCGCGACTAAGGATCAAGCCGTATGAAGGGCGTAAGGTCTGTTGCTGTTTGTCGTCCTATGTAATCCTATGTACTCCCAGTTACTGTACTCCTGCTGACATGGGTTCTTGTTCTTGGTGGAGTTACAGTCGCTGGGCAGACGCCCCTGCACCTGGAAGTTCCTGGTCACGTGGGTAATATCGAGCGTTGGTATGATTAGGGGCCAAGGGCGGACAAGTTACTACTATCGTATCTGACATTACATGAAACTCAAAGCCTCGGGATCAATTCAAAGCCTACGGATCTGCTCGAATCCCGTGATTGAGATATTGTTAAGCGTTTGGACACTTAGCTAAGGCGTTGCCTTCATCACAGCCAGTAGTGTTTCTGTTTATCACTTCAGAGCAGAGAGTTGAGTAAAGAAAAGTGCTGTGTTCCACTGGACAAATGTATTCCGTTTCTTATGCCTTCCATAACATTATTTTCAATCTGGATATGATTTTTAGTTTTCATTGACAGTTATTAACAACATCAAATTCTTGTTTCAAGTTATGTAAAATCGATTTCAGAGCTTTCTGCTAGGATCCTAGCAAGTCCTGTAACTCTCTTATAAAACTTTTCGTTATTTTCTTACTTAGGCATTATTACGTTGAATCTGTTCATCTATTTACTCACAGTGTTTTTCGATATAATTCTGAAACACCCTGTATAAATGTGTATGTGAAACTGATTCTAGTCCTCTGTTAACACTTTTATGGACGTCTTAATTTCTATATTTCATCTGAATCAATACCAGACGAATATATCTAGTTGAAGGTGAGACACAGAAGCCTGATTAAATTGTACTTTCGTTAGCATAAGAGTTCCTCTCATATTACACTTCCTGCAGCGGTGTATGTTACATATTACAATTTTGTATCTCATAAGTTTATTTTTACTATCGATATAGTTTGCATCAGTAGTATACAAGAAAATAATAAGGTACAGTAGGTAATGTACATAGCCAAGGAAGAAATATTAGGCTACAAACTCTCGTAAGCCAAGAAGACACGGTTTGTCGTCTTCAGAATGCTAAAGGGACTCTATTGTCTTTGAGGTATTTATACACAACAGCGAGATTACAGTAATGATACATTTCACGGGTAGTGCACTGGGGACTTGTTGGCACATTAACCAACACTGACACAGTTGGTGCTTGAAAGAGTCTCTGCTACTGTACAATCTCCTAAGTAAGTGATGACTCACTTTCTTTAGTTTCGAATATAACCCCTTGGATCTGGCAACCTTTCACTCGATAAGGAATCTGAAACGGAAATAGTCTTGTTTTTTTTTGTTTTTTTTTAATGTGATTGCCATGACTTGCCTGCCCTCCAGACTTAATATGTGGTGTTAAAGAAATAAAAGAAAATAATCTTGCGAAAATATATGTAAGATTCTTCTGTACTGTTTTAGATTAATCAGTAGTAAGCAACAATTTGTTTCTGTGCGAGGGTGTGCATCATTTCTACTATGTGAACAATTCATGACATTGGAAAATCAAGGGCATTATGCTTAAACCTTAAATCTCAAAGTGGAATGCAATCCCCAATTGTTTTAATGACCATTAATGGAACCCCTTTGATTGTTAAATCTGGTTGGCCTACATCCCATATTACAATTGCTGTCAGCAACGATGTTGGAAGACCAAACACCTTCCATCTTCATAAGTACTTAATTAACTAGAAAGCACTCAGAGAGCGCTTACCTCCGCCAATGCCATTAAAAGGGATCCGGATCTGGATCCTAGGAAACAGGATCCGGACCCGGATCTAGATCCACCCCCAAATTTAACTAATTCTTTCTTGACCCATGGCCCACCCTTCCACAAAATTTCATCGAAATTCATTGAGGACTTTAGGAGATATCGCCTGAACAGACAGACAGGCAGACAGGCAAACATAGGTGAATACATAACCTCCTCCAACTTCGTTGACGGAGGTAATGATCATCGAAAACTGGGAGCTTGCATTCCACGTTACGAATTAAGTTTAGAGCACTAACCCAAGATACGGTCTGGTTTCATTGAATAATAATAATTAAACAAACAAATGCTCGACAACCACTGCCATATGCCATCATCTCTGTAAGGGCGCGTTCACATGTGTGCTTAAACAAGTGTTGGCAACATGTAAACAACACAGTAACGAACATGCCGCATACATGTTGCGAACAGCAGCGTCCGGATCATGTTGGCAACATCATGATGAAGTCTCGGCTGCCTCGTATGGACACACTTATCCCATCACCTCTGCTGCCAGTGTTTGAAGCTGCACTGAAACATGTGTGCACACATCTGTCCAAATACTGCAACAAACATGTTCCCGAACATGTTGCCAGCTGTGTTGCCAACATATGTTTGGACACACGTGTGGACTCGCCCTAATGAATACTTCTGTTACAAATCCTTATCAGTATAAATGAAATGCAAAGAGTATGGAAAATCTTATGTAAATTGTATCTAGCTCTTTCTCTATGAAGTATCCCTCTTAAGGTGCATAAAATTGTTTCTCGTTGCATGACTCTTAGTGGCATGAATCATTTTGATATTGTGGCGGTAGTGGATCTTTTGACGATAGATTGTCAACTTTGACCCATGAATGGTCGACAGGCAATAATCCGCAGCTCTTATATGTATCTATCTATCAATCAATCAATCAATCAATCAATCAGTCAATCAATAAATCAGTCAATCAATCTATCTATCTATCTATCAATCAATCAATCTTTCTATCTATATAAGTCACGTTGTTTATTTGTTTGTCCTTCAATCACGCCCAAACCAAGGGCCAGAGACCCCCAGACCTATATATACTCTGAATCAAGGTCACCCAAGGATGATTTTAGGGGGGGTCAAAATTCATATCTGGGTCATTTAAGGTCACTGGTAAGGTGTTAGCCTTTTTGGCCCAGACAACGCCGAATACTCCTGAGCCCAATTTCTGGCGTGGAAACTCACATGACCTCCAGTTCGGACACAGGCTGTGTGAGGTTGACTTCCGAGGTCATTTGAGGTCGCTGGTCGGAGGTCGTTTGAGTGAATGGTAGTACACTCTCGAACAACTGGACCCAGTAGCCCAATTTATGGTATGGAGACACACATGACCTCCAGTTTGGTCACAGGCTATGTGAGGTTGACCTCTGAGGTCATTTTAGGTCACTGGTGCGAGGTCATTTGAGGTCACCGGTAATAGCAAACAAGTGCACAGAAATATTGTGCATTTATGAAAGCTAAAACAGAAAGTTCTTAGACCTCTTATAATCCCTCTTCAAAAGCATCTGAGGTGCATGGTCTTTCTGGAGTAAAAAAAAAGATTGAACTAAAACAAATAGGATTAGAGTGTCCGCCTTTTTGGCCTGGCAATGCAGGGTACCCCTGCTAGTCTTCTTATACCTCTATTCATTCTGAACAAGTTGACTGCGAGAAGTGTTTAGCAACACATCCTGTGCTCTCTCTAGTATGTTTGTTTGTTTTTTTTCACACTTGGAGGAACTAGACCACTTCCAAACTTTAACAGTAAATCGTGCATGCATGATAATCGATTAAGATTAAATCGTGCGTGGATGATAATCGATTAAGCTTAGATATGACACAGGAATGATTGTCCTTGGTTTCTAATTAAACCAGCCCTCCACTCTTACTACACTTGCCATCAACTGAACTAAAAGTGGTTAGCGATATTTGTCATATAATAACAAAAATACTGTAGTGTTATGATTCTTTATACCTCAGCCCACCTATGGTGGAGGGGGTATTAATTGATTGGTCCATCAGTCCGTGTCTGCGTAAGTGTGTGGGTCGGTGCTCCGTGCATCTGTAACACTTTTGTAGCCGTGGCATCTGCTGAACCTATCGACGGATTTCCATCAAACGTTTGTCAGTGATGCAGCATGACGAGATGTTGAACTAATTAGGTCAGCTAGGTCAAGGGATCAAAGATCAGTCATACTAAGTCAACTCAATTTGTCCTTGCGGGTGTTGTATCTCCTGAACCCTAGATGGAATTCAACTACACTTTTGTCAAAGATACAATATGAAGGGACAATGAACTGGTCAGGTCAGCAAGGTCAAAGGGTCAAAGGTCAAGGTCGTATGGGGTCGACTTAGTTATCCGTAGTCCCGTTTCAACCCACAATGAACCCTGGCAAAGAGGACTCCCAGTGAACCCATGACAGCAGCGTCAATTTGCTCTTACATGTCACCATCTGGGCCACAGAAAGGTGTTTCTTTGGTGCAAGCTTGTAGTAGTTTAGGTAATAAAGCCTCGGTAATCGGGAGAGGCCTTCTTCTGAATTATATATCTTCCCATATATCATGTCGATGGTCTCCTCCACTGGAACTTTTGTGAAAAGGAAGTCAGTGTTCAATGATGCAATGATGTCAAGGAACTCTTCTGCTGATTTCAAGCTGAAGGACGCTGGTGTGAATGGTGAAATTAAGTCATTAAGACTTTTTCCTAGTTTATAAGTGGCTGGTGGAATCTGGCTGATTATGGGGCGAGCAGGGAAAACATGCTTATGGGTCTCAACGTTCCTGTGGGCATAACCAACTTTGTAGTGCTCTTCATTGAGAAGGCGTTTAGGGGTTCCATTAATCTTGTCTTTCTGGCGAATTAAACGGTTTAAGCTTGGCTTTAAGTCGTTGACTGGGGGTTCTCATGATTTCCTTGATTTTGGTATTCTCTCATAAATTGGTTGTTATCTTGTTATGTAATCCTCTATATCTAAGATTACATACTCGTACATGAGAAGCTAATTACCCTTTTGAATTACAATTCCATCATTGTCTTTAAACTTCATAGCTGCAGAGTTTTGTTCAGGGGTGAGAGGAGAGCTGCGATTTCTTTTCGTTTTTGCCTCCCTGATGTTTTCGACGAGAGGTCAGAGGAAGCTGTGCTTTTCTTTTCCCTTTCTAATCGGTGGATGTCATCAAGCAGCATCTACAACTCGAAATGTTTAGCCAGGGGTCTGGGTCTGCTGATGTAGTGACAATTCAGTCCCAGGTTGAGAAAGTTCTGTCCCGCTGATGGTATTGCCCTGCTCAGATCTATGAACTGGTTGACCTGCTTAGGGTATTTCAACAGGTCCTCCATATAAGGAAGCAAACTTTCAACCAACTGTTTCCCTTTACTCTGAAAGATGGTTAGCTGTTAGGTTGGCCAGGGCTTCCTTGATATTAGTTCATATTTCTGTTTTTTTTTTTTTTTTTTCTCATTCCAGTGTCATTTTGGGTTGTCCACTTCATTCTTCACTTTTTCTACAACGGTTTCCTTCCTCACCAACTATTCTTTGAGACTGTTTAATCTTTCTCGTGGAGTGATTCTAGCTGTTGGCCTGGCAGCATGAAGAGGTGTATGGTATGTAGGAGGACTTTTGGGCCTTGATAGCAGGCTGTGAAGCCTATGCCCAGAGTCGAACACATAAAAAAAAAAAAAAAAAAAAAAAAAAGTACATCTTGAAAACAGTGTGTGATGTAGGCATGTTGATGTACCATCAGGATTTCGGATTAAGCTCCGCATTACTACTGGATGCTTTGTTGGGAGAGGGTTGTGTTACACTCTCGGAGTCTAGTTGTTCTCTGTTTCTTTTAAAATCATCTAGGGGGAAAGGTAAGAGAGTTTCCTTTTTGTGTAACCCAATGCCATGACTTTGCTGAGTTAAGGGACTGTCAGCTTTGTACACATATAACAGTCTTCTCGGCAGATTTGGCAAGAGGCAGTGGACACTGCCACTTCATGATATTCTGGCAGTGTCTGAGTGACGACAACTAAGCAACAAACATCCGCTTTCTTACATTTGTCTCCCCCCCGCATAAATAAGATGTCACCCGACATGTTATAGATGTAGAGACTAATAGATGACAGTTTAAATAATAAAACAACACTGATGTTATAAATGAACGATAATAGGATTATATGACAATATACAGTACCAATAATAATAAGAGCATACTGGTTAATATGGAGAATATTTAACTAAATGAATGTACATATATAAGTGAATGACAAACTACTGACATATGTCAAAGTGATGAATAATTAAACTACATTAATATAATAGCTGGCTATGTAGGATTTACAATGGTATCGCGAGAGAAAAAGGTCTCGTAATAATTATGTTCACATAATTTGTAGGGTGTCCACATATCTTCACACAAATCAACACTGTATAGCAGAGGTGGAGTGGGCAGTGGGTTGTCCATTTCGTCATAGTCCCACTCAAATTTCTCCAACTTTTTTTTTTTTTTTTTTATGCGAGCAAGAAGGAACCAAAGGCCATGAGCCCGCAGTAACAGTTCCCTCCAAGAGAAAAACAAAATACAATAGAGAGCCAAATTCAAGATCCGATCATTTTGAGATGCCTGGACACACTGCGTTTGAAAGACTGGAGATCATAGGCAGCAGGAAATACAGATAGAGGGAGACAGTTCCAGAGTTGACCTGTTGCATAAATGAAAGACTGGGAGTAACGGTTAACTCTTGCATTAGAGAGTTGGACAGCAAAGGGATGAGAGTTTGTTGCCAGACGGGTGTTACGCGCCCGTCGTAGAGGTGGAGGAATGCAAGCAGACAGTTCAGAGGAGCAGTGACCATTAAAGTAGCGATAGAAAAGAGATAAAGATGCAACAGTGTGGCGAAGGGACAGAGGTTGAAGGGAGTCAGTAAGAGGAGGAGAGTTAATGAGACGAAAAGCCTTTGACTCCACCCTATTGAGAAGAGCTGTATGTGGGGAGCCTCCCCACACATGAGAGTTGTACTCCACACAGGGGCGGATAAAACCCCTGTATAGAGTCAACAATTGTGCAGGGGTAAAGAAAGAGCGGAGTCAGCTTAGCACACCCAATCTCTTGGAAGCAGATTTTACAAGAGATGTAATATGATCTTTCCAAGATAAGTCCCGAGTAAATGAAACCCCAAGCATGTTCAAGGATGATGCAGGATTAAGCTGAATATTATTAAACATTAATGGGAATACCTGTGGAAGATTTTGTCGGGTTGATAGGTGTAAGAACTGAGTCTTAGATGCATTAAAGACAACCATATTATTTTTACCCTAGTCAGAGATACGAGCCAAGTCAGACATTAGGTGTGCCATAGCCTCATCCCTTGTTTCTTGAAGTAACTGTTGAGATGGGCGTTGCGGGAACCGAATGGAAGGGTGAAGGGTGGAGTCATCAGCGTATGAGTGGATAGGGTTAGATGTACAGCTTAGAAGATCATTGATGAATAAAAGGAAGAGAGTTGGTGATAGGAGAGAGCCCTGAGGAACACCACTGTTGATAGATCTAGGAGAAGAACGATGGCCGTCTACAACAGCGGCTATAGAACGACCAGAAAGGAAGCTAGCGATGAAGGCACAGATAGAAGGATAAAAACCGTAGGAGGGCAGTTTGGAAATTAAAGATTTATGCCAGACTCGATCGAAAGCCTTTGAGATGTCAAGTGCAATGGCAAAGCTTTCGCCAAAGTCCCGAAAGGAGGATGACCAGGAGTCTGAAAGGTAGGTTAGAAGATCGCCAGTGGAGCCTCCCTGACGGACCCCATACTGACGATCGGAAAGAGGGTTGTGATAGGAAAGATGCCTTAAAATTTTTCTATTAAGAATTGACTCGAAAACTTTTGAAATACAGGACGTTAAAGCAATTGGACGATAGTTGGAGGGTTGGGAGTGGTCACCCTTCTTTGGGACTGGCTGAATGAGAGCAAACTTCCAGCAAGAAGGAAAGGTACAAGTTGACAAAGGCGAAAGAGTTTGCCTAGGCAGGGTGTAAGCACAGAAGCACAGTTCTTGAGAACAATGGGAGGGACCCCATCAGGCCCATATGCCTTGTTAGTACTGAGGCCAGTGATGGCAGAAAATACATCAACTGAAGAAATTTTAATGTCAGCCATGAGGAAGTCAGAGGGGGGAAGTGATGGAGGAACAGCACCGGAATCGTCTAAGGTGGAATTGGAGGAGAAAGTCTGTGCGAAGAGATCTGCTTTATCAGTAGAAGAAATAGCTACAGAACCATCAGAGTAGAAAAGAGGAGGGAAGGATAATGAGGTAAAGTTGTTAGAAAGATTTTTGGCAAGGTGCCAGAAGGAGCGGGTAGAATTCGAGTCGGGGAGTTTAGAGCATTTAGTATGGATGAAATTATTTTTAGTAGAGCCAAGAACAGACTTAGCACGATTCCGGGCAGAAACGTAAAGATGATGGGATTCAGGGGTGGGTTGGCTCTGGTACCTTTTGTAGGCCTTCTCCTTGTTGCGGACAGCATTAGAACAAGCGTGATTAAACCAAGGCTTTCTTGCGTTAGTCAAAGGATATGAGAAAGGAATGTATGCTTCCATGCCCAAGAGAATAACCTCCGTAATGCGCAAGGCACACTCAGATGGCTCCCGGCCATGGAAGCAATAATCATTCCAGGGAAAATCAAAGAAGTACAGCCTGAGGGCCTCCCAGTCCGCGGCTCCAAAATGCCACAGACGACGTTTCCCTGGAGGGTCCACAGGCCGTACCGGAGTGATAGGACAGGTTAAGGTAATAAGGTTGTGATCGGAGGAGCCCAACGGAGAGAAAAGATTAACAGAGTAAGCAGAAGGATTAGTTGTGAGGAAGAGGTCAAGTATGTTGGAGCTCTCTCCAAGGCGGTCAGGGATACGGGTAGGGTGCTGTACAAGCTGCTCTAGGTCATTAAGGATAGAAAAGATGTAGGCTTGTTCACCAGATGGATCCGTGAAAGGAGAGGAGAGCCAAAGGTGGTGGTGAACGTTGAAATCTCCAAGAATGGAGATTTCAGAGAAAGGAGAAATGGACAGAATGTGTTCCATCATAGAAGTAAGATAGTCGAAGAATTTTTGATAGTCAGTAGAATTAGGGGATAAGTAAACAGCACAGATATATTTAGTCAGAGAATGACAGGAAAGCCGAAGCCAGAGTGTGGAGAATTCAGAAGAATCAAGTTCAGGAACACGAGAGCAAGATAAGTCGTTGCGTATATATACACAACAGCCACCTTTGGCTTTGAAATGAGTATAGAGAAAGTACGAGGATACAGAAAAGGGTTTGCTGTCGGTTGCCTCAGACAGCTGAGTCTCCGTTAGAAAAAGAAGGTGAGGTTTAGAGGAGGAGAGGTGGTGCTCAACAGAGCGAAAGTTAGATGAAAGGCCGCGAATGTTGCAGAAATGAAGAAGAAGAGAGTCAGACAGTGGTTCCAGGCACCTCGAGTCGTCACCGGGAGAGGGGCAGATGGCGGGGGCATTTATGGTCCCCCCCCCCTGGGGACTCCGAGGCTTGATTAATCGACGCCATTTTTGGTAATTTTGAATAGGAAGTGTAATGTGTACTGTGCATGTAGTTTGGTGAAGATAGTTAGAGAAATTTGTACTGGAGAGCATGCTGGCCTACTCTCTGTGTAACTGAGACACTGAAAAAGTTCAGCAAATGGGGATGGTCAGGAACTAGTCCTGAGGGCTGATGAAACGGGAGCTCCAGCACTCCCTGTCATCAGCTTTCCATCCACCTCGGGAGTACTGCCCTGCTCGATGGTGCTACCGTCTACTGCCATAAAGGATCAGGTTACAGTTTCTTTTCGTCACTTTTACAGTTCAGTGTCTTCCTTGTTCCATACTGTAACCTAATTTCGTGGAGTATTTTTTCCATACGTTTAATGCAGCAATGGACAAAAACTACCATGATAATAACTCCTAGTGGAGTAAATGCAACGGGAGGATGTACAAAATGAGGGCTATAAAAAGGGATGCAGGATGTGAGACATCTGAACACGCAAAAATTTTAATTCTTTAGGTAATCAGTCATGTCTAACTGAGGAAAAGCAATACTTATGCTGTCAACGAGGAAAATAGGCGAGATATTTATTGGTGCAAGGATTTCAAAGTTATGCGAACGAATAGCATATCTGTAGTGTTGACGGGTTAGGTATGTAAAGAGAGAAACAGATTTGCAAGAGCAATAGTCTGGGGCAATGTAAAGTGACTTGTCAGGAATGTTTGGACAGGTAACACTAACAAGTGGTGGTGTACGAAAATAAACGCAATGTGCATGGTGTATGTGGAAAACGGGTACTTTGGAAGCAGAAGTTAAAGAACATGCAGAAGCAATAGTCTTGACAGAGTAGTTGTATACTAAAGCATTCTCACAAGGGACAGCTGTGATAAATAGGACGTCTACTGTAGCATGATGATCAGTTATTATCCACGACTTCAGCCCAAGCTTTGACTACGTGCCTGGCAAATCTAATGTAGTTGCACATTCTCATTCACGTCAGGTAACTGCGGCAGTCTCACCATGTCAACCAAGTGAAGGTCTTTACACCACTCTAATCTCAGATGTTGTTTACAGTTGTCAGCACACGGACCCTCTGTGGTCTAAGGCTAACTACTTCCTGGAATCAGGAGATGCTTCCATCTTACCTACACTTCCAGTGTCAGTAGATGATATCATGTCATACAATGATATCTTTACAGGCAGACATCGTTTTTTGGTAGAGACACACCTCATAGAGAGGTATGTCTACTTGTTCTTCCCACTGATCTAATATACTATAGCAGTAGCCGTGTGTCTGTGTATGTGTGTATTTTGGGCAGCCAAAACTAAACATTCAAATCGCACCAAAACTGGCACAAATATCGCACAAAATTCGCTGATGTGAAAGAACTTGGCCCCATTACGATTGAAAATTTTTTACTATATTTAATGAGCGATCAAATTTTGACCAAAAAACGCCACTCCCGGCGCCCGGTCGGTTGCCGTGGCCGAGTGGTTAATATCTCGGACTTGTGAAGCGAGGTAAGGGTGCCTTTCTCTGGTACAGAGGAGTCCTGGTGCACCAAAATTGGCATGAAAATCACAGAAAATTCGCTGATGTCGAAAAACTTGGTCCCATCTCTATTGATGATTTTTTGTTAGAGTTAAGAGTGATCAAAGTTTGGTTCGGAAAACGGTTCATTCGGTACCGGGACTTTAGAAATCAAGTCTACTCGATCATGTTCCATGACCCTATACTTTTTAGAGGATCAGAGCCGCCGAATTGAGCGTTTTTACTGTGCGTTTCCCACGCTGTTGCCTTGGTAGTTGTTAGACTAGAACAGCACATAAACATGACTTGGATTACCTGAAATGATCGCAACGCACGCGCGAAGCACGAGGAAACGAGTGAGAAGCACAAGGAAACGAGTGTGAAGCACGAGGAAGCGAGCACACAGAGCGAGAGCCCTCCACAGGAGCAAGTGCGAGAGGGCCCGAAGGGCCCACGAGCACTTGTTTAATACCTACAGCACTCCACGTCATCCATAACACACCCCATGCATCCCATACGGGAAATGATCGGTGTTTGAGACATGCACATCTTTCATTTTATTGGGCTATATGCATAAGGACATCAACGTTTTCACTGTGATTCTTGTTCCCTGCAATCGTCATAAAGGGTCCACCTGATTACCTGCTCCACTCTTACAATATTCAGTTCCATCACGTCCATGGGAAACTTTCTATTGACCACCTTAAATTGCCTCTTATGGACTCTGGTGCAGAATATTTGTTTGTGGCAGCTAATCATTTCTCACAGTGCTGTGTTCTCGGAGATCTCAAAGACGTGCCTTTATTGATCATGTTATTTGTCCATTTACAACGCCATCGACTGTTGTTATCGATAATGGCTCGGAGTTCAACAATAACCCTTCTTGTTGAGAACTGTAAGCAAGTTAACATCTGTCATACCGAAACATCCGACTTCCAGTGGCCTTGTCGAAAGGCCATTTCGTATGGGGCTGGAGTGTTTGAAGCATTTAGGTTCTCAAAGCACCTGTTGGGATGAATGAATACCCCAAGTTGCTGCTTCAATCAATAGATCCATCATCAAATCCATCGGCGAAACTCCATTCTTTGTCTTATGTGGACTCAATAAAGAATTGCCATATTCAATGCTATTATCAAAACTAATCTACTTTATAACTTGGATGATTATGTGAAAGTGAAACTTACAGACTGCCAGAAAATAAATCAGTAAATAAAGGCTAATCTGGCCTTATCTAAAGAGGATATGTTACATCGCCAGCATAACTCAGCATCACCTATCAGCATTAAGACTAGGGACTTAATATTTGCTCGTTCATTACTCGTAGTTCTAAACTGGATGAAAAATTTAGGTTACAGGCCAACAGTTATCTCGTAACATTAACAAATTTGAGATTAAAGACTTGTCATCTGAGTGTATGTCGGTTCACGCAGACGATCTCAAAGGACCTCTCAGGTACTTCGAAAAGGAGGATAATCAGGAAAATTATGCTTCATCTTTTTCTCCTCCTCCTCTTTCTGACTTTACTACCCCTTCATCTCCTTTTACCCAACCTTTTAATGAATACAGAGAAAAGCTTCTCTCAGCAACTCCCCCCATTGTTGCTTGTCTCTGTTCCTGCACCTGTCAGGATCACATAGCTAATATGAACATTAATCCAGACCTCTTTTACAGGTAAGATATGGAACGTGTGGACAGCCATTTTGGCACTAGCTGCGATCACATCATCTCTGGGTGATGAGGACAGAAATGTGATCCTCCGTCCAGGGGCATTGGTAAAGCCCTAGGGGCAAGTAATGCTAGTGGAGGACGTCATCTCAGTCCGTTATGATCTTCAGAGTTTGATGACAGTCGCACAAGAACTTCCAAAATTTGCTAGTCTATAGTCCACCATACGATCTCTACTCGCTTCCATGGTAAACAAATGTGTAAATGGATCATTAGAGGATCCACTGTTTGATCCACTTCTATGGAGAACTATTTGAACTGAGAAACTATTCAGTAGTTTAAATGCCTCACTGCCTCATGGTGGTCTGTGTTACGGAACAGAGAAAGATAATGTACACTCCAAGTGAGAATACTAAAAAATCACTACTGTCCCGTAAAGTTCCAGGTTCAAAACAAAAGAGTTAGGTAAAATTACAAGTTAAAGTTTAATGCTCAAACTAACAACAAAACATTCAGGACTCATAAGGATAATGTAATGGCAAAAACAGGTTAAATATATGGTTAACTGCAATAGCCTCTATTAACACGAAATTAGCAAGAGTAAATTTATCTAAGTCAGCCCTGATAAAATGAAAATACACTGGGTAATGCTCAGTTAATGCAAGATAAATTATTACAGATACAAAGTATTATTAATGATGGCTGACAATAAGAAGCCTACATAAATCACAAAAACCTTACTAGGCCTAAGAATTAACCTTATGCTACACAGTACAAGAAAAAATGCAACAACAGTTATACTCAAATTACACACAGCTGCTAGATGGCTGGAGACTTCCTGAGCACTCACAATAATAACTGTACAGGGGAGGACAGAGATGTGAACAAAATGAGGAGTAGATCTAAGTGGCAATAATGCAGAGACTGAGCTCATTATATAGGGGCCAGCAGAGCTCGATACAACTTGTAAGAAGGACGCGCAAATGAAGCCATAGGGGACAAAGAGCTGACAATCCTGCTCTGAACAACAGAAAAGACGACTTACTCTACTATAACGGTAGAAGGGGGGAACTGAGGCAGAACACGCTCGTGATCAAACTTGCAGCATACTGTGCGTTAAAATTACACAAAGGATGATGAAATCATAGGCTGTGTAACACCTGTCAGAAGCTCACATTCATGTGTGAAGTGAGGACTCTTTGATCTCAAAGGTAAAGTCCTTGGTGGTGTTTTTATCTTTGGCAACATCAAGTGAATTGTCAGTATATCATGAACAGTTAGAAACGTTTGCTTCAGCTTTGGAAACACAGGACAGGTTGCTGAATGTTCACCTTAAGTTACTAAGTAATACTGTCACGCATATGAATGAAATGGGCACAAAACTAAACAAATTATCGGATGTCTTAGAGAAATTGTATGACATAATTAATGTTGTCACAGAAATATTGTAAGTCAGCTTTCACCTTGAATCATAGTCTCTGTCCCTCCAGTCGTAAATGTTGCAAGTGCAGGATTTTATTCATTCATTCATTCATTCATTGCCAGACGCCATGTATCCCAGACGGGGTGGCCAATGGCTTAGAGTTAATTGTTTTACAGGGAGGGGCACTAATCCTCCACCAACCCCACTTGACATGTAGGGATGCCAACAGCATCTGGTGTTCCCAGGCGGTCACCCATCCAAGTACTAACCAGACCCAACGTTGCTTAACTTCGCTGAGGATTTTATTAATGTGTTAATAAATGCTGTCAGTGCAGTCTGGAGAAATTGCACTGAACCTCGTTCCGAGACATATGCAAAGTTTTATTGCATTTTTTGATACATTGAATCCTACAAATGAAAATAAAAAACTGCACCCAGCTGGCACACTTGAGCATTTTGTTATATGGGCAGAAATCCAAAATGGACCCCGAAAAAATGAAAAATTACAGGATTTGATTACTATTGTCACTAGTTTTACTAATATTACATTATTTAATTCTAGAATTATTTCAAGAAATTCTAGGCATAACAAATTATATTATATACCGGTATGTAAACTGTGAAAAGAAAAATTACTCAATTAATTATAATTGCTTAAAAAAGGCACCAAATGTGATTACCATACCTTGTTAGACCATCACCAGGTATTACCACAATAGTTCGTTTTCATAACAAACTATACAGGGAAAGGATGGAGAGTTAGGTCTTTCTGTCAGTCAATATTTTTAAATATTTAACATGTCTGTTCCAACAAACATATTTAAACCATAATCTTTTTCACGACTAAAATATTCATATCCCTTATATCAGAATGTTAGACCAATTACGCCCTTCAAAATTGATCAAAATGCTTTACATCAAAAATAAATGTTCCTTATAAATATAAAAACACTGATAAACTGAACACATTTACAATAAATATAGTAAGTGTCTGTCAATTCCATGTCCATACTTTCCTCCATACTTTCCTCTTCTTCAACTTACACTCTTGATTTACTTTGAGGAAAGTGGTAGTTAGTTCCATGGCAAGCACAAAACAGTGAGCAAGAAGGTTGTGCTGCAGCACAACTGCAAAGGGCAGTTGAACATGGGGTGCGGGATTGACATCCACACTTGATTAGTTTTAGGATATCAAGTGGTGCAGGAGAAACATCAGGTGGCAAGCCAGTTGGAACCAATATGTTTGAATTAGGATCGTTGGTCCACCCATAATGAAGAGGGTTCATTTCTGGTGGCTCTGGATCAAGGGAGCTTCTCCAAATTGCTACCTGTAAATGGGCTCTATAAACGTGTTCTTCAAATGCTTCTGATGTTGGTGGCAAAGCTTTTAGCTCTGGTGCTGTGGTGAGCCGAAGATTGCCCATCTTTGATTGCCACACAGTATATCTTAAAGATGTCATGTTGTTTTCATTTGGAAAGCCATAACATGCTGCAATGAATTTTGTGGCTTCAGCAGTAACATCAGTCAGCTGATCTTGTTGCTACCCTAATCTAGTACGTGTCTTCCCACTCTTTATTGCCTTTAACATTGCTTCTTTACCAATACCTCATAAATATGAAACATTGTCACAACCTGTAAGAACATGGGGAGGTAACAGACTGTTGAGATCATCTTGATTTTGCTCAGTTGTTGCTTTGATATCTGCACTTGGTCGTGAAGGGCTTGTTCCAACCATTACCATATTGCAGGCAAGATTTGCTTGCTTATAGAAGTGGCATAGCAGGACAAATATGTCTGTGTCATCAGCAACAATTCTAATGCTGTGTCTTCTTGACCTTGCCAAATGGTCAGCTTGCTGCACCAAAATAACATCAGCTTCATCATGTGTAGTGTGCAAGACAGGCCTGCTTCTTCTGATTCCATTACAAAGCTCTACTGGTATTGGTTCCTTACCTGTAATCACAAGGTGTTTGTCATTGTGTGGCAGTAGATCAGTGTGTTCACACAGATATTCACACCTGAGATTAATCACCTGGGATTTATTGTGTGTAACAGACAGTCAGCTCTTCTGTGGTGGCAAAGGTGTTGCCAATGACAGTCTGTGGCATCTACTTGTTTCCTTCCCAGCTCTAGCTGCTCATGTTGCCTCTTTTATGCTTCCACTGTGATATCTGTCAAAGACCAGATGTGTGTTTGCTGCTAAAAGACAATGACATATGTACTGCACAAATTTTAGTATACAATCTTCTATGACACCGAAGGCTGACATACAGTCTTTATGGTACAGGGCATCTGCAGCATGAAGATTACTTACAGCAGATTGGATTCTGGATCGAACTTTTTCAGCCTATTTATCATTTCTTTTTTCACATGTATCAATAAGTACATTTTTGAATGATTTTTCTGAGAATCCATGATCAGCAGTTTGACATTTAACAACACGCCGCCACCTACTTGGATTTTTTGTGTCTAACTCAACGCATTTTTCCCCACAGAATAGACAGTGTTCCTTAACGATAAATGTGGGCTCATCTGAACGACGACTTCTTTTGGCCTCTGGTTTATTACGGAGTTCCTCATCTCGCTGTTTAGATAAATGTCGCTTTATGTGATACTTGGATGTGTAAAAGGAAGCACATTTTCTATGACACTTATATCTAGTGTCACTATCATGACTAAGCTTTTCATGCAGACTGTCACCTCTATGCATGCTAGCTACTCGAAGTCTTCCTACTTTTACATTAAGAAAAGCACCACCATCACTATCACTCAGTTAACATAGTCTTTAAGAAAGCAAGTGTCTTCCATCATGACCTCTTTTCATGGAAACCTGGAACAAAAAAGCATCTGTTAGATACAATCTACCCAACATTATAATAGAATCGTGGTAAAAAAAAAATAATAATAATGCAAACTCCTCTGAAATTTAAATAAAGCAATATGTACAGTATAATTTGATATAGAAGTTTGCTCTCTGAATCTGAAATTAAGATATGTCCCTAAAATATAAACAGCATTGAATTAGGAAATAGCACTTAAATGTTATCTTTATTGTTTTATTGCCTTTGATGATAGCAGTTTATTAACATTCAAAATTGGCACCTGCAAATGATCATAAAAACTTAATGATCGTTTAAGTAAAATGTTACAGTGTGTAGTTTACAGGTGATCATTTTGTTTAGTGCATATTCTGATAGGAAAAGTTAATATTATTATTGCATGAAGGAAATTAGAAACTGAAAAAGATAGCTAAACATGTTTTATTAGCCTCATCATTCATGCAGGCGGCCGTATTGGATTTCGGCCTCCATTTTGAAACGCTCAAGTGTGCCAGCTGGGTACACCTTTTTATTTTGATGGTTACATCCCAAAGTATCAGAAAATGCAATAAAACTTTGTATATGTCTCGGAACGAGGTTCACCCGAAAATGACCATTCTGCCACCAGACTAGTGGTCATGTTACCCTAGACCTTGTTCCGATATCAGATCGTTAATTTTGGAATGGGCTGTCACTAATTTTAGTCATCATCCAATTTCTCCTTTCTTAAGTCTGGAATAATTCTATTCTTTCCACGACTATCATGGTCCATATTCCAGTCATTCGTGATCTTATCCAAATAATTCCTTTCTCTCTACAGTTCAGTGACTCTCTTTATAGTGCACCTGTGTACTCTGAATTCTTTTTCATATCACAGATCTATATGTCTGTGGCTTTTGCCCCGTCACATCTCCTACACTCGTGTTCGTCCATTGCTCAGTCCCTTTGTCGATGTCCTGCGTTCCTATTTTATATCTAGATGGTTTGAGCTTGTCTTTAAGTCGTTGGTTGGAGTCCTCGTGATTTTCTTGATGTCGGCGTTGTCTCTTAGGATGGCTGTTATTTTGTTCTGTAATCCTTTTTGTTTAGGACTACATACATGGGAAGCTAATCAGCCTTTCGGATTACAGTTCCATTGATGTCTTTAAACTTCATAGCTGCAGAGTTTAGTTCAGGGGTGAGAAGAGAATTGCGAATGTGATCTCTTTTCGTGTTTGCCTGCCTCATGTTTTCATGCAAAGGTCATGGGAAGTTGTACTTTGTTTTCCCTCTCTAATCGCTGAATGTCATCCAGCAGCATCTCCAACTCGATACATTTCGCCAGGAGTCTGGGTCGGCTAATGCAGTGACAATTCAGTCCTAGGTTGAGAAAGTACTGTCCCTCCGATAGTGTTGCTTTCCTCAGGTTTATGAACTGGTCGACCTGCTTAGGTATTGTAACAGGTCTTCCATATAAGGAAGCTAACTTTCAACCAACTGTTCCCTTCGATTCTGAAAGGTGGTTAGCTGTTAGGTTGGCCAGGTCTTCCTTGATAAGTTCTGTGTGATTTTTTGTTCTTTCCTGTGTCCGTTTGGGTTGTCCACTTCAGTCTTCTATTTGTCCACTACGTCTTTTTTCTTCACCATTCTTTGAGATAGTTTAATCTTTCTTGTGGGGTGATTCTATTGCTGTTGGCATGGTGAAGGTAAGTATATCTTGGAAGGTCATTTATAATATACAGTATACATATTTTATTGATGTTTGCGGTGGTGATACCATTTTTCAATTAATATGTTCTTTTTTTAATGCTTCTGACGAGGATACGATGTTTGTTCCTTAGTTTATTATGTAAGTTTCCAAATTCCATTTTGATATCTCTAGACGTCTTTTGGTCATCAGTAGGCCATGTTCAGGCAATACTGCTTGGTGGAAACCTCAAGCTAGAAATGATGCTTGGTGCCAAGTGAGCCGGTATTTATGCCTCATGGCGAAATCAGGTGATAGGGGATGGCAGATACTCAGCCAGTCAGAGTACTGAGCATACCCGTGGTCGCTCAGCCATGCAAATAGTGCCCTGTGATTTTCTGCCTGGTGGAAGAGAAGATTCCTGCAGGTGTTGCACGTTTATGGAAGGTTAATTGGTGCAGATGTAAACAGCTTCTGTCATCCTTGGTCTCCTCCTGCTGGGTTCATTATGCAGGATAATAGTAGGTCTTCATTTTTGTTTTTCTGGTTAATGCATGGCTATGTCTTTTGCTG
Source organism: Coenobita brevimanus (assembly GCF_032717465.1). NCBI lineage: Eukaryota > Metazoa > Arthropoda > Malacostraca > Decapoda > Coenobitidae > Coenobita > Coenobita brevimanus. Next base: position 51,731,654 of record NC_136967.1, on the reverse strand, counting down.
TGGGGCGTTTAATTGCACCATCTTGTAGGTGAGCTGTTATCCTCTTGTACAAGTGGCTGTGGTGAGGTCTAGATACAGTAAAAGTCCTCCCATTCGGCATCTACGGGACCAAGCAGTTGCCAAAAGAGCAGAAACTTCCGAATGACCGGGAAAACCTGCCAAAAAGTTTCTAGCAATCATGGTCGGTCACCCCAATGCAATCACGGAGTCTAGCAGGTATTATTGGTCAACCCTAAATACTAAATATTTAATAAGCAACTTATACTTAATGTATTTAACGATACAATACACATGAACTTGCCTTAACCTCGGTGTATTTACATATGTATACCGTAAAAAGGCAACAGAAAGTTTCCAAACTTTCGAAAGATCCCCTTCACAAAGCCAGACACTCATGAGTCATGATGGCTGCCTGTGCATGCTATATTGGCACCATGGGCGTCCGGAGGGCGGGGGCAAGGGGGGCAGTTGCCCCCCCTTGTAATTCCAGTGCTTCAGTTCTTGTTCAAGGGTGATTGAGTGATTTGAGTCGATTCAAGCATTGTGTTACTTCATGCATTTGATGTAAGTCATGTAACTAATATAAGAATATGCCTATGCCTGTTTGGAGTGTGTGAATTTTGATATATTATAACCGCACATATATGTTTCATTTCTTTTATTTTGCCACCCCCCCCCCTTACAAAAAGTCCTGCTGACGCCCCTGGTTGGAACGCAGAAATCTTCAAAAGCACTAAGCTGAACTTCAAAATGCTCTAAGCTATAGGGGACCTGCTCAAATTCTCGCACTAAATTGGGCTTCAAAACGCGCTAAAACTAGAAGAAAACCTAATATTTATTGGTGGTAAATTATTAAGAAAAGTACTAAATATTTATGAAAAGTGCTAGATCTAGCACCAACAGCGCCAAATTGGCAACTATGGGTGCACGGGTACCAGTAACGAGCTGGTGTCCCATTCGCGGATGCCGATCGGCTCACCATACAGTATGTGCCAGAAGGGCAGAGAACTTTCATAATGGGATTATATATGAATAACGCTGAAAGACCGGAAATACCATAAGACCAGATACCGTATAAGATGACTTTTACTGTATCGAGAATTTAGGCGAGTGCAGCCACCAGTGTTCCATGTATACTGATATACTAGGTTTTCATCCTGAAGAGGATTTGTTGGCAGAAGACAGCTGGCTCTCATGATAAGGTTAGAAGTTCGTCTTGTTTTGTAAAAGCTGCTTAGCTTCTGTTGTGGGTCAATATCAGTGGGTTTTACAGTATTAATCTATCTATCTATCTATCTATCTATTGCCAGACGCCTCAATCCCGTGTGGGGTGGCCACAAACAAATCGCTTCCACTTCGCCCTGTCTCCCGCCATTTCACTGCCCTGTTCCCAACTCACACCCCCCTCTCTGATATACCTCTCCACTCCATCCCTCTATCTCATCCTCGACCTCCCCCTTCCTCTCCCCCCCTCCACCTCACTCACATACACTCTCCTCGTCAGTCTCTCACTCTCCACCCTCTCCACATGGCCAAACCACCTCAGTGTGTTGCTCCTTACGCTTCCTATCACATCCACATCCACACCACAACGCTCCTTTATATCCTCATTTGTCAGCCTGTCTCTCCATGTGACTCCACAGGCTCCTCTTAAATAACTCATTTCCACTGGTCTTACTCTTGACTTGTGTCCCTCCAACAACGTCCAAGCTTCACTTCCATACGTTAGAGCTGGTATCACAATACTGTCATGTAGTAACTTTTTCACTTCCATGCTCACTTCCCTGCTTCTTATCGCTACTTTCAAGGAACCAGCAACCTTTCTTCCTTGTTGTACCATTTCAAGCACTTCACCCTCCAAACTTCCAACCTTACTCATCACACTCCCCAAGTACTTAAACGTACACACATTTTCCAATTCCTCACCATCCAACCTCACTGCACATTTACTGACTTCACCTGTCTCAAAGACCATCACTTTACCCTTCCTTACATTCACCTTTAGATTCCATTTCTTACACACTTTCCCAAACTCATCCACCAAGCCTTGCAGCTCCCCTTCGTATTCACTTAAAACACAGTATCATCTGCAAATAACAGATCAGGGAGTTTCCAAACACTACCCTTTCTCACTAGGGTCACTCCAACATCCCCTGCCTTACCTTGTATCTCTTTTATTACCCCATCCATGTACAGATTGAACAACCATGGAGACATGACACATCTCTGCTTCAACCCAACCTTGAAAGAGAAAAATTCACTCAGTTCACCTTCCACACGCACTGCAGCCTTAGCACCATCATACATACTCTTCACAGCATTCAGCAACTTCCCATCTACTCCATATATTCTTAACACTTTCCACAATCCTTGTCTATCCACCCTGTCATATGCTTTCTCCAAATCCATGAATGCTGCATACAACTTCTTTCTCTTCTCTAGAAACTTTTCCACAAAAGATCTAAGAATGAATATCTGATCTACACAGCCTCTTCCCTTCCTAAAGCCTCCCTGTTCTTTTCCAGCTAATGCCTCTGTTATTTCCCTAACTCTGTCAATAACTATCCTACAATACACTTTTCCTATTACACTAAGAAGACAAATGCCCCTGTGATTACCATACACTTTTTTTCCGTTTCCTTTGTACAAGGGAATAATTATACCTGACTTCCAATCCTCCGGGTCTCTACTTTCCTCCCAGGCCAATCTGCACATCTTCCACATCCATTCTACTACTATCTCTCCGCCATGCTTCAGCACTTCACCACACAATCCATCAATTCCTGGGGCTTTCCTCAATTTGACTTTCTTCAATTTAGTATTAATGTATGTATTTCATTGTTCCTAGCGAGTTCACCATCCTTGCATGCAGATGACATAAATTTCCTGTAACAGAGTAGAGGTTAATGTTCGTAATATATGTACAGTACACATAATTCAGTGTCTCTCTGTGGGTTTGTCCGCTACAGAGGTCCACAATTTTCAGGATAAATAAAGGAAAACTTGCAGTGCCATAAACAAAACAAAAAGTAATTAACTAATACCTTAGAAATTAGTCCTTGGGGGTCAGGGAAAGGGGACTTTATCATGATTCAACAAGAAAATATCCAGAGTGTTTAAGGTAGGGGAATGCAATTTGTATGTATGTATGTAGGCTACTTAGGCCCAGTTAGGTAGTGGGGACAATATATTTGGAGAATCATTGTGGGACCCACTCCCCATGATCGACTTCCTATGATAATATCTACAGTTTTCAAGATAAAGTAAGAAAATTCGTATGTGTCTCCATACACTCCCAGTCAGGTCATGGACACCATAGGAACTAAGCGTAGATGTTGGGAGAACGGGTGCAGTCCCCAGTGCCAACCCTCATTCAAAACATCCGTAACTTGGTTCACTCGAACACTGATGGGTGAGCCAGGTTACGGACAAATTTAATCAATTTCAGGGGAGTATGCAGTTGTGAGGTGGGTAACTAGGTCTATATGTAGGACCTTCAGTTCCAGGAGAGTGCCCTAAGAAGAATGAAGTTGTCGGAGATAGAACAAAGGAAAAATAAAACGTATTTAGATTAAAAGACTTGACCCTTTCGGTGAGATGATGTCCTCTGTTAATAGTTCTCTCATCTTGGTACTTTCTCATTCCCTAATTTTGGATCCATCTTCACCTCATCCTTAGGTTTGAAGCGATACGATTTCCCCAATGATAATGATAATACTGGTAGATAATATGTCAAAATAACCAATAGATATCCTGTGCATTCATTTCACAGCCCATGTATGGACTCCATGGTTTTAAACTGGTTTACTGACGCCGCTAATTAATTCAGCTTAATTGGCTGGTGAGGGATAAGTGCGGCTCGCCCACCATTTTATTATACATTCCCGGAAGCCGGTGATAACCCTAGGCCGAAGCGGTCATGTGGCCGGTAATACTGGGGCTCTCTCGGTTAGAAGGGCCAATTAACCAGCTATTGATTTCATGAATTTGATTGGAGTTTATTGTTCAGACGATAAATGCGAAATTTCCCCACTTTCGAAACGAATTGGATTTTAAAAAGCTGACTACATGATGTAGACGTCTTCATGTTTTAAAAGTCATTAACGGTGATTAATTTCCCTTAAACCACTATCAGCCACAATCTAGCCTCCCGATCCGATAAAGGGGAACTACAATCAGCCTCATTCTAGCCTTTGATTCCCTGATTTTGGATTTGGGGCTGGTGGCTTGAATATAGTTTCTCAGAGTGTGGCAACATGCCCTGTTCCACGCCAACACCCATAACCGACCCCCAGCCGATACCAGCTGCCGATAGCTACGGTGGGGGTCACACATCCCTGCCCCTGTTACTACCTGTGTCTCCCACCCTCCCTCGCATCTGATATCGCTATAAGAGGACGACATGCAGGAAAACCTTGCTAAATATTTGAGTTGTGACACTAAATGCGATTTTTACAATGAAGGGTTAGTGATAGTAAATAATAATAGTGAGGATGAACATCACGGTCATAAAAGACAAGAAAGAAGCTGAAGATGTTGTACTGTCAATATGCAGTTTCGGATACTGACTGGCGAGAGCTGTCACCCGTGTTGTTTTTTCTCATCACTACCCCATTTATGTTTTCTTTCCTTCTTTTCTGTACAAAATTTGTGCCGTAGCTTGTCCCCTACATATCCACAAGTCAAAAGTAAGAGTTCAATTTAATACCAAGTGTTCAGGTAAGTAATAAGTTAACAAAATCAATCATCAACGTCAGTATAAGTATATCAGTAACCTTAAGTCCATATGTGTTGTAACTGCAAATAATCTGTAGTCAGTATTTACAAATAGTAGTAAGTGAGGATGAATATTCTGAGCATGAAGATGATGAAAACATTGAATGTGAAAGTTTCTTGGCCTCAACTAGCCTGCGTCGGAAGCCAACTGTCAAACTCATGCTTATGTCTCACTTCCTCCACCATCCACCTCACCTACAAGGATGAATTACACTTGCCCTCCACCTAATAGCCTGTCGTCTCTGTATTCGTTTTTCATGGAAATTATTATTTTTATTTATTTTTTTTTTTGTTGCCACTTACAAATGTCCACTTTATCAACTTTCACCATTATCCACTCATCTGATATGATCTCATTTCCATTTTCAAGCAGTTTGTTGTTATAACCAATTCAGCTTGTAGTATAAACATTTTTGTTGTCATACATTGCCTTTTACAAACCCAGTCATCAGTCCATTTACTGGAAGTGGTACTGATGTGCATGATATATACATAATATGTCCTCGTTAGTTTTCCCACTATGCTTATTTTTAGGCATGTAATGTTGGTAGATTTTGGTTGTTTCGAGCTTCTCTGACGATGGTGAAGTGGAACTGAGGTGGTACTGAAGCGTTTTGGAAGTGGTATTGAAGAGATAATAAAGAGTGGTACTGAAGAGATACTGAAGAGTGGTACTGATGAGATAGTGATGAGTGGTATTGAAGAAACACTGAAGAAGCGATAATGTTGTAGTGAAATGTTCACGACTAGCACACTATTAAGTGTTATCTTTTTACTTCTGATATAATTATGACGCTTCCTTACATTTTTCGTAGCCATGACCTACAGCGGGGGCTGATAGGTGAACTGTGACTGAAGGGTGTTCAAGTAGTGCCTGCCAATACATGACTGACACTTGGTCTTCACCCACTCAGAGCATTACTAAATTATTTTCGGAAAGATACACAAGATTGTATTACTATATTTTATTCCCGTATTTTAGGTAAATGAGCTCCCTCAAATGAGGTAGAATATAGAAACTCATTACTGAAGTTTGACAGAAGATCCCAAAATGATACTTGGGTACTAACCTCGAAATCAAAGAGCTTTACCTCTGTGAATTTGGTGAAATTCAGGGAGGAACAAATCCGATTTTTGTTGCAATTACGAGATACCTACCGTCAATTTTTTGCGTAATTAAAGGGATGTCACGGTAGGATATATATATATATATATATATATATATATATATATATATATATATATATATATATATATATATATATATATATACTACGAGAGTTAAAGGTTCCTGTATTAATACTCGCCGGTTCCTTTGCCCGCTGATAGCCACATAAAATCGTCTGGCTGCAGATGGAAAAAATAATTCGAGCTCTCACTCCCTTTATATTGTGTTTTTTCTAACCTGCCAAGAACCCGTAACTCCTTTCTGTTGAGTGTATGACTAGATGTAGCCAGTGTAAGGCTAAGTACCGTCAGAAATGAGTTGATTTTTAACCAAGAAAACTCATTCCTACCCAGTAACTAAGGCTCAGCAATAATCTTGCAACTAATACTTAGTATTCCAGGTGAGGGAGTGTCCGAGTTCCGTTAGGTGAAACGCACATCCCTGCAGCCATCAACCACCTCTGATCAGAAATAACATAAGAAATTGCCTGACCCAATTGTCTGCAGCCATACATTACAAGAGTTGTTGCTGTTGTTGTCAAAGTTCCTCTGAACGTGATCTGGTAGACTGAAGGTAAAAGCTGACTGCAGGCTAAAGTTGCCGTCCTTCTGCAATCCACTAACTTCTCGGGAGACATGGAGGACATTGAAGAGCCTCTGTAGGCTACTCGTACTCGCATAGTCAATTGTCCGGTTACATCAGAGCCATCATGTGAAGGCATCCCTTTTCAACACTACATTGGTTGTGATGAGCAGCTACGGGTCGTATTCTGTGTGGCTTTGGGGATCTCATAACGCCTCTTTCTTAACAGTTACTTTTGCATAATACACCTCAATATCCTCCTGTATATTATTGTTGCAGACTAAGACGATATATTGTATAACGATCTAAAAACATACAGAGAGTATTCAAGCGTAATATGCAAAATATCTCGCTTAACAAGAGGTGCTACGAAGCCCCCACTGCCACAAATAATATAGTCCTACACACAACACATAGACAAGCCACACCACATATGACTGGAAATACACCACCCTGATAATATCTTCATAGTGACACATACCGCGATGTAACATAACACTATATAGTAACCTTACACGGGCAGCTCACTCACCACACTAACCACACATCCATACCCCACAGACTGAAATTACAGCTCTCTGAAAACTCACAACACTGACCATAACACACACACACACACACACACACACACACACACACACACACACACACAAACCACTAGCCATAGACACCCCCCATGCACACACACGTGAACAGTATCTCAAAATTTTATATTTTGTCCTAGGGAAGTACTCTGATAATTTAGACTAGGGAGTGTCCTTAGTAAGACTCAAACTCTCTCTCTCTCTCTCTCTCTCTATACATTATATATATATATATATATATATATATATATATATATATATATATAGATAGATAGATAGATAGATAGATAGATAGATAGATATAGATAGATAGATAGATAGATAGGTAGATAGATAGATAGATCTATAGATAGATATATCAGTTAGGAAAAAAGATGCACATATTGTCCATTGTTGTTGTTAGACAAGCACTGTGCCGAGTACAGAGAAAAAGTGAAGACAGATCCAGTGTGTAATATTATGTTTAGGAAAATAGTTTAATAAAAAATAACTCACCATCCACTCACTCAATGTAGTGCTGCTCTCGGGTGTCTGCCCTTTCCTCTCCTCCATCCCTCTTTCCTTCCATCCTCTTCTGTCTTCCTTTCGTTCATTCTTTCCTTGTCCTTCTGCCTGTGAGCAACTTTACACTCCCTCTTCTGTCTTTCTTTCCTTCATTCTTTTCTCTTCCTTCTGCCTATGGGTGACTCTACACTGAGTGACAAGCCAAATGGTTTTCTGTACACCAGGAAACCATTTACTACGCTGGGTGGTAACCATATAACCAAATTTTGGCGTCTGGTGGTTTGGTGGGTAATTATTGCGCTCCAATCGGATTGAGCAGGTGAAGGTTTATATCCAAGGGAAGGTTGGAGTTGATTGCTCATGTAATGCCACTCAGGGATGAGTGAGGCTGGTCACTCTCATCTTAAATGTCGGGACCAACTGCCTAGCCCCGGGCTCCTACGCTCCTCATGGGGCAATGTAGGATTGGATGATAGATAGATAGATAGTTTTCAGTATTTAAGTAGAGTAACGCTTTAATGACTCAGTCACTCGTCGAGTAAATAATAAGATCGCAATTCCCCATGCTGACAAAGTGCGAATGGAGAATGTGTCTATGAGAAGAATGTTGGATTAGAAAGTGGAGGTGCTGTAATGGCAATGTTTGTTTAGCTCATAGTCTGTATATGTCACTGGTCTGAACCGACTGGACTCGAACATGTGCAGACATATGGGAGGACATGACACAGAACTTCCTTTAAATGTCCTCCTCGTCTTAGACCTAAGAAACCTGTTTCTTTAACATGACTTTCAATGTATTGTACGTAATCCAAGACAAATAATTTTCCCACCGAGACACTGCAAGTCCAAGAGAAAATCACTTTGATCTTAATAGCAAAGTATCTTAGTAGTACAGATTTATATTATTTCACTCTGAAAGCACTGGTATATCCTTAAAAATTCGTCGAGCAAAAAGAAAGATCGCAAACCCCAGAATGTGCGAAATCCCAGAAAGATATCTCCCAGTGGCGCGATATTCCTCACACCAAATAAATGTGATAGGTCCTTCCTATATTTCTCAGGCCAACGTCTCTTATCCCCCGTGATATATTGCTGTCGTTATCGCCAGGCATCGCCGAATTTATAATCAAGCCAGAAAAAGTTCTTCGTTTTCCTTCGCCTTGGCCTCTTACGGGCCATTAATAAACTTGGAGAATTAGTAGAAGACTTTGGAGGCTCTGTAGTAACAGCCAACCTTCCAATATACTACAGCTGAGGCGAGACAGTGGGTTCTGACAAGAGGGGTATTTTCCACCGCAAATTCCTGTATGCTAGCACACGAACCCGTCCTCGGCAACAGAACGTAGGAGTCATCTACCCATCCATTTATTTTCTCCCAGCCACCTATTTCATCCCACTGACTCATTTCCCTCCATGGACCTATCTTACCCTTTTGGCCCATTTTCCAAGGACCCATTATCCCCTTAGGATTCATTTTCTTACATGGACCTATTATCTCTTTACACCAACTTTCCCCACGGACCTGCTTTCTCTCATGGACCTACTGTATTTCTCTCATGGACACTTTTCAATGGAGACCTGAGCTTTCCCGAAGAATTTATTATCCACCAGGATCTCTTTTCCTCTGTCGATGTAACCCCCTGGAACTATTTTCCGCTATGAACTTCTTTTTTCTGAATGAGCCTATTTTCCCACGAATGGCCTGTTCCTCATGGACCTACTATCTCCATGAACTTATTTTCCCTTCATGGACCTATTTCTTCCATGGTCCTGTATTCCCCCGTGACCTACTTTCTCTCCACGTGGACCTAGTTTCTCACATTCACATATTTCCTTCATGAAACCTTTCTCATCCACTGGACCTGTGTTAACACTTGCGGCCTATTACCTCCAGAACACATCCCCTTTGCCCTAGTTTCCCACATGGATGTATTTCAACTGTGGACCTATTGTATTCCGTAAACCTATTCCCCAGCTGGCCTGTTTTCTCCCATTCACCCAATAAATCACCACTAACCCACTCATATACCTATTCACCCATGTGTGTTAAATCCGTCTCCTGTCTTGTCCCCTGGAAAGCCATAAATTTTACTTACCCACTTACCCCCAAAGCCCGACCCACCTTGCCAAAAAGTCCAACCATCGATCCACAAAGCCCACCTACGTGCCCATCTCACCCAAACATTCAATCCCACCTAAAACCCACTCATCACACAACGCCTAAGACTTCCCTCCTGTCGACTCACCCCACCCGGCTCACAATCCACATCCTTTCTGCCCACTCCATCCATTTCACTCACGCCAACTACTTCGCCCTCGACATCCACCCAGCTCATCTCTCTGAGTTTCACCCACACACCAACCCAGTTCACCCACAAACCTTCCCACCATCAGATGACGTGCACCTTTATACACACACACACACATTATACTCGTATAAATAAATCTGTATATATATATATATATATATATATATATATATATATATATATATATATATATATATATATATATATATATATATATATTATATATATATATATATATATATATATTGTTACATAGCCTATGATTTCATCATCCTTTGTGTAATTTTAACGCACAGTATGCTGCATGTTTGATCACGAGAGTGTTCTGCCTCAGTTTCCCCCTTCTACCGTTATAGTAAAGTCATCATTTCTGGAGTTCAGAGCAGGATTTTCAGCTCTTTGTCCCCATGACTTCATTTGCGCGTCCTTCTTACAAGTTGTATCAAGCTCTGCCGGCCCCTATATAATGAGCTCAGTCTCTGCATCATTGCCACTTAGATCTGCTCCTCAATTTGTTCACATCTCTGTCCTCCCCTGTACAGATATTATTATTGTAAGTGCTCAAGAAATCTCCAAACATCTAGCAACTGTGTGTAATTTGAGTATAACTGTTGTATTTTTTCTTGTACTGTGTAGCATAAGGTTAATTCTTAGGCCTAGTGAGGTTTTTGATTAATGTTGGGTTTTATGTCAGTCATTTTTGATAATAGTTTGTATCTGTAATAATTTATCTTGCATTAACTGAGCATTACCTGGTGTATTTTCATTTTATCAGGGCTGACTTAGATAAATTTACTCTTGCTAATTTCGTGTTAATAGAGGCTATTGCAGTTAACCATATATTTAACCTGTTTATTTGCCATTACATTATCCTTATGAGTTCTGAATGTTTTGTTGTTAGTTTGAGCATTAAACTTTAACTTGTTATTTTACCTAACTCTTTTGTTTTGAACCTGGAACTTTACGGGACAGTAGTGACTCTTAGTATTCTCACTTAAAGTGTACATTATCTTTCTCTGTTCCGTAACATAAATTTGGCGACCTCTTATCAGGATATTCAGGATATTATCATAAGGATATTGCTCGATATTTTGTGACTGTTACTTATTCATGATGTCTACTATTACTACACTTGATGAAGCCAAAGATTTTTTGTCACATGTGCAAACAGTGTGTGATGTAGAAAACAGAACAAAGAATGAACTTAAGCTTGTTGCTCAACAATTGGGAATTGCTGTTCGCTGTCATCATTCTAAAGATCAAATTGTTGACATGATTAATGAAAGCTTGTTTAATGTAACTCCTCGAAATGAGCAAACGCAGATTGAATTAGCTAAGTTACAGCTAGCCCTGCAGGAGTCTCGTGCTAAGGAGGCTGAATTTCAGGCCCGTTCTAAAGAGGCTGAGGCACAAGTTGAAATTGCTAGGATTCAGGCAGACCATGAGTATCGCATGAAACAAGGTGGAACTGGATCATCTAGCTCTGATGATTTTGATGTGGCTAAAAATGTTAAACTTGTCCCTCCTTTTAATGACTCTGATTTAACAAAGTATTTTCAGTTGTTTGAGAGGGTAGCTACAGGTTTTAATTGGCCCAAACAGATTGGCCAGTACTCCTTCAAACTGTTCTCACCGGTAAAGCTCAAGTAACTTATGCATCTTTGCCTCAGGATCAATCTGATAATTATGATGTAGTTAAGAGCTTGATTCTTAAGGCCTATGAGCTTGTTCCTGAAGCCTATAGAGTAAAATTTAGGACAACTTACAAGCAAGATAAGCAATCCCATGTTGAGTATGCAAAAATCAAAGAAGATCTGTTAGAGCAGTGGTTAAATTCTAAGAATGTGGATTCTGATTTTGACAAATTTAAGCAGATGATTTTGCTCGAGGACTTCAAAAGGTGTATTAGTAAAGATGTAAGCCTATATCTTGATGAGAAAAGAATAGATAATTTGTCTGATGCTGCAGTTTTAGCTGATGAGTATGTTCTCACTCACAAGAGATATTCTAGAGAAAAAGGGAAAGCTGAGAGTAAGTACGTTGCCTCTACTCAGAGTACAGGTAACAGGAAAGAGAATAAATATGATGTTTCTCAGGAAGTAAATACCAGCTTCACCTCTAGATTTCAGAAAAGTAAATGTACTTATTGTAGTAAGCTTGGTCATACTACGGAGAGATGTTTCAGGAGACAGCGTGATGTGAACAAAAAGGAGTCTTTAAATATTCAGTCAATTGGTCTAGTGTCCACTCTTGAGAGTTCCCAGAATTCTTTAACTGAGTTAACTGAACCTGCTTTGAGGGGTAACTTAAATTCTCATGATGGAGCTCCTCTTTTGAGCAGTAACGTGGTGACACTCAAGAGTTCATGTGCTAATTTTCTGTCTGATGGTTTTGTCAGTCCTCTGGACAGTAATGACAGGAAATCAGTTAAAATATATCGTGATACAGGTGCTTGCCAATCCCTTATGCTGACCAGTGTTCTAGGCTCTAATGTTAATTCCTCTGATGAAATTGTAATCTTACAAGGTGTAGGGAATAATTACTTCTCTGTCCCTCTGTCCAGAGTGAATTTAGAGTCTGGTTTTGTTAATGGTTCCGTTATGGTTGGGTTGGTTGAGACACTCCCAATGTCAGGTGTAACTTTCTTACTTGGAAATGATATTGGTGGAAGTCAAGTGTGTCCAGCTCCTCAGTTGTCTAGTGAGCCAGTGGCTGTGGCCCAGGATTGTGATGTCCCTGATGTGTTCCCTGCATGTGCTGTCACTAGGACTAAGTCTAAAGTTACTGGTGATTTAGAGGATAATGATGATGATGATGTTATCCTAGCTGACACTTTTCTTGTTAATTTGGACCACTCACCAGATGAGGCAGTACCCCGTAGTGTTGATAATTTGTCTCGTCAAGAGTTGGTTGAGTTGCAGGTTGCTGACCCTGAGTTGAAAGGTCTAGCTAACTCTGCTTACAGTGAAGAAGAGTCAGCCGGTGCTTCTACTTGTTATTATGTAAAGTCAGGAGTACTTATGAGGAAGTGGAGACCCCCAATAGCATCAGCCGACTGTGAATGGGAGGTTGTACATCAAGTTGTCATCCCTCGTGTTTGTAGGCAGGATATCATTAGAGTGGCTCATGATTCCAGTTTGGCAGGACACCTTGGAGTGAGGAAGACTGTGGCACGCATTTTGAAACACTTCTACTGGCCAGGTATCTTCAGGGATGTTTCCTGGTATTGTAAGTCTTGTCACACCTGTCAAGTTGTGGGGAAGTGTAATCAGACCGAAAAGGTTGCACCTCTAGTTCCCATTCCTCCTTTTGAGGCGCCTTTCACCCGTGCGTTGGTGGATATTGTGGGCCCTCTTCCTAAGACTTCTTCAGGATTTTCTTATGTGTTGACCATGATTGATATGGCTACTCGTTATCCTGAAGCCATTCCACTTAGAAACATCTCAGCAAAGAACGTGGTTAAGGAAATGCTAGGGTTCTTCACAAAGTTTGGTCTGCCCAAGGAGGTACAGTCAGACCGGGGAAGTAATTTCATGTCAAATGTTTTCAAGCAGTCTCTGAAAGAGTTGGGCATCACCCAGATCACGTCTTCGGCTTACCATCCCCAGACCCAAGGAGCGTTGGAGAGATATCATCAAACACTCAAATCGATGCTCAAGAAATACTGTTTGGAACATCAGAAAGACTGGGACAAAGGTCTTCCATTTGTTGTATTTGCCGCAAGAGAATCTCCAAATGAATCACTGGGCTTCTCACCTTTTGAACTACTGTTTGGCCATGAAGTAAGAGGACCCTTAATTTACTCAAGGAATGCTGGCTGTCGGAGGATGATGACGTCAACCTGCTGGAGTATGTGATGAAGTTCAAAGAACGCCTGTCCACTGCTTACAGCTGGCGAGAGAGAATTTAGGAGCTGCTCAGGAGAAGATGAAGACTTGGTATGATAAGAAGTCCAGGTTACGCCACTTTCAGCCAGGAGATCAGGTTTTGATTCTGCTACCAGTACATGGGCAACCTCTTCAAGCCAAGTTTAGTGGTCCTTATTTCGTGGAGAAGAAACTCAGTGATGTCAACTATGTCATCGCCACACCAGATCGTAGAAAGAACAAGCAACTATGTCACATCAACATGCTAAAGTTATATCACAGGCGGGATGAAAATAATCCAGTCTGCACTGTAGCTGTTCCACCCGAGTCTGCAAGTGAAGCTCTCCCATGCAGTATGAGCCTGAGTGATAGTTTGGGGAAGAATCCTGATATCATGAATGATCTCCAGACTAAGTTTTCTCATCTACCTCCCGAGGAAAGGCAGGAGTTTTCGGCATTACTGCAGGAGTACCCGCAAGTGTTCCGTGCCACTCCAGGAAGAACCGCTGTGTTGATGTATGATGTCGATGTTGGAGACACAAAGCCAATTAAATTGCCTCCTTACCGTGTGAACCCAGTGAAAGTTCCTCTCATCCAGAAGGACCTTGGCTACCTGTTGGACCACAGATGATTGAGGCCTGTCAGAGCGAGTGGAGTTCTCCTGTCACTCTGGTCCTTAAGCCGGGTGGGTCACAGCGGCTTTGCATCGACTACAGACGTGTTAATCAGATAACCAAAACAGACACTTACCCTCTCCCTCGTGTGGAAGATTGCATAGACAAGATCGGAAAGGCTAGGTACATAAGTAAGTTTGATTTGTTAAAGGGATACTGGCAAGTACCTATGACTGGACGTGCTAGGGAGATCTCATGTTTTGTAACATTAGGAAAGACTTTTGCATGTTCTGTAATGCCATATACAGATTGTTTTAGAGTAATAAGAAATTTCCTTCGTAAATTTCTTTTTTCTTTGTGGGGAGGTGTTACATAGCCTATGATTTCATCATCCTTTGTGTAATTTTAACGCACAGTATGCTGCATGTTTGATCACGAGCGTGTTCTGCCTCAGTTCCCCCCTTCTACCGTTATAGCAAAGTCGTCATTTCTGGAGTTCAGAGCAGGATTTTCAGCTCTTTGTCCCCATGACTTCATTTGCGCGTCCTTCTTACAAGTTGTATCAAGCTCTGCCGGCCCCTATATAATGAGCTCAGTCTCTGCATCATTGTCACTTAGATCTGCTCCTCAATTTGTTCACATCTCTGTCCTCCCCTGTACAGATATTATTATTGTAAGTGCTCAAGAAATCTCCAAACATCTAGCAGCTGTGTGTAATTTGAGTATAACTGTTGTATTTTTTCTTGTACTGTGTAGCATAAGGTTAATTCTTAGGCCTAGTGAGGTTTTTGATTAATGTTGGGTTTTATGTCAGTCATTTTTTATAATAGTTTGTATCTGTAATAATTTATCTTGCATTAACTGAGCATTACCTGGTGTATTTTCATTTTATCAGGGCTGACTTAGATAAATTTACTCTTGCTAATTTCGTGTTAATAGAGGCTATTGCAGTTAACCATATATTTAACCTGTTTATTTGCCATTACATTATCCTTATGAGTTCTGAATGTGTTGTTGTTAGTTTGAGCATTAAACTTTAACTTGTTATTTTACCTAACTCTTTTGTTTTGAACCTGGAACTCTACGGGACAGTAGTGACTCTTAGTATTCTCACTTAAAGTGTACATTATCTTTCTCTGTTCCAATAATATATATATATATATATATATATATATATATATATATATATATATATATATATATATATATATATATATATACAGTATATATATATATATATATATATATATATATATATGCAGGATGCAGTGAATAGAGTGGCAAGACATGATGTGTTAGTTTGCACTGGTGTTTTTAATGCGATTGTTGGCAGTAGTAGGGATGGCTTTGAAGATTGTATGGGTAAGGAGGGTGTTAGTATAAGAAACGAAAATGGGGTGCGCTTTAGAAGCTTTTGTTTGGCAAATGGCCTTATAATTGGTGGAACTATCTTTGAGCACTGAAAAATACATAAGACTACTTGGATATCACCATGTGGTAAATATTATAACCAGATTGACCACATTGCAATTAGCAGAAGGCATTGGAGTTATTTGCAAGATGTTTGCGTAAGGAGGGGGGCAGGTATAGGTAGTGATCATCAACTTGTGTCAAAGATTAAAATAAAACTTAAGAGAAACGTTAATGGTAATTGTACAGGAGGTAATACTTATGATTTTGATGAGCTGAGAAGTCATGAGAGCACGAGGGAAAAGTTTCGGTGGGAATGTAGGAACAGGTTTCTAGTCTTGCAGACTTTGATGGAATTTGAAGACAATGATATTAATCAAATGTGGAGAGAGGTAAAAGAGGTTTTGCATGAGAGTGCTAAGATTACTATTAAGAAAAAGGGAAAAGCGAGAAGGAAAAAGTGGATGTCAGATGAAACATGGAATGCAATTCAGAAAAGGAAAGAGGCTAAGTTAAGAAGTGAAGAACAACATGATGGCCAGATAGTTGAAGTACTTAAAGCAAAGTACTGGAGTTTACATTCTGAAGTAAAAAGACTCGTTAGACGTGATAAGAGGAGGCTATATGATGAAAAGGCGACAGAGACATAAATTGAATTAAGTAAAAATGACGGTCAGAGCACAAGAGCAGCGTATCAGGCCATAAAGGAGTTAACTGGGTTTGCAAAGAGAAGGAAGGAAATACCTGTAAGAGATAGAAATGGTAATTTGATGACTAAAGATTTGGATATAAAAGGAAGGTGGAAAGAACACTTTGAATCTGTTCTAAATAGACCAATCCCAGCTGAAGAGGACATTTTGCCAGCCGAGAGAGATTTGCAGATAGAAACACGGGATATAACTTTGGAAGAGGTAGCAAAATCTATAAGGGAGTTAAAGAATTTTAAGGCCCCAGGAGAGGATGGAATATTCCCTGAAATGCTTAAGGTGGAAAATGACGAGTTGATGAATGCGCTTTTGAAACTTTTTAATGTGGCTTGGGATAATGATGGAATTCCAGAAGAGTGGAAAAATGGAGTGATTATAAAAATACCAAAAAAAAAGCGAGATTTAAGTGTGTGTGGCAATTGGAGGGGGATAACTTTGACACCTGTAGTTGCAAAAGTCTTTTCCAAATTCGTGTTGAACAGAATAGAGCCAGAAATTGATAAAATTTTAAGACAAGAGCAAGTGGGATTTAGAAAGGTTCGAGGTTGTAATGATCAGATTTTTATTGTAAGGCATCTAATGCAACAATCTAATGAGATGAAAATGCCACTTAGTATGTGTTTTGTGGATTTTGAAAAGGCGTTTGATAGTGTTTCACGTGGAGCTATGTTGAAAATTATGAGATTCTATGGTATACCAGAAAAGTTTGTAAATATTATTAGAAGCCTGCATGAAGGTACTTTTTGTAAGGTAATGGTTGGTGGTTCTTTGAGTGATCCATTTCAAGTTAGGTCAGGAGTGATTCAAGGAGGAATTCTTTCGCCATTGCTGTTTGTTTTGGTTATGGATTATGTTATGAAAAAGGTTGTAAGGAGAACAGGTGCAGGAAATAACTGGAAAGAAAATAAGAGGCTGATGGATTTGGACTATGCTGATGATATTGTACTGATTTGCGGAAGTATTTACGAGATGCAGAGGGTGCTTGATTGTCTGGTGGAGGAATGAGAAAAAGTGGGATTGGTAATAAATTGTGGAAAGACTGAAATTATTAATATGAACGTGGAGAACCAAATCGATTGTGTAATTGGGAATAATGTGGTGAAGAATGTAGAAAACTTTAAATATCTGGGAACGATTGTATCATCTAATGGATCATTAAACAATGAAATTGAGGAGAGGATTAGACAGGCTTGGCGAGCTGTTGGAATGTTGAAATCTGTTTGGAATAATAATATGCTTTCGGTACATACTAAAGTGAAAATTTACAAGTCCATGGTTAGACCAATTTTAATTTACGGGCATGAGTCATGGTACAGTACAATTGCAACAGATCAGAAAGTATTAGGATTTGAGAATAAAATACTGAGAAGGATTCTTGGGGTAAAGTGGCAAGACAGAGTTACAAATGAAAGAGTAAGGGATATTACGAGAGTGGAACCAGTTAATGAATATGTGAGACAGTCTGGCTGGAAAAGGCTGGGGCACATATATAGAAAAGAAGGCAGTTTAATACAGGATGTCCCGGAGTGGACTGCTAGAGGAAGAAGAGGTAGAGGTAGGCCGAGGGAAACCTGGTTGAGGACAATGAAAAAAGAAGCAGGAGAGGAGTGTTGGTGGGACCTGAAGGAGATGGCAAGAGACAAATATTGGTGGAGAGAGTTCATTGAGGCCCTATGCATCCCGTGGGGTGCCACAGGAAATGATTGATTGATTAATTGATTAGAGAGAGAGAGAGAGAGAGAGAGAGAGAGAGAGTGTGTGTGTGTGTGTGTGTGTGTGTGTGTGTGTGTGTACTTCGTTGAAAGTGATTGCCAGTTCTTCATTTTATAATTTTCTTTACACCTCAGAAATGAATTTGTCTCTTCTGGTGGGTTGTGTATGATTTTGCCATAGTTTGCTTCGTCCATTGAATTTGGTAGATAATGTTTCTTCCTTTGTGACTGAGGTGCGAATTCGTTGAGCAGTTCTGTTACTGTTGGCTGATGCATAATTGCCATCGCCTTCCGAGAGGGGCATTAGGTCAAATATACATAAATATAATAAATAAAAAGATAAATAGTAAAAAGAGCAGGAGGCAAGGCTGCCGATCTACGGAGCCAGGCGGGCAGCTGGCAAGTCTGGGGGGCCAACCATGGAGGCACCATGTGGAAGAAGGCACGAAGATCGGCTAAACGCGCCTCCTCCCCCCTGACAATCAGAAGAGGTGGAATTCCCTCACCCAGGTTGGCCGACCGGAGGAGATGGTGCAGGGTGGAGTAGGTCGTGACTCCGAGCTGGTACGACCGGGTGTGGGCGTCAAGTGTCAGGAGCTGACAGTGGGTGGACACGTCTAGCCGATCCTTGTAGTCCATGATAGGAGGGCGAGATGGGCTGCCCCTCTCACTGAGCAGGTGAGGTGGTCCTATTTAATATGTCCTGAGTCGGACAACTGCATGTACTCGATTCTGATTAGTTGTTATATTTGGGGTGTGGTTCAACGTAAGCTTGGCAGGGCTTGGCCATTTTGCCTTGGAGGCTTTTTACCTGATGTTCTTGCATTCTGAAGGCTCTTAACCATTTTTTTTTTTTTTTTGAGACGCTTTATCATATTTATCGGCCGCCTTTAGAAGGAGGAGGGGTAATTTTTGCCTTCCTTTGTGTGTCTGTCAGTGTGTGTGTGTGTGTGTGTGTGTGTGTGTGTGTGTGTGTGTGTGTGTGTTCCCATTATATCTCATGAACAGCTTGAAATCAACGTTCAGGGTAACCAGATATGGCCATAATCTTGGTCGAGCTCGAAAATGGGCACTCGGGCTCAGCGTCAAGGTCACCAAAATGGTTGCCAAAGATCAACTAGTTTTAATCGCCCACCTTTAGCACCATTATATTTCATGAATGGCTTGAGCTATCAACATGAAACTTTCAGGGTATCAAGATGTGGCCTAAATCTTGGACTTAGCCAACAGCATATTCTGGCGGGCGAGTAGCATTCGGTTCCCGAATGCTTTTCTTCATTTTATGCACTGAGATGACATTATACTATTCTTTCATGGATTTTGGAGGCTCTCAATTGTATTTTCATGAACACATGAGCTTCTTTACCGTGTTCTCTTGGGTTTAGGAGGCTGTTTACCCTACTGGGGTTGGTTTTTGATGTTCTGTAATACCTTTTCTTCAGGATATATTTCGTGCTTTACTGTTTTATACCCGTTTATATAGGTTTATATAATATGAATATAATTTTATTTGTAGCACCTCTCCTTATGCGTTTTATACCCGTTTATATAGCTTTATATAATATGAATATAATTTTATTTGTAGCACCTCTCCTTATGCGTTTTTCCCTTTATATCTATACGTCCCTTGCCTTGTTATTTATGTTGTTTAATGATTGACATGGAGCAGAAGTGTGACTGTCATACATGCTGGCATCGATACAACTAGATAGCTCCACTCCGAGGTTATATAAACGTTCCTGAACTACCTCCTTGTCCCATAAAACGAAACTTATGAACTGCAGGACAAGGGGACCCAGCCTGCAGTTCACTGGGCTCGCCTTCTGATGAGCTTGGGCCACAACAGCAATGACTGACCTGACAGCATATACGAGTAGACGCAATTGTTAAGGTGTCAGATGCTTAAATAGGCAAGTAAGAAAGAGGAGGTAGAAAGATGCTTAAGCATACAAAAGTAGACTGCGACCCTCATGGACTTAGGAGGCTCTCTAGTGTCTTCTTTGGCAGTATATTGTGTATCAGTTCTCCTTCAAACCGATGATGTTTACATATTATTCTTGGTACCGCCTGACGAGACAAACATCATAGTATGGAAAGGATGAATATGAGACCAGTAAAACGCATTTGTCAGCGAGGTATGAGCGAGGTATGAGCGAGGTCATTTAATCGGAAAGCATTGAAATGTCGTCTTACACTCCGAGGATGCCTAGAGTATACTGATGGCTATCTACCTACCATGTTTCATACCTTTACGGCAAACTGTTTGGCTTGTGGCCCTCTTTTGAAGATTTTCGACATGCTGCACTTGGCGCGTGTCGCGTGCCATCTGCACGCCTGGGTGTGATGAAACCAGCCAAAAACAAATCTTAGAAATTGGGCTATCATATGGTACAAACAACGCAGTGATCGGTCCTGTGGTCCCTGAGATATAAACTTCTCAAACGTGTTACGGTCGGGTCGGGTCGGGTCGGGTCTCTCATATGTGAGAAAATGCCACTACTTGACGATAGACTCGAGAGGGCTTCGCCCCCGCTAGTAAATACATACTATCATACTCTGTAAACTCACTTTCAGAAAAAAAAATTAACATTCGAAATCTTCATCTTCCCCACTCAATTTCTTTCTTATCTTCAGGAAACAAGGGAGTGAGACATTTTTGGAGAGCAAGACTGCGAGAATATTTCCTTGATTTTTTTTTCCATGATAATATTAGAAAATTTTAACGGGATTAGAAGATCCTCACAAAACTCAATGGGCCAATGAATGCAGTGTCTAACTTCTTTAGTTCAAACATCCTCTCCTAAACTGAATAAAAGAGTCTAATATTAGCGAAACCAATGTATAAAACTTGTCACAGTTGTGAAGAAGAAAAAAAATGAACCACATGACAAAATGTAGTGAGAAGAAACTAAATGCAGTATTCTGAAGTTGCCAAGAATACATCCAAAAATATTCCCACGTAGCCACTCTACCTCTTTCTTTTCTTGGTATGACGAGGAGGCGAGAAATAGTAGGGGAAACGCTGGCGTGACGTAATGGTCGGGCGCTGCCTTTGGGCGTCACTGACATGCAGTTATTTCCCCGGCTGCAGAGAGGGCGGAGAACGGAGGGAGGGGCCACGCACAACTCACGGGCTGAGAAGGGACAATTGCTAGTTTCATACTGCATCACTGGTGTCGGAGAGAGACGCCTTCACGAGGTGATACTGATATTCCCGGGCGACTGCAATGTTCAGTTTACCAAATGTCCCACACCTACCTCCCTATTTCCCGTAACGAGGATACTGGAATGTGGGAGTGTAACCTCAGCCTCCAGTCCATTGGGTTCACGTTTCAGATAAGTCTGAGGAAACAACAGCAACAACGTACTGTATCACTCGTCACCTCACAAACTTAACCAACATACTTACACGCTGGTTTTGAATTATGACAAGCATTTACCAGTTTCGGACAAACTTGGACCCTCTTCTATGCCTTAATAGAGTAAACTCAGGCCTCAAACTAAACATATTAATAGTATGTGAGAAAAATTCTACCATTTGATGAACTCACGATACTGATATAAAAATTCACATCACACTGTTGGCTAACTGTTCGACTGAAGGATAGCCTATGCCATCTCTCACAGCGGCTCACTAATTATAGAATGCTGATGAAGTAATAATTATACTTTCAGTACGAGTAATATCGTCTGGCGTTAGTCGGGCGGGGTTCTTGCTTTGTTGTTGTTGTTGAGAAACCCAGGTCTGTCTCACCAAGCAGACCCATCAACCACAAGCAAGCAGCCGCCCATGCAGGCACGTCCCGTACAGTGAGCCGCTGTTCCCTTGAGGTGAACATCGCCGTGGCGAAGCATGGGGAAGAGTGTGGAAGTTCTGCTCCAGGATAGTCGCCGAATTTGCTTCCCTCTACCCAGTTTACAGGAACACCATAGTAGGCTCCACGTCACCCCGGCTCCACGTCACCCCGTTATTTGGTTATGTAGTTACCGCCCACAGTTGTGAATGGTTTCCTTTGTTACTGGAAACCATTAGTCTTGTCGCTCTATTTAGAACCACATTAAGTGTAAAGAAGATCAATAAAAAGTTACGTGAAAACAACAGGGTAGAAACAGAAAAAGAGTGGTTATGGTGAAGGATAAAGTAAGAAGTACTACATAAAATGAATGGATGATGGTCGTCACGACCTCGTGCCTGAGCTTTAAATGTTTACCACCTAAATGCTGCTGGGCTCTTTAAGCTGAAGAAGAACTCCCAAGCTGTTTACTGTCTGACCGTTGGGGCCCTCAACCCATGAAGGGGCAAAGAGTGCCTAGAAAGAAAGGACAAAGGCATCTTTAAATATTTGACTTCTAATTTTTGGGGGAATCTTTCAACAAATGAAATTTTTAAAATATATGAAATCCTTGAGTATCATCTAAGGGGGATCCTACAAAGACATCTGTAAGTACCCCAGAGAGTTTAGAGCGATTGCAGATGGTTAATTTCAAAGCATCCTCTCATTAATATGTCAGTAGCCCAATAACTCATTGACTCTGGTGTTTAATGGCCAGACCCTGAAAGGGTCCTGCAATAGGATCGTCTAATAATGACAAGAAAGTAGATAAGAATATTGTACGTCAACAAGTCGTTAATCGCTTTGCTGAACTGACCTTTTTTTTACACTAGCTCTCGCGAACTGAGAACTTGGGTTTACTTTTGGTGTGTGTGTGTGTGTGTGTGTGTGTGTGTGTGTGTGTGTGTGTGTGTGTGTGTGTGTGTGTGTGTGCGTGCGCGCGAGTGCGTGCGTGAGTGCGTGCGTGCGTGCGTGCGTGTGTGTGTGTGTGTGTGTGTGTGTGTGTGTGTGTGTGTGTGTGTGTGTGCGTGCGTGCGTGCGTGCGTGCGTGCGTGCGCGCGAGCGTGTGTGTGTGTGTGTGTGTGTGTGTGTGTGTGTGTGTGTGTGTGTGTGTGTGTGTGTGTGTGTGTGTGTGAACACAATACTTCAAATAGTTTTGCTCCGATTTCATCAATACCGGTTGTATAAGTAGGGGCCAAAGAAAGAGTCAACCTAGTGCTATTAGAACAATAATTCAAAAGTCAAGTTTACAAATCCTAACCAAGCCGAATCAGCTTAAACCATTTTATCAGATTATGACTAAATTTGGAGGAAGAGTTAAGGATAAGGAAAACATATGTAGTCAGTTTTGAGAATAAGTAGTCACAGGTAAGGTCACAGAGTAAGTTCAAAGTTTGACTCGTGTGTCTGTGTGTAAACAGTGATAAAATCAGTGTCTATCAGACGTACATAAAATTGAGGGTCCGTCAAGGGGTTGACAATATACAAAAATAGATACAAGCTTAGAGTTACAGGATATGAGCATCTTAAATAGCTTTTATTATAGAGAGCAAACTTTGTGGAAGAGGTCTGGGTAAGGCTAAAATAAAGTAATTCGATTTTGAAAAGCAATCAGCGTAATATCTACGTCATAGGGAGAGGTCAAAGGTCAAGAAAACATGGCAAGGTCAGTTTAAACAGTTACAGTCCTGTTTAGACTAATGTTTGTGGGAAACTTTGGGGTAAAACATAGATGAAGGGATTCGATATTCTGAGCAATGTGCAAAAGGTCATGATCAAAAGGCAAGGTCAAAGGTTCAGCCTTATACTATAACCCAATCTTGATTCTTTTTCGACATAAACTTGTTCTTGCTTCTATTTCGAAAAAAAAAAAAAAATGTTGGAAGAACTGAGGGTCGGCCAAGAATGAGATTTGATTTTGTGAACAAGACGTTAGATAATAAGGTCTAAGACATAATCAACTTTTGATCCGATTTAGATCAACAAGGAAAGATCAACCAGTTACATGAAGAGTGGGAAAAAATGGGTAAACTCAGAAAAAGAATGGTTCTGGTGAAGACTGAAATTTTCGATTTTGCAAACAATCTATCGAGGGTCGAAGAACAAGGAACATTCAAATGCTTGTCCAGCTGGTGATGACGGGTGTTGCACTTTTTGCGTGCCCCTAGTTTTTCGTTCATTTTACATCCAGTCGAATTTATTCAGCTTAGAAATATTTTTCAAACTGGAAGGGTTAATCTTGCCTTCATTAGCCCTTTTGGTACGAGATGTATTCTTGAACTGACTAATAATCGTCTGGATGAAACAACGATAAACTACAGAAAGACGTCACCGGATTCAAGGCGTGAAAAATATTTCTTACAAGTCCTTCCCTGACATAAGCCTCCCACTACTAAACCCAGGAGAGTCTTGGCGCGTCTCCAGTCGGAGGTGTTAACCTAGTCAAACATTATTCGTCTTCTCGTAGGGGAGTGAGAGAAGGATCCAGAATAATGACAAGTTCCTTAACACTCTCAGTCTCCAGTGACTCAGAGCCGTATGCAAGGTAACTTAGAAGGCTTCGTAGCATCTGTTCCTTACAGATTATTTTCCGTATTAAACTTAACACTGCCTGTTATACTATTTACCGTATAGCGTTTTTATAATAATATAGTTTTCATCAATAACACACATGAGAATACTGAGGTGTGATACACAGAGTAGATCGCTCTACGGTATGAAGTTGTGTTACGAAATGCCAGAAGACACTGAGAAAATGATCTTCAGTCGAAGATGAATAATATTACTTGGCGTTAACTGGAATACAGTTCTTGCGTTATCCTCGCCATGGTATGGTAAAAAGTAGGTGTGAAATATTACAAAAGAAGTCCAGTTGTTTTCTTTGTCTTCACTTGGACGGTAATGTCCACCTTTCATACTTAGTTCAAGATAGAACTGTCTGATTCAGGACTTGAGTTAAAAGATTTAGCGGTAGTGTTTTTGTAGGTCGCTGGATTTTATGGAAGTGTTAGTTAAAATGTTCCAGCGAAATTCAGATATCCATTCTGTTCCCTGCCCCAATCTAGGTACGGTTTTATCTCACATCCTCTGCTCTACCGGATGGCACTGGGCAATTTTGTACTCCTCTCCCACACTCTTCTCTGCTGTACTGTACAGTACTTTACTTCTAGGCTATCACCCACCGCTTGTTTAAGGTAAATTATTTCGGTCCTATTATTATATTAGCAACAACACAAATGTTAACGGAAGAACAAAAAATAGGCCAACCGATTATATTTTAAATCCTGCAAGACTGCGACCAATTCAGTCGAGAATATATGGTTTAGAAAAGGAAAATATAAAAACCTTTCCTTACGACAATGTCATTTTCAATTAATTATTCCTATCCTCAGACGATTTTAATAAACATGAAAGAGTCTTTTCAAACTAATGTGGTTACGCTTACCCTTTACAAAGCCTTGTACTTCAGCAGAATATACCTATTCACACAACCAGACTTAATAACTAGAAGGTTACTCGTCTCATTTAACTCCGTGAATTTGGTGGTCTTTTTTTCACTCTACTCTTGCCTTTTTCATGCATATTATTTAGCTTATGAGAGATAATTTGCACAGGATGGGATACAACCTTCATTTATCGGTGCTCTACTAATCAGAAGAGAAGGCCTGTGACGATAGGTCGAATGAGGTAATGATGACTTCCTCAGGCTGAAATATTAAGGATTCGTGAAAGACCTTTAAATGAGAGTCAGATCTGCAGTCACTTCCCCAGAGGGTGCGTTAACGCCCTTTTTAAGATATTCAGGTCGAGAATGACATTCTTATTTCTTCCTTGCAACTGCTGGAAGAGGTTATTCTGCTTAAAAGACTACACTATTGTAGTACGGTAGTGAACAGGATAAGGAAGACTACAATCCATTTTTTATCATTCGTTTTCACTGTTTGTTACATAACCATAATAATATTTAAAATCCTTATAACGTTTACTACAGAAGATATATTAGTGTGATCCACAAACGTGAAAAAAAAAAAAAAAAATCCCGCTAATATCATCACGCTAGTCCTAAATGAGACAGTTTTAGTATGTATTCAATATAGACGGTAGGTACTAGTGCATAAATGGTGAATGCTAAGGTGCCTGGTACCTAGGAGGCCTGCCGGACTGAAGGGAAGGGATCATGAATTTATGCCCAAGCTAAAAAAGTATCTTATATTTTTTTCTCATATATTCTTGCGCTTGTTTATTATTTCCTCCGCCAACGAAGTTGAAGGTTATGTGTTCGCCCTTGTCTGTATGTTTTGTTGTCCATAAGATATCTTAAAAAGTTATTAATGTATTTCAATGAAATTTTGAGGACATTTGAGTCATGGCCGAAGGAAGAGCTTATTAAATATGGTGGTGATCTGAGTTATCTGGTTTAGGCGCTGGTGGTTTTATCCTCCCTTAATATTCTTGACAATTTACTTTTTGTGACGGGTAAGTTCCTGTTTCACGTAATTTTGTAACTTGGCAAACACATCTCTACGTCATTTTTGCTGTATTTAATTAGTTTATCGAACTGCCGCGTTGCAGTAAAATTAATAAGTATTCTTCAGACAAAACTGTGAAGATTGGTAATTCCCTGATTGCAACTTCCTCTCACCTGTCTTATGTGAAGGACCTAACAATACCTTTCTAGCAGTGGTCGCACCTTTCGTTTGTAAAGTCACAATTATTCTTTGCTGTTATTTGAATCTCCATTTTCCCTCTTCTGCTAGCCTACCTTCCTTTGCCTGGGAAATATATTGTTATATTACTCTCTCTCTCTCTCTCTCTCTCTCTCTCTCTCTCTCTCGCTCCCTAACTATGGGCTAATAGTCTTCTTAAGATCCGGTATTCTAACGATGCAGTCGAATGAAGTAATAACAAGTTATTTTGAGAGTTAATAAGCTCGAGAAGGAGGAAAGTGATGATTGTTGCTGTGGAAGAAGAAGGTACTGAAAGTCAGTCTGATTTTTACTGAACAAATTTATTTCCTTAACCAGCACAGTCACCCGACGGTATATTCTTGCAGCCACCACACGATTGTATTCATAACGCTTTGGCTGTAAAGGGGTTACTGAATGCTTGCTCTAACAACATCTCCATTTCGATACGTGTCTCCTAAACTAAATAATACGTTTGGGATGCAAGCGAATGATACGTTGGGTGTCATAATAATGGATAGAGTTCTACATTAAGGAGTCGAGGAGATAATGAACTGAACATCTAGCACCTCCAACTCAAAAATCTTCTCAAACCTGAATAAAAATCATTTTGAAGAAACTAAAATAAACTGATTTAAAATGACACTGAAGTGAACAAATTCTGAATACCGGTAACCAATACACATGCATGATAAATTCATCAGCCCCTCTAAATATTCCGAATAGCCACCCATATAAGCAAAAACCTCACTTTATATACAGTGACGCCTGCGAGTATAATAGCCGTAAATTTTGCTCACCTGACAGGTATAATTTCAAAACTTTAATAGATATGTATATGAGGGACATCCAACCTGAGTAACGAGTACCTTTTAACACTGATGGCAGCAGTCAAAATCGATGTGTGTGTGTGTGTGTGTGTGTGTGTGTGTGTGTGTGTGTGTGTGTGTGTGTGTGTGTGTGTGTGTGTGTGCTTTAAAGTAATTTTCCGAAGCAGCCCCATCAGTATCATGATTATTTATGCATTTTTAAAGACTGGCTTCAAATAAGCCTGTCATATAGTGTAAATCTGATGACTGTCATGATAAATGTTGATATTAGTAAGCCTGTTGTGTGCGCCTTCGAAGGTAATCCATCTAATCAACTACATGCATACCCTAACCTCAAAAACTTCCATACCTCGTCTTTCTTACTCCTTTACCATCTCCATCCACGTCCTTGGTCTAACGCACTTCTTACCGTCTTCAGTCTCACTTAAACATGAACCTTGAGTAAATTCTATACACATTGGGTCCGTGATTGCCAGTATACAATAATTATATCACAGTTAACCGATGAACCCATAATTTACAGGAAGGGAATCATCTCGGGTCAGCGTCTCCCTGACTGGAAGTGCCTTACGTGTGAGTTCAAGCCACAGCCTTGGCGGACAACAAGTGGTTGTCTGTAAATCTGCAAATTTATTTTTTCATATTCATGTTTATTTTCGTACTTTACAAGCCGTCGACTTGCAGCCCGGTGCCTTGATAATGGTGTAGCAGACCGCAAGTTCCTCCTTGCCAGAAATTCCTAAATGACAGCTGCAGAGGTGTCACTGATTACGTCACGCTGACGTTCCGCCGACCACGCCCTGTGTTGGCGTTTTGTAAAGACGTTGAGTTAGGATATAATAATAGCTTTATTCTTTCCTTAAGTGAGGGGGCTTCATCCCTAAACCCCTCAAAGTTATTAATATAACCTAACTTAACGTCTTTTCAAAGGGTAAACACAGTTGGAGAGTCCATGACATCATCACCATAACGTTATCAGTCTCGCACGCTCAGTTGTTATTTAGATCTAGGACGCGCGTGCGCGTGCGTGCGTGCGTGCGTGCGTGCGTGCGTGCGTGTGAGTGTGTGTGTGTGTGTGTGTGTGTGTGTGTGTGTGTGTGTGAATTTACCCTGGCCATGGACCTCTCCGGTAATATTATAAGCATATAAAATTTTATATCCTCGTATTCGTAAGTTTGTTGGTATTGTATTGATAAACACGATAACGTCTGTTTCAGTTTATCCCTACTAACCTGAACGATCTTGTTTGGTTTAGGTGCGAGTTTTCGCACAGAGGTGATAGATAATAGCCTTCATTAACCCGTCACCCAGTAGTGGTCTGCCCTTCCTTGAATATCGTATGGTGATGGCAAGAAAAAATGTAAAAGACGTCCTTGGGTTGCATATGTATTTATGCAAATTTGTGTACATGTGTGTAGTCTGTAGGAATAAAATTATTAACGGAAGTAGCGTATTAAAGCAGTACATTTCGCAGGTAATTACAGAAATGGCATGACTTTTTAAAAAATAACGGGGTTTCCCCGTCGACTCGAAACAACAGACCTCTGCCAAGGGTCCCAGACTTTTTCACTTAAGAGAAAGAATGAGTTTTCCTTAAGGAATGTGTTTTTACCACAGATGTATTTGTGGCTGGTGATGGGTCACCTTCTAAAGCGTGGGCTCTTGTATATTTGGATACTGCTGTCATGTTAACAACATTCTTTTATGACTGTTACCATTATAAACAGCATACTCCACTGCCATCATCTATTCCATTAGCATCAGTTCTCTGGTGTATTATTATTTCTGTGCCCGTGCATTCCAGGAATTAACCAATTTTTAGTACCGGTACCTTCATTTCAGTTAACAACACATTTTTCATTTGGCAGCACTCAGTTAACATTGCATTCTTTGGAACAACAGTAATCAAATTAGTAATTCATCTTATTGCAAGTAGCTACAGTGCCTCCTCTACATTTCAGTAACAATACGGTGAGAATAACCTCCTAGTACTAGCAATAACCCTACTGTGATTGGTAAATATTTGTTTTGAGATCCTGAAAAGCTACACTGCTACATAATCCCTTTTAGATACTTCTGCTGAACAGTAACTATATCATAGATTATTTATTCATCTTCCAGAAATCTTTTTTTCAGTATTCCCCAAGATGCAAAATGCCCCGAAACGTAACATGCATAGCCTGCTCCAGTAGTTTCATCGGATCTTTTTTTCGCTGACCGCACTTTGGTCTGTAGGATGTTCAAACTCCACCGTTATCTTGAGGAGAAGCTGACAAAAGCTACTAAAAAAATTATTATCCTGAATGGAGAAGGGACATGTAGGAATAGATTGTTGCAAGCAACGTCAGGAGCAGTGTGGAGGGGGAAACACCCCTCGGTCAAGGACTGGTGTTGCCCAAGGTAACACTGACATTGTCCCTCCTCCTGCTGCTGAAACTAACCAACCCCTATCTGAACAGGATAATTTCCATCTTGTGTGAAATTGTGCCAGGGTGACAAGGACATGACGCATTTTACTGGTTGCTTCTTACAATAAACTTCTGATATTAGCTGACACTGACGAAGAGAATTATGAGACTCGACTGGTGGGAGACTCAATCATCCGCGGGTAACTCGTGGAGTTCTGCAGCAGAGCACCAACTAAATGAAAGTGACACTGCATTTCAGGGGCCGGACTTGATGATCTAACTGAGGCCGTGGACACTGTTTTGGAAGATACAACTAATGAGAGTCTGGTTATCATACACACAGGAACCAATGATGTAATGTGAACCCAGTCTGAAGAGCTCCTGGACAAGTTTAAGTTGATGATCCTGTGTTACAAGGAAAAAACTTGTAATATTCTCATTTCAGGTGTTCTCCCAAGGATTGCAGCAAGCAGTGCCTTTTATAGCAAGGCTTTTAGTATGAGTAATTGTGTTAAGTTGCTTTGTTTACAGGAGGGTGTTGAGTTTACAGACACTTAGAATCACTTTTATGAGCAGCAGGATCTGTTCATACATGATGGTCAACACTTAAATGCCATTGGCTCTGCTCATCTTGGTCATTTAGTGGATAATGCAGTGCGTTTTTTTTTTTTTTTCTGGCAAATAACACTAATCATACAAGGCCTATAGGGGAGTCAATGTAGACATAATGAATCATAAATAGACTAACTGAAGCAAGGATATTAAAGCACTTCATGTGAATGTGCATAGTTTGCAGAATAAATTTTCTGATTTAGAGATATAGGAAGCGAGGAGTGTGTGCAGCAGTACAAACTATTGATGTGTGATATGGTGCTTAAAGAACGAGTGATGAAAAAGAGGACTTATGTTCCTAGGAGGAAAATATGGAAGCTGGGAAACCAAGCAGTAAGGGATGCCTTCTACAGCGAGATGAGGACAGTGGTGGCTGAAGAGGGAGATGTGGACAGAGGCGTTAATGAACAGTACAGTTCCCTCAGGAACAACCTCATGTGAGTTACTGATGTACTATGCAGTTGGACAAGAGGCCCACCAAGACAAAAAGAAACTTGGTGGTGGGATGAGGGTGCAGAAGCTGTAGTTAAGGAGAAAAGAAGGCTTTTTCGGGAATGGAAGAAGGGTGGTAACAAGGAGGAATACTTGGCTGCCAAGTATAGGGCTAGAAGAGAGGTATACAGGGCGAAGTCTGAGTCACAGAGACTTTTACTTGATAACCTAAATCATGGGAAAAGGAAAAATATGATATTTAGGGTGGCAAATCAGATGAAGAGGGATAATCGGGATATTATAGGTGAGCAGTGTGTGAAGAATGATGATGGAAGGGTAGTGGTGAACAGTGGGGATATTAAAGTTGCATGGAGAGAGCATTATAGCCGGTTGCTGAATGAGGAGTTTGACTGGGACAGGAAAGATTTGGAGCCAGCAGATCCAGTGTTTGACTCTTGGCCTTTGATTGATGCTCCTACTGGGAGTGAGGCAAGAGGCAGGATGGACATGGGGTAGGCAGAAGGTGTGTCTGGGTAGACTGCCGAAATGTTGAAGGCCTCCGGAAATATAGGGGTGAGGTTAGTCACTGACCTGATATATATGATTATAAATGAGTGTGTTGTCCCAGATGACTGGTTGAAGAGTGTAAGTATAAATGTGTACAAGTCGAAGGTTGATGCCCTGGAAAGAGGAAATTATAGAGGTATAAAGGTTTTAGATCAGATAATGAAGGTAATGGAGAGAGTTCTAGTAGGTGTGATTAGAGAAAGAGTGAATACTGATGAGATGCAGTTTGGGTTTATGCCTGGCAGGGGGACCACTGATGCCATATTCATTGTTTGACAGCCTCAGGAAAAATATATTGGGAAAAAAGGGATCTGTATTTTGTTTTTGTTGATTTGGAGAAGGCATTTGACAGAGTCCCTAGAGAGGTGGTGAAGTGGGCAATGAGAAAACTTGGGTTGGAGAAGTGGCTGGTTAGGGTGGTTATGGCCATGTATGTGGGTGCTCGCACCCAGGTAAGAGTGAATGGAGATTTGAGTGGTGAGTTTTCCGTGAATGTTGGTGTGCATCAGGGGTCGGCTTTGAGTCCCATGTTGTTTATCATGGTACTTGAAGCCCTCTCATGTGACTTTAGAAACGGACTCCCATGGGAGATGTTGTATGCTGGTGCTTTGGTGTTGACTGCAGAGAATGAAAGGGAGGCAGAGGAAAGATTTAGGAAGTGGAGTGATGGTATGGGGCACAAGGGCTTGAGGGTAAATGCAGATAAAACAAAAGTGATGATATCTAGGGTTGGTGGCGGTACAGTCAAAGAAGAGGGAGAGTGGCCATGTGCAGTTTCCCACAAGGGCGTGGGAAGTAATTCCATCTTGTGCAGTGTTTGTGATAAATGGGTGCACAAGAGATGTAGTGGTATTAGAGGTAGACTGTGAGATAATGCTGATTTTATGTGTGCAGCGTGTCGGGGAGAGCAGGTGGAGATTGTCAGGCGTGAAAGGATTGAACTTGCTGGTGAATCTCTTGAGTGTGTGGGAGAGTTTTGTTATTTGGGAGACATGTTATGTGCTGGAGGTGGGGCTGGAGCTAGCTCTGTGGCTAGGGTGAGAAGTGGTTGGAAGAAGTTCAGGGAGCTGTTGCCTCTGCTGACATTGAGAGGACTCTCTCTACGTGCTAAGGGGTCTTTGTATGCGGCATGTGTTAAGAGTGTGATGCTGTATGGTAGTGAGACCTGGGCAGTAAAGGAAGAGGATATTCGCAGGCTCAAATGCACAGAAATGACAGTGATTAGGTGGATGTGCAGTGTGTCCCTGCATGCAAGGCCTGAGGGGGCTGGGTTTACGATGGAAGAGTTGAGAGGTAGGATGGGACTGGAGTGTATTGGTGTTGTGATGAGGAGAGGTAGATTGAGATGGTTTGGGCATATGGAGAGGATGGGGGATGATCATTGGGTGCAGAGGGTGAGAAGTGTTAATATTGGGGGTGGGGTTGCGAGGGGTAGACCGAGAAAGACGTTTTACTGAGTGTGACCTCAGGGTTAAGGAACTGAATGGGGAGGCTGGCATGGATCGTGCAGCATGGAGAGCCGCCATTCGGTGACCAAGGCCGATGCATGCAAGCATGTTGAAGCCTTCAAAAACGAAACAAGGCTTATGTTCTTGCTGAAAATTATAATGTAATAGGCATAACAGAATCATGGAGCAACACAGAACTGCAAGATTTTTTAGTGGGGTACAAAATACCAGGTTCCAATATTCTCAGTAGTGAGAAAAATAAAAGTGGGGAGAGGTGTACTGTGTTATATTAAAGAAGGACTTAATCAAGTTGTAATTCCTAAGCCCTCTATTGGTAATGTTGACAGTATTCACCTCCACCTTAGAAATACATCCTGTAGAAAAATAGTACTTGGATTGATTTATTGTCTGCCAGCACAGTCCAGTAACACAGAGAATGAAATTTAAAACCAATTTGCTGAAATATGTAGCACCCAAAATACTGCAAAAGTTGGTGATTTTAATTTACCAGTTGCCAAATGGGGAGAGGCTCCATCATCACACACAGGGTTAGACAGGTACACTAACTTCCAAGAAAGTTCATTGCATCAGTTCATAGACTGCCCAACATGAGGAAGTAGCATATTAGATGTGGTTTTGGCCACATTGGAGAATTTGGGAAAAATGTTATGGTGGGGGAAAAGTTTGGTGCTGGCAACCATTGCATAGCCATCTTCAACATTAGCTTCAGGAACGACAATGTCATAGCTAGTTATGAGAAAGTGCCTTGAAACAAGAGAATGGAGTTTCAAAAATTAAAGGAAATAATTGATTCTAGTGACTGGAATCCCTCTGTTCACACAGTATATATTAATGAAACATGGAAATTATTCAGATATTCTAAGTAAGTCAGAAACATGATCTATTACTATTCGAAGCAGACGGCCTGCTAAAATTTAAAAGAAATGGTGGAATACGGAAATTAAGTGTTGCCTATTGCCTGAAAAGCCTGCTCACAAAAATTATATTATCACAAAAAATCAAAGTGATGAAACTAAATGTGAGACTTTTTGTCAAGAAGCAAAAAAAAAAAAAAAAAAAAAAATTAATAATGCAAATTAAGAACAACTTTGAAACTCACATTGCATGTATCAGTAAATCTAACCCAAAAGAAATTTTCAGCTATATCAGAAACAAGATGGTAATATCATCAACAATTGGCATATTAGTCACAGATAATGAAGAGCATACAGATGACAAAACAGAGATGGCTAAAATTCTCAACAATTTCTTTGCATCTTAAAATAATTAGAGATATTACTGTTAATGATAATGATGTACGGCTTGCCACTGGTAAACTTAAAGTGAGTAAAACACCAGGGCCAGATAAAATATCTCTGCACATCTGGAGGAGACAGTAAATGGAATATCTAAGCCGTGCACTGAGGTATTCAATAAATAACTAAGACAGAGTAAGGTGCCTCATGAATGGAAACTGGCAAATGGAAACCCAATCTTCAAAAAAAGCAACAAACTGCAACCAGAAAATTATCGACCAATAAGTTTAACTTCAGTGGTGTGCAAGTTGTTAGAAAGTATTCTTAGAGTTACATTTGATAACCACTTAGAACTATATAATCTCATCAAAGATTCACAACATAGTTTTCAAAAAAATTGCTCTTGCCTTATGAATCTCTTGGATTTCTTCTATTATATACTCTTGAAATATGATGAAACCAGATCTGTTGGTAATGTATATCTCGATTTTTAAAAAGCATGAAAAACTTCCCCATTGAAGACTACATCAGAAACTGAATGTTCATGAGTTCAGAGGCTATGTGCTCGGGTGGATCGATAATTGGCTTACAGAATGTAAAGACAGGGTTGTAATAAATGGTAAAGAATCGGACTGGAAAGGTGTTACTAATGGTGTGCCACAGGGCTTAGTAATGGGTCCAATTCTATCTATCTGTCTATCTATCTATAGCCCAACGCTTTAATCCTGCAAAGGGTGGCCACAGACAAAATGCCTCCAAGTCGCTCTGTCACCAGCCATTTGACTGTCCTCCCGCCAGCTCACTCCCCCCTCCCTCATATACCTCTCAACTCCATCCCTCCACCTCATCCTGGGTCTTCACCTCCCTCTCCCTCTCCCTCCTTCTACTTCACCTACATACACCCTCTTAGTCAGTCTTTCATTCTCTCCACATGTCCAAACCACCTCAGTGTATTTCTTCTAATTTTCTCAACCACATCCACATCCACCCCACAACGTTCCTTCACTTCTTCATTCGTCAACCTGTCCCTCCATGTCATTCCACATGCTCCTCTCAATTAACTCATTTCCACTGCTCTCATTCTTGACTTGTTCCCCTCTAGTAAGGTCCATGCCTCGCTTCCATGCTTAAGGGTAGGGATCACAATACCATCATGCAGTGACTTCTTAACTTCCCTACTCACCTCCCTATTTCTCATCACTGCTTTCAGTGAACCAACAACCTTCCTTCCTTGCTGTACCCTTTCAAGCACTTCATCCCCAAAAGTTCCATTCTTACTCATCACATTACCCAAGCACTTGAATGCACTCACATTCTTCATATCCTCATCATCCAACCTCACTGTGCATTCTGTGACTTCATTCCTCTCAAACACCATAACTTTACTGTTGTTTACATTAACTTTCAGATTCCTTTTCCTACACACTGTTCCAAATTCATCCACCAAACCTTGCAACTCCCGTTCATCTTCACTCAACAATACTGTATCATTAGCAAACAGCAACACCGGAATCTTCCACATCTCACCCTCATTCATTAGAGCCACCCCCACATCCACTGCCCTACCCTACACCTCCTTTACAACCCCATCCATGTACATATTAAACAGCCTTGGAAACATCACACATCCCTGTTTCAGTCCCACATTTAGTTCAGAGAACTCACTCAGCTCACCATCCACTCGCACTGTAGCCCTAGCTCCCTCGTACATACTTTTCTCAGCATTCAACAGTTTCCCCTCCAGTCCATATATTCTTATTATATTTCAGATACCTTTCCTATCTAGTCTGTCATAAGCTTTCTCCAAGTCCATGAAGGCAGCATACACTTTCTTTCCCTTTTCTAGATACTTCTCCACTAAACATCTTAGAACAAATATCTGATCTACATACCCTTTTCCCTTCCTAAATCCCCCTTGTTCTACTCCAACAAGCTCCTCTGTTATATACCTAACCCTATCAATGAGAATTCTACCATATTTTTTTTCAGACACACTAAGAAGGCAAATGCCCATATGGTTACCACATTTTTCTCTCTCCCTTTTTCCTTTGTATAAAGGAACAATTATACCTGATTTCCAGTCCTCTGGAACCCTTCCCTCTTCCTAAGCCAATCTACACAACTTCCATATCCACTCCACAACAATCTCATCCCCATACTTCAGCATTTCACCACACACTCCATCAATTCCTGGAGCATTTCCCATCTTGATTTCCTTCATTGCTTCCACTACTTCTGTCTTACTGATCTCTTACTTCCTCCCCTCATCTCTTCTTCTCCCAGCCATTCCCCAACCACTTATACTCGCACTGCTGTCACTCTCAACATTCAACAAATCCTCAAAGTGTTCCTTCCATCTCCTCAATTTCTCTCTCTTCTACACCAACAATCTATTATTCCCAACTTTCACTCCCCTACTATTTCCCCTTTCACACTGTCTTACTTTCTGTACCTCCTTCCAAACCAAATTCTTACTCTCCCTCAATTTTACACTCAGATTCCTCCCAAACTCTTCATCCAATTCTATTTTTATAATAAATATCTGATTTGGATAAGGGTTAAATCTGTAGAATAATCGAACTTGCTGATGGTTAACAAAGCAAGCGCATCTTTACAGAGGCAGTCAATACAGAATGACCTCGATGGACTGTTTTATTGGGCCCAAACCTGGTAGAGGGACTTTAATACTGTACTACTTAATGCAAATTGCTAAATATTGGAAACAGAAATGAAAAAGCCAGTTACACTATGAACAATATTCAACTAGATAATGTCAGTCAGGAAAAAGACTTAGGAATTATACAAAAGATTTTAAACCATGCAAACAGCGTATGGAGGCTGTTAAGAAAGCCGACAAATCAATCCAGTTCATTGGTAGAGTGTATGGATATAAACCTGATATCGTCCTCATCTTCCGAAATTCTCTAGTACACCAACACTTAGAGTATTGTGTCCACTTCTTTCCACCTTATCACAAAAATGAGACAGATAAATCTGAGAAAGTAAATCAAAGGGTATGCAAAATGATATCTAGATAGAGAAATAAACCATACCAGGAGCGTTTAGAAGCCCTGAATCTCTTTATCCTATCTAACCCAAGTTACAAGGAGATTTAACCTCCTCGCTAATTCTTATTGTGAGGGTATAGTATGTTAAGTGCTTCATGCATGAGTGTCATTCGGCTCGGACACTGGTTTGTCCTTTTTTGTTTGGTAATCGGTTCGGGTTCGTTTAGTGAGGTGGCAAGTAGCTACGGGGCGTGACGTGGCATAGGAGGTTAGATGGTAGTGTCCATTTGTTGTACCATCAGTTGCTCCCCAACCACCAGCCAGGGTCCTACTTCTGTTGAGGGCCGGACAGGAGAAGCATCCTTCATGTCCCGTTAGAGACTCCTGTGTCATGTTCCTGCCCGAGTGGTACACAGCTGGCTATGATTATGGAACACCCAGCGATACAGGAAAGGGCCAACAATCGAAGTTTAACGTAGAGAAATTATAGCATAACTGTTATAGGGGACTTTTGTATGTATTGAAGAGTGGTATAAACTTTTTTTATGATTATTATTATTATTGTAATAAATTTATTAATTTTTATGTCTGTTTACCATTAACCCAGGGGCAACACTCCTGATACCTGATCCCTGATTTATGCTATCTATTCACCGGACTACTTTGTGTTTAGAGAACCTGACGTATTCACATGTGGCGACCTCGCCAGGATTTCAGGATTTCAGGACTTCAGGAGTGGTAATAAGTCTCTGAGTTGCTTCAATAGTACTCTACTTTGTGAGCCAGATTGATCCGGCCTCCCCTCATCGTTCTTGGGGCCCGGAGATGAGATTGTGCTGTATGTAATGTAGTGTCACTGTTAATGTTTCATAACTGTTTCATAACTTATGTTACTGTGTTTCATAACTATCTTGTTTATGATGGCAGACTTCAAAACATTAGTGAGACAGGCAGAGTCTCTAGGACTCTCAGGTGATACCGTGGCTAAATACGTGAGTGACCAGTAAATGATCCACCGGGAAGAGAGCGCTAAAGAGCCTGTTACAGAAAATGCAGATAGAAGCAGAAAGTATGTCTTGCCCATGAACTTGAAATGGCCAAAATTACAGAAGGTAATACCTCAATCAGCCCTGTATTACTGATGAATCTGTGAGGCCTAGGTTGCCTGTATTTAGTGATGGTGAGGATATTTCCTCATACCTCATTAGGTTTGAAAGAGTGGCTGATCTTCTGAATGTTAAGAAGGACTCTTTTGCTGTGAGAT
This sequence comes from Coenobita brevimanus, assembly GCF_032717465.1. Lineage (NCBI taxonomy): Eukaryota > Metazoa > Arthropoda > Malacostraca > Decapoda > Coenobitidae > Coenobita > Coenobita brevimanus. The sequence goes on along the minus strand of NC_136967.1, from coordinate 51,693,079 downwards.
TGGGAAGCCTTTTGGCTGGGAAAGCAGTGGACATTTATACAAGTTTGTTACCTGAAATAACTAAAGATTATGAGTTGTTAAAGAAAAGTCTACTTGATGGGTTTGCTAAAACTCCAGACAATTATCGAGTAGACTTTCGTTCTGCCAAAATTAAGCCTGGTGAAACATTTAATAATTTGTAATTAATTTGGGAAGGATGTTCGATTTATGGGTGGACGCCAGTGGGATAGAGAAATCGTTTGAGGGTTTACGTGCCTTCACGTTACTAGACCGGCTAAAGTCCTGTGTTTCCCCAAATATCCGTATGTTTTTGAAGGAGAATGATGTTTCTACTCTTGATGATGCCGTGAAGTTAGCGGATAATTGGGCTTCTGCACATGGGTCCTACCCGAAATCGAACACCAGCCCCAACAAAGGTAAGAGGATTGTTCAGACCAAGCAGTTGGTTCCAGAAGAGGGTATTGTAAAGCCTAAACCTAAAGTAACGTGTCATGGGTGTGGGGAAGTTGGGCACATTAAACCATGCTGTCCCAAAAATCCTCTTGCTTTCAAGCAGCAACACAATCATTCTCTTATTTTTTCCCTTGAGGACAACTCCCCATATAAATTCATGACTTCTGGAACAATCAGTGGTTCTTGGGTCTCAACAATCCTCTGGGATTTCGGCTGTTCTTGCGTTATTGTAGGTGAACAAGTGCTCCCTGATGTTGATTTATCCTCCTGTGATTGGACTAGGATATCAGATTATCTGGGTCGTACAGACAGCTTCCCATTTGTCAAGCGTTTCATAAGATGTCCCTACTATGTTGGGTGGGTAAAAGCTGTCAGGGCAGCTATCAAATTTTGTTCTGTTTTGATTGGAAATGTTCTGGATGCTAAAGACCCTAGTAACCCTGATGTAAATGTAATTACTGGTAGTCCTGTCCAAAAGTCTGTTATCTCAGATCCTAAAGAATCCTGTGTTAAACATGTTGAAAAATCACCCAGTGAATCTACTGATTATGTACAAGCTGTTGAGACTAGGTATAGTAAGATTAAGCGAGTACATCCTTTAGTGCTACAAAAGTTAGAACCTCTTAATGTCACACCATCTGAGTCCGCACAGTTACAGTCCTCTTGTCCAACTTTGCTATGTGTAAGGAAGAAAGCAGTGACTGGTGACATAGACACAATGTGTGATGGGTCTGTGTACAAGTATGAGGTGAATGGTTTAGTCTACCGCTCCTGTGTAAATTCCAGATAGCGTGAGAGGATTGGCAAGTTGTCTCTAGTTGTACTAGGTGATTGTCGGAAGGTCATTCTAGGTCTGGCTCATGAGAGTCCGCTCGGTGGCCACTTCTTCCACCGTAAGACAGAGTTAAAGGTGAGGGAACAATTTGATTGGCCTGGAATGGGCGCTGACATAAGAGACTATTGTAAATCTTGCGACAAATGTCATAGAATGTCCAGTAGGGGTAGAGTAAAACCAGCCCCATTGCACGCAGTGCCTATTGTGACTGAGCCGTTGTCTCTGGTTGCAGTTGATATTGTTGGCCCTTCGTCTACTCCATCCTCACAAGGTCACCAATACATCTTAACCCTGATAGATTTTGCTACGGGATTCCCTGAGGCTCTCCCTTTGAAAGAAATAGTTTCCATATCTGTTGCTGAGTCTTTGCTTGTAATTTTCTCTCCTGCGGGTGTTCCCAGGGAGATACTCTCAGACAGAGGTATACAATTCACCTCCAGGTTAATGGGTGAACTTCACAAGTTGCTTGGTGTAAAACCTCCGTTTACAACTCCGTATCATCCTAGCTGCAACGGTAGGATTGTGAGGTTCCATAGTACTCTTAAGGCATCATTGCGTAAGTTGTGCTCAGAAGAACCTAGGGAATGGAACAGGTTTCTTGTACCTACTCTCTTTGCATTGAGGGAAGTTCCAAGTGACCGTACAAGCTTTTCTCCATTTGAATTACTTGATGGTCGTGCAATGAGGGGACATTGTCAGTCCTGAGAGATTTGTGGGAAAATCCTAGTGTTAGTGATGATCAACGTTCCACTTACCAATATGTTATTGACTTCAAGGATAAGCTAGCTGACTGTGCAAAAATAGCTGCTCAAAATGCAGAAAGAAGTTCATCTAAGTATCGCTCTTACTTTGATGTGAAGTCTCAGAAAAGAAACATTTAAAAGGGGTGATGAAGTTCTGGTCTTGCTCCCTGATAGTACATATAAGCTACTAATGGCTTGGAGTGGCCCTTTTCCAGTTCTATAACAAAGGAATAAGGTGAACTACCTAATTGATGAGAATGGTACTCACAAACTTTATTATGTGAACATGCTTAAAAAGTATTACCGTTGAAGGACTGTAAGTCAAGCTCAGGCTTTGGATGAAGTTATTAATGTTGTGAATAATGCTCTTGAACCTTTCCAGACAGTCCATTTGTGTTGTTGTGGAAGATGATTCAGATATGACTGAACTGCCCCCGACTACTGATGGTAAAGTTGACTCTGAAAGGGTTTCTGATGTAAGTGATCAAAATATATCTCCAGATCCGAGTCACTCTTGTAAGGCTAATATTGAAAGCTTAATTCAGTCTTATAGTGATGTCTTTTCTGATGTACCAGGGTGCACTTCATTAATTAAACTGAAATTGTAAGAGCTAAACAGTATCCTATTCCAGTCCATCTCCAGCCTCACTTCAGGGAGGTAGTAGATAGGTTGTATGAACAAGGAATTATAAGATTATCCTCATCACCATACTGTTCTCCAGTAGGCATGGTTAAGAAAGCTGATCAAACCTATCGCATGGCTATTGACTATGGTCCAATTAATTCAGTAACGGTATTTCATGCTGAACCATCTTGCACAGTGGAGGAAGAGTTGTACAAGTTTTCAAGTGCTCGTTACTTCTCAGAAATTGACCTGACGAAAGTATATTACCAAATCCCACTTTCAGAGAGTGCAATGCCGTTAACATCTTTTCCTACCCACAGGGGCCTCATGGAATTTACAAGACTCCCTTTTGGTTTGGTGACAGCATGTGCCTCCCATGTCAGGCTAATGAGACTGTTATTGTCCGGTTTGAGTAATGTTGCTTTTTATATTGACAGCATTTTTTTTTTTTTTTATGGTAGTTCATGGGAAGAACATCTGGAACCTTTAGTAAATGTACTGGAACGGTTAAGGAAGTATAACTAACTAACAGGCTATCAAAGTGGAGATTTGGGTTTCCTGCAATTGAATAATTAGGATTTATTGTTGATGTGGTAGGTGGGGGCGCTCACCATCCACTCGCTCAATGTAGTGCTGCTTTCTGGTGTCTGCCCTGTCCTCTCCTCCATGCTTCTTTCCTTCCATCTTCTATCTTTCTTTCCTTCATTCTTTCCTCATCCTTCTGCCTACGGGTGACTTTACACTTCCTCTTCTGTCTTTCATTCCTTCATTCTTTCCTCTTCCTTCTGCCTATGGGTGACTCTACACTGAGTGACAAGCCAAATGGTTTCCTGTACACCAGGAAACCATTTAGTACGCTGGATGATAACCATATAACCAAATTTTGGCACCTGGTGGTTTAGTGGGTAATTAAGGCGCTCCAATCGGATTGAGCCGGTGAAGGTTTATATCCAAGGGATGGTTGGGGTTTATTGCTCACGTAATGCCGCTCAGGGATGAGTGAGGTTGGTCACTCTCATCTTAAATGTCAGGACCAACTGCCTAGCCCCGGGCTTCTACGCTCCTCATAGGGCAATGTAGGACTGGATGATGGATGGATGGATGGATGGATGGAAAAGTTTAACACCTCAGTATAGTTAAGTTGAGGCACTTCTTAATGTGTCGTTGCCTAGTACTAAGAAATCTTTGAGGAAATTTCTTGGCATGATTTCCTTTTATAGAATGTTCATACCTAATGTTTCAGATCTCACAAGTCCGCTATCTGATATGCTTAGAAAGAATGTTCGTGAACCTTTGGTTTGGAGTAATGACCTTGAGGATAAATTTGAGCAACTTAAACAGTTCATGACCACAAAACCTATCCTCAAGTTGCCGGACATTAATCTCGCCTTTGCCCTCAGAACTGACGCGTCTAACTATGGTGTTGGTGCTGTGCTGTTGCAGTATGTTGATGACGTTCCTTGCCCTGTGGCTTATGCAAGTAGGAAGTTATTAGACCGGGAACGCTGATACACTACAGTGTAACGAGAGTGTTTGGCCATAGTGTTTGGCGTCACAAGTTTCAGTACTATTTTAAAGGCAAAGAATTCATCCTAGAGGTAGACCACAAACCACTGATTTATATGAACAGTGCTAAGTCCGGTAACAGCAGAGCTGCCTGCTGGTCATTGTGTTTACAGTCCTTCAGATACAGGATCGTTCATATTGCTGGCAAGGATAACATAGGGGCGGATATGTTGAGCAGAAATCCTTTGTAAATATAAGTAATATCAGTTACCTGTTATCCTGGGCTAGACCCTTGTTGGGGGGACACGTGTGAGGGTATAGTATAAGTGCTTCGTGCCTGAGTGTCGTTCGGCTCGGACACTGGTTTGTCCTTTTTTGTTTGGTACTCGGTTCGGGTTCGTTTGGTGAGGTGGCAAGTTGCTAGGGGGCGTGACGTGGCATAGGAGGTTAGATAGTAGTTTCCATTCGTAGTACCGTCAGTTGCTCCCCAACCACCAGCCAGGGTCCTGCTTCTGTCGAGGGCCGGACAGGAGAGGCATCCTTCATGTCCCGTTAGTGACTCCTGTGTTGTGTTCCTGCCCGAGTGGTACACAGCTGGCTATGATTATGAAACACCCAGGGATACAGGAGAGGGCTAACAATCGAAGTTTAACGTGGAGAAATTACAAAACATAAGTGTGATAGGGGACTTTTGTATGTACTGAATGATGGTATAAACTTTTATGATTATTATTATTATTATTGTAATAAATTTATTAATTTTTGTCTGTTTACCATTAACCCAGGAGCAACACTCCTGATACCTGATCCCTGATTTATGCTATCTATTCACCAGACTACTTTGTGTTTAGAGAACCTGAAGTATTCACACTTATCAACCCAGTTACCTTCCCTGAGTCACTGTTTTGGGGCTTCTTTTTCTTGGTATAAAGTTGATTTTTTGTCATCAGATCAAGTGTTATGAGTTCGAACTTATCACCCTCGTCGTTTTGTAATTTACATCTCCTGGTTGGGTGTGAGGACGGCGATAAGTCGCCAGCACTGCGGAAGTAGGCGGGAGTGAATCTGCCATTGCTGGACTACAAACGAGAACTGAATTACTAATATGCAGTATTTGATAACTGCGGTGTGGCAGGGCTTGTTAGCATGCTCTGATGGCATAGAAGGAAACTTGAAGTTCCCATAGAAACCACCGACACTTCTTCGTGCTTGAAATAATGGCACAGAGATCCATCGACTCGCAGGAGGTAATCAGTGTGGCCAGGGGTGGACTGCATATATGAATTACTAAATATCCTGTAACTGACAACTGCAGCGGGGCAAGGCTTGGCAACTACTCTGGTGGCATAGAGAGACACTAAATGTTTCCGTGGCAACCGCTGACGCCTCTTCATGATTGCAATATGGTGCCGAGACCCATCGCCTCATCTGAGTCAATCAGCGCGGCCAGGGGTGGCCTGCATAATTCCTCATATGAGGTGATGATCGTGGCGGGGGTTGCATCAAGTATTTAAAAAATTCAGAGGGCACGATAACATAGCTATCGATAAATACTTTACAGGTGATCATCGAATTATACTAGAGGCAATGTGCAGAAAACGGTTGGCAAACGATTCCCGTCACATGAAACTAACCATTTATTCTTTAATGTAGGCTATGGAACAATATATGAAACATTTTTCCCACCAGTGTTCTAAATGGTGATAGAGTACTAACTTTTAAACGTGTCTCTCTTCTAATCCCG
>NC_136967.1:51629673-51677173 GCF_032717465.1 Coenobita brevimanus | reverse complement strand
GATAGATAGATAGATAGATAGATAGATCGTTGGCTGGATATATGGATGGATGTTACCTTTCTCTTTCTCTCTCTCTCTCTCTCTCTCTCTCTCTCTCTCTCTCTCTCTCTCTCTCTCTCTCTCGTACCTAGAATCGCAACCCTTCTGCCACCAGCATCGGTATCTGTCAACAACTTCGCCTGTTGTTCCACCAACACTTTTACCGACAGTGTTATCAGCTTCATCTCTCCACTACTTGTTCACTGCCAAGACTACAATCTCTGAACAACACCCTCATCCAAACTCTTACCCATAACACCATTACCCATCATCAGTGGCTTTACCTACCGTGTCTAGAACACCTTTTCTCTACTACTATTAACACAATCAACCACATCAGATATCAACACCTTCTACCAACACCTTCACTCACAGCGCCACCAACACACATTATCAGCAATCTATTGTTTCACTAATTTCTACCATCTTCTGCTATAAATTTCTAATAAATAATTTACTCACATTATCACCAGTCACATCTCTTACCAACCCTTTCAACCCCATATCCAAAAACGCCTACCAGTCCTCACCCTTACAGTGCCAGCAACTACCTTTTCCACAATTGACCCTCCTACCATAAGTTTTGTCAATAATGCCAAGTACACATTTATGCACAATATCACCATCTCTTAATCTCAGTAACACACTCACCTATAGTGCCAACACCTTTATCTACACTGCCACCAACTTCTGCAAAAGCCTTCACTACAAACACCGCCATCATCTAGCAACATCAGTATAAACACCTTCACCCAAAATGCCAACGACACCTTTATTCACAATGGCACTATCTTCTACCAACACATTCAGCCTCATTGCCACGATCTCCTACCACCACCACCACCACAGTAGCACCAGCACTATCACTACCTACCAACATCTTCATTATTTTCATCATCACCCTTATTTCCATCATCTACAAGTATGACATCTTATCAACAGCATTACCATCACTTTCACCTACACTAACACCGTTGCCAACATTGCCAACATCTGTACCAACATTTCCTCGATTATCTACAGTACCAGCATCACTAACTCCAACTAACACCCTACAGTCCTACTGGACCCAGGTTCAAATTCCCACTGGGGGAGGGAACAGTTTCAGGATTTGAATTTCATAAAATCAGACTTTACTGATCTACCAGAAGACCCTCGCTAATACCAATACACGAGTCCTGTATAAGACAGCCCTAGCATGTATTCAATATGGACGGTGGGTGTTAGTGCCGAAGTGTGTAGAGGTGTATGGTATGTAGAAGGACTACTGGGCGTTGAGAGAAGGCTGTGAAACCTATGCCCAGAGTCGGACGCATAAAAAAAAAAAAAAATGCGAGTCCACTGTTGAGCGGCGTTCTAGTACCCAGACTTTCACTCACATGTGCAGCCAACTTATTTGCTCACTTTTTTATCATCGTCTCGTACTAACATCCTGAGTACCAACACCACTACTAACTCGTTAACAGTGCTTTTATCACATACTCACATCACAAGCAACATCACTATCTTCTAGTAACAACATTATCATCATGACAGCCAACACCACTAATAACATCATTACCAACACCACTGTAAATACCTGTGGGCTGCTACCACCACTAACGCCATCACTACCATTACCAACACCGCTATCCCTTGTCATTAACAATACCATGATCACGGTCAACACCTCTACCAATATCACAACCAACACTACTACCACAAAGTGTACCAACACCACTACCACACCACTACCACCACCACTGCCAAATCCTCGTTCAGCGTCTCCTCGTATCCGCTAAATCAACACAAATGGTCTTGTTTGTCTCGATATACTTCCATTATGACCATATAAATTCGTGTTAGAGGGAAGAGATAAAAAAATATAATAAAACGTAATAGCGAACCCTTACCAGATATACCGAGTAAAAAATGATAAGTGTACTGTACACCTACAGGTAAGGGCAAAATTTCAGCCTATATTCCACTCTTTAACAATAATTATGCCCTGCCCATTACTTTCCTCTTTGATGCACTGAACAGTAAGAAAAGTTTGCCTCCCGTTTCATTGTTTCTGCTCACATAATTATACGGTTTTTCCCTACTTTCCTCGATGACACATTGTGCAGACATTGTACAGTAGGGTAGGCCAAAAATACAAATAACAAGATAGCATGACAAACACAAGTTGCTTTAGTCCCCTTTAGTAATCAAACGACCCTGCAAAATTTCAGTTCCCTAGCTTAGTATTTAGAGGTAGCTAGAGTTTTCACTTTTTGTTACCATCACATTATTGCACTGCACCATAGACGACATGAACATTGAATAATATAAAAACAGAAGTTTTTGTCACTAATGTTAAAATAAGCAGTAAGTACATACTCAGACTAATCAGTTCAGCACAGTAAATCCTGTTATTTTTCAATGAAAGGGCTGTTAAATGAAAAGCTCCTTGGAACAAGATAGTCATGCTGATGCTGCCTCACGGCAGTCAGGATGTACTTTTCTGTCTCTCGTCCTTCGTGAGGGTCGAGTTGAATCTTATCACACGCCATTTCAAACCGTTTGTAGATGGGTTCTTTATCCCATTACTGGGACTTCATCTGTAAAAGTCGGTCAGCTTCATCTCCATCTGGAAGGAGGGCTCGAAAAATGCTCATGGTCTTGGCTGTTACGAACTCACTCAGCAGCTGCCAAAATGAAAAGTTCTTGCCTTCAAGTCTCTTCAGAGCATTTTTCTTTGGAAGCCTCCTCAGGTTCTGAATTATAATATTCTTCTTTGAGAAGTCGATCCGATCATAGGAAAAGGCCAAGCTGATCATCTCCTCTGAAACATACCAGAGATGCTTCGTCCAAGCTGTAAGAGCTGTTCCTGCGAGGCTTCACTCAGGCAGCCCACTCTGAAAATGGCACATGAAGTCAAAGTCTTTTTGATGAGCATATATGACACTCATCGCTTCATTCCAGTGATTGACATACTATAGCTAAGTGCAACAAAAAGTCCAACACTGCACATCGCATGCTTTTCCTGAACAGTAAGCTTATATTGAGCCCTGAACAGGTATATCTTGAGAGTGTAGATGGCTCTCATCATCCATCTGGCCTGGTGGAATGCAACAGGCATTCGGATGTTAAATGAGCCATCTGGGACTTCACCCAAGAACAGGAATGGTAGAAGATGTTCTGCATAATCAACCCTAGGGTGAGATTTCTGATCCAGTGCTGACTTGAGATACTCAACTGCTGACACCTTTGCCTGAACTAGATCACCACCATCAAAGAATCACTGTGCAGCATCTTCATCTTCTGTGGCTGGAATCAAATGGGCCTCATCTATGAATTTCCACTGCGTCTGGAAACACACAAAAAATCCAATATTCAGTCCCGATGCCAGCCTGTATGCCTTCTTGAAAAGATCAGGCAAGACAATCTCATGAACACGATGTTGACATGCTGCCCACAGTAGCTGTCGATTCAGACCTTCTGGATCTTCACACATGCTCCCTCAGACAGGCCAGTGTTTGAAGCAGTAATGTCAAACACTATTCCCCTGATGTTCCCTTCAAACCTGTGCTATTGAAGGAGGGTCAAACAGGCATCTGCTTGAGCAGCCCCAGTGCTACTGGTACCTTTTGGGACACCAGGTAGGATTTATCGATCTTTGCCTGTCACCAGGAGAGTGGCACAGACAGCTTTCTCAGTTCAGGTTAGGCCAGGCAGCAGTTTCATGTCCCAGTGTAAGAGAAGAGGAACCATTGGATTTCAGCTGCAGTCATTTCGTAGTTCTTAATTCGATGGCGATGGATAGAGCTTCAATTATTTCATTTATGGCCAGTTGCTTTTGTTATCGTTTCCATTGCAAACATCGCTGTCCTGTCTGATATATTTACTCGATCCGATGTCGAAGTCACCACAGGAGAAAGAAATGCGTGGCCAGTCTCCTTGACCCTCTTTGGTATACTTGTTGTTCAGTGGAGCTTGGGGGTAAACTCCAGATCTCCAGCATATTCTACTTCTGATGATGAAGAATGGAGGCACTCAGTCTTCAATGAGTTGACTGTCTGAGCCATAGCTTCCGAGTCACTCTCAGATTTTTCCTTTCTCTTCTGCTTTGTCTCCATTCTCCTGCATTTCGTCTCACAGGATTTCTGGAGCAGCTGGTCAACTCATTCCATTGTCGATTGCATGCGATCTTCCTGCTGAGCGATTATGAATGGCCAGTCCTCCTCGTTTGTGATCTGCATCTAGGCATTTTGCTTGAGATGTCAAACAGTTCTTGAAGGTCTCCAAAAAAGATGTCTTCCTTCATTCGACCTGATTCTGAATCCTACATTTGATTTTCCTTCAGTTTTTCATACTGCTCGACTAGACCCAGAAGCTTCTTGCAGTATTAGACGGTCGAGGTCGAAACATTGGCTGAACCACAGAAACAAAGAACAGTGTCAGTCACTGCAGATGCACTGTCAGACTGGTTTCCTTCAGGATTATGTGGTGGTAAAAGAAATGCCTGAGCATTTGAACCTTAGATTGTAGTCGACGACCAGTGATAGTCTCTTCAGGATGACCGATCAACCTGACAGAAGCACTGTTTTCGCGTAGCGGTTGTAACCATATCACCTGCTAGCAGAAACTCGACTAGAAACTGAGGAAAGCATGCAAAGTAGGCTGTACAAAACACTACACACACACACACACACACACACACACACACACACACACACACACACACACACACACACACACACACACACTTTGTCCTCACGAGTGGGCAGCACCATATGAACATTGCACACCTAGACGAATGAGTGGCGAGGCTATTTGTAGTTAATTATAGACTCATGGCCAATCCCTCTAGAACATCCCATAATATTCTCGAACCGTCTAGAACCTTTTAGAACATTCCAGAATTTTCAACGACTGTTTCTAACCGACTAGACCTTTCTAGAACATTTTACAATCTACATTTCTCTCAAATCATCTATACCCTATTATAAGTTCACGTTTAGAGCTACCTCTAAACGTTGTCAGATCGGCCGCATTTTTGTTTATGTTACTAAGGCAATGAATTGGATTAAGGGCATGTTGTGTATGAATCAAAATACGCTATGTGAAATTTTCGTTTATGACCATGGACCACCGTATCGTACAGTCAGAGGCAGAACAGTTATAGGCAAATTTTGTCTGTTATCCCACTGTATGTACCTCGCCTTTTGAGCATGTCCTTAAATTTTCTCCCTAATGCACTGCACAGTCTGAGATAAAACTTTGCCCTCTGTTCCACACGTATGTCACTTCGAGCATGTCAGCCACTTTCCTCCATGTTGTATTGTATCAAAGAAGACCACTGGTGGACAAGGCAAACATATCAAGTTCTCCGAATTTTTGTATGTCCTACTCCGGATATACTTTAGATAAGAGATCTTCCCCTGCGGTCCTTTTACGTGCCCTTCACCTTCACATGTCACCACCACTGCTAATAACGATCTTCCATGTTGAATAAATGCTAGGACTGTTCGCATTCAGGACTGACATAATGGTATTACCAGGGGTGCTTTGGTGACTGGTCGGTTGATGTTGTGGAAGATCAGTAAACTTGACTCAAGAAGATATTCACTCTGAATGTTACCTGTCACACCTTTAACTCGCGTCCTCACAGACAGTAGATAACTGCTCTAACCATAGAGTGATATGATGAAAAAGACGATATCAACAAACTCGTACCAGAAATATCAACAACGAACAAAAGTTTGCTGCACTCAAGATTTTTTGTAAAATAATCAGGTGATGAAATACTATGTTCCACGGTAGTGCAATAGTGCAGGTGCAGCCAAAACATATTCGAAAGTGGGTAAAACATTTTTGTCGGGAGGGTTCTTTTATAACATAATAAGTGTTGGCTTGTTTAATATTTTTTCATGTATGTTCCCCGTCACTTATCTCAGCAAATGTTTTTGTAGCAGATTATTGCGTTGAATCTGTCATAAATAATTAGCGTTATTGTTGTAAAGAGTTCAACCATTATTAGTCTCTAGCAGAACCTGTGCTTCAACGATGTATCACTTCAGTCAGGAAATTAATCATTCATCTTTTCCATGTAGAACCAGCCTTTTGCAGATAAGAGTGTTTTAACTCGGGAGAGTAAGTCTAATATTAATTTTCATTATTAATACTATTTCTTGAGTTTCTCGTTGTTAGTCACAGATAACTTTTCAGTAACAGTATTGATTGCCCCCCCCCCCCAAAAAAAAAAAAGGGAACAGCAAAATCCACGACCCTCCCGACACGGCATCAAACCTATATATTCCACCACTAATATATGGACCTATGTATCCTCCTCTTCTAGGGGATGGTTGGAACTTAACACACATAACCCTCCGGCCATTGATAGGCAGAAACATCTAAGGTTCTATGAGGTAGTCTGTTCCGAAATTTGAATGCCTTTCCCAAAAAAAGTTTGAGTGTTTTTCATGCCCATATCTCGACCATTCCATTTCTTGACACAGATTTACTTTCATGTCAATCCCAAGGAAACTCCCGGACGGGCATCCCGGCTCACCAACATATGCATCTGTATATCATCGTCACGACCACCACCGCACGCCAGGGAAGCAGCCACACATCATTTCAATTGCCAGTTCGCTCTGTTTGTACGTGAATGTCTGTGGGGTGCACTTGAGAGAGAGAGAGAGAGAGAGAGAGAGAGAGAGAGAGAGAGAGAGAGAGAGAGAGATGCACTACTGATCTATTTGTTCTTCTATATATATGCCCCCATTAGTTAATCTGTTTACTACATATATTTATGTGTCTGTTTGTATTTACAGATCACACTATCGATTGAGCTTTCGTCCATATCAGTGTATCCATCGACTTGCCTGTCTACTGCCCCGCGCAATAATCTGCGAGTGGCTGTTCATTCTTGCTAGAGTCAAACGATTTTATTCTGCACAGGACTGGCTTCTCCTTTTCTATGAGCATGAATCTTTACTGACACCGTCAGTCAGATTTTTTTTTTTTCCATATTGACAACTGTCTCCAGACAATTTTCTTCTGTTTAGCAAAGGCTTATCGAATTTTAACAGCTAGTAAAATCCGTCGTTAATCGCCTGAATATGAGATATAATGGTCAGTTTGCAAGGGCGAGTAAGTTCGCCTGGAGACAGCAAGAATAAATGAAAAGACGACATCACATTGTTTATCCCTAAAAACTGTGTACGGTTACGCCATGCTCACATTCTTCTTATTAATGTCAGACGAACTTCTTCAACCTATGAGGGACTGCATGCTGGAGGGGGTGACTGTGGACTTCAACACCTTTCTTACTAAAATTAGGTAAAATCGCCAATAGCAAGAAGAGTATATGCAAAAGTCCTAAACTTGAATAAAATAATTAAGTCACTTGCCTACTGAAGGAAGAATACAAGAAGCCAGACATTATCAGACTAAACTAGTAACATAAGCCCTTCTCCAGCTCTGCCTTCGGGAATTCACACATCCACCCACTCAACCACCCACTCCTCATACCCTGCATATCCACTCCGCCCACCCAGCCACCTTGCCCACTCACCAGCTCTTCCCACTCACCCACCCAACCACACATCCGTCCACCTACCCACCTATATTGCCGATTCACCGATACACCTGCTCACCCATTAACCTTGCCTACCCAATCACGCACCCATCCTGGTAACAAACCTATTTCCCCACCTACACCACCCTTTCTGTCCACCCACCTTGCAACTGCACCTTACTTCATCCACACACCTGGCCGGCAAACTTACCCCGTTCATCCACCCAGACCAGATACCCTGCCTACTCTCCCAGTCCAACCACCCACCACCCACCGTTCACATTCATGCATCCTACTCACCTACTTTCTTACCAAAATTAACTCACACAACCTATCCATTCACCCAACCCACCCACCACCCAATCACTCTGTCCACCCAGTTTGCCCATCAGCAAAACAGCCTACCCAGAAAATCCCCGCACCATCCTGTGGTCGGTGGGGGCGCCCATCATCCACTCACATAGTGTAGCGGTACTCTGTGTCTGGGTAGATCTACAGTGAGTGACAAGCCAAATGATTTCCTGTAAACAAGGAAATCATTTAATACGCTGGGTGGTAACCTCATAACCAACTAACACGTGTTCCCTACGTGTCAACAAGTGGGTTGGCTGAGGCTTAGTGCCTCTCCCCGGAAAACAACTAAAAATGCAAACAAGAAGCCTCGGACAGGGACTGGCAAACAGGTGACAGACAAAGGCCGAACAAAGGACATGGTACTTATTGCAACACGGAACGTTGATGAGGTGATAGATTGTCCACGTGCTTGAGGGTGCAAAAGTGGACATATGTGGATTAACTGAGACTAAGTGGTGAGGTGAGAGTGTGAGAGAGTGGGAGTATGGATGGGGAATATGTGCAGGAGTAGGTGAGAATGAGAGAGCAAAAAAGGGAGTATGTAATGTTGTGTGCAAGAGATTGAAGGAAAATATGAGAGAGTATGGATCATTTACTTCAAGGATTGTGTGGACAAGATTGAAAGTAGGATTGCAAACGTGGGCGATTGTGTTTGTGCATGCGCCAACACAAAATCGTTCAAGCAAAGTGAAGAGTTATGGGAAAATTTGAAAGCGTGCTTGGATATGTTTGAAAGGAATGAGTGTTCTTGATTGGAGGGATGAATGGAAAAGCAGGGAATGCGAAGGTGGATGGAGTAGTTGGTGAGTGGAGTGTGCCTGCAGAAGTGGATGAGAATGGCAGTGCTCTTGTGGACATTTGTACAGGGAGGGGGATTGGTGAGAGCTAATACCTTCTTTAGGCACAAAATGATCCACAGGTATATATGGCGAGTGGTGAGAAGGGTGGGTGATGAACTAAATGAATGAAAGGCAATGAATGATTACATGTGTGTGGATGACAGAATGAGAAGGTAGTAATGGATACAAGACCATACAGGGGTCGTGGGGGCGAAAGTCCTGACCACCACATTATGGCGGTGAAAGTCAAGGTTCAAGTGCAATGGAGGAAAAGGAGGAGGGAAGGACAAGAGGAAGTAGTCCATACAAGTAGGGTAAAATGGGTGAAAAAGGATGAACAAAAAGGCAGGTTATAAGAGAGAAGTGGAGGAGCGATTGGGTAAAAATGATTTGGAGCAGACGGTAGAGACGGAAGGTGTGTGCAAAATATTCACAGAGATCTGTGCAGCATGTGAGGTGGTGTGTGGGGTGAAGAGAAGCCGAAAAGGAGTGCAAGGAACAGCATGGTGGAATAAAGATGTGAGACAAGCTGTGGCACAGAAGATGAAAGCATATAGTGAATGGATGGTAACCAAAGTCATGGAGGAAGTTGAGAGACGGAAGAGAGAGATATATGTAGAGAAGAAGAGAGGGGTGATAAAATTAATAGGAGAGAGGAGCAATAGAGTGGATGAGGGATTTGGAAGGAATTTGAGTGCCAAGTGGAGGAAATGTAAGAAAATATTCTGGAAAGAGGTAAAGAGAGTTAGACTGGGTGATACAGAAGTTAGTAGGGAACTGAAAGATAAAAATGATAGATTGCTACTGGAGAAAAGAGAAAACGTGAGCTGATGGAAAGAAAACTTCAAGAAATTGTCAAAAGAGAGAATGAAACTAATACGAGTATAAGTGGCTGTGGAATGAATGATAGAAGGAGAGAGGTAGACGAGAGGAAGAGATCAGTAGGGTGGAAGTAGTGGAAGCAATGAAGAAAATCAAAATGAGGAAAGTCCCAGGAATTGATAAAGTGTGTGGTGAAATGAAGACTGGGGAAGAGATAGTAGTAGAATGGAAATGGAAGATGTGCAAATTGACCTGGGAAGATGGTAACATCCCAGAGGATTGGGAGTCAGGTATAGTTATTTCCCAGTACAAAGGAAAAGGGAAGAAAGACGTGTGCGGTGATCATAGGGGCATTTGTCTTTTGAGTGTAATAGAAAAAGTATATGGTAGGATACTTACTGACAGAGTTAAGGATGTAACAGATGAATTTGTTGGAGAAGAACAGGGAGATTGTAGGAAGGGAAGAGGTTGTGTAGATCAGATATTCATTCTTAGGTCTTTAGTGGAAATATTTCTAGAGAAGGGAAAGAGGTTGTATGCGGCTTTCATGGATTTGGAGAAAGCATATGACAGAGTGGATAGACAAGGAATGTGGAAAATATTAAGAACATTTTGAGTAACTGGTAGATTGTTGAATGCCATGAAAAGTATGTATGAGAATGCTATGGCTGCATTGCATGTGGATAGTGAAATGAGTAAATTTTATCTGAATATTGGATTGAAACAGGGATGTGTCATAACAAGGATGGGTCATGTCTCCATGGTTGCTTAGTCTGTATATGGATGAGGTTATAAAAGGTAAGGCAGTGGATGTTGGCGAGGCCCTACTGAGAGAGGGCAGCGTTTGCAAACTTCTTGTGGTATTGTTTGCAGATGATACTCTATTGTTAAGTGAAGACGAAGGGGAAATGCAAGGCTTGGTGAATGAGTTAGGGAGAGTGTGAAAGAAACTAAATCTAAAGGTGAATGTAGGGAAGTTAGTCAGATGGCTTAGTGATATTTTCGTTACACTGCGGATAAAATCACCAAAATTGGTATGAGGCTTCCTTAGGGTCTAATGATGAATTTTAGAAGGGGTGACCTCGGGAAAATTTTAAAAAAATATATAGATACCCTATACTGAAAGGGGAAAAAATGGCATTTTTCTAAGATAATAAAAATCGTGATTAGACGATATTGGTTGAAAATACATAAAATATGATACCACACTTCTGAAAGGAGCTTTAATTTTACATCTTTTTTGTTCTTTGCACCTTTTTTTTATCTGATTCACCGTTTATGAGATGATGTTTCTTAAGTTTTTGAGTTAATTATTTTGAATTGTAATAAAACTATATTGGTTAAAGATATATTAAATTTGAAACCACTGTTAGAAAGGAAATTAAATTTTACATCTTTTTTATTAGTGATTTTTTTTTTTTTTTTTAAATCTGATTCACCGTTTACGAGATATTGAGGGTTTTTTTGGGTGGTGAGTAAATATTTCATAAAATTTTCCCATTTTAAAGATTATCATCATTATAGGCATTACATGGAAAGGAAATTGCAATCTGTACTATGATATTTTATTATTATTGTTGAAAAATCCATTAAAAATACATATTTTCACAAAAATTTACTAAACTTTTCTAAAAGTAACTACAATCATTGTAGAGAAAGAACTTAATTTTTCTTAGTGTAAATTATGTTTATGAAAACTTGTTGAAATAAATTCAGTATCTCCCACAGCAACTAATAGGCAAATGCCTGCACTATATCCCCCAGTGCCGTCAGCCTCTCCTCTTTACACTGTTGTCCTAGTTATCTAATACATTTGCACTTACAAAGTGGTATAGTCTACATTAATTTTGCTTTAACACACTTGCAGATGGAGCAGTCCCCTTTGCAGGAGCATTTGATCAGTTCCCTGCACTATCTGGACACTTCTGGAATAGTCGTCCAAACTGGTACCCATGACCCAGATACCTTGGTCCAGGCAAAATCCTGTGGGGAAGGAGCCACAAGCTGATACACTGATTTGATTTCATTGTCTTATTTGGAGGGCTTGAGTACGTTACTTGGGTCTTTTCTGTGTGGTTATTGCCATTTAGCTTTTTAATTGGGAGGAGGGTTGTTTTTAGTTTACTTGGAATTTTTAATTTATTTAAGTATTATGTTTTAATAAGATCCTAAATTCTATATTTACCATTTGTCATGCTGACAATGTAGGGCAACTAAAGTGCCTGATAATGCCCTGAGGTGGGTCAAAAATTCATAGCTCAATATGTTTTAGGGGTATATTTCAACTTTTTATTACTCTGGATGTTGCGATGCTCGAGATTGCCTGCAGATGTCTTGGTATACAGTGATCCCTTGGTTATTGTGCCCTTGGTTTTAGTGGCTTTCATTATCACTGCTATGCGAAAACTGAAGCCCTGTCATTACCGTGCATTTTTTAATTTGCTAAATAACTTCGTTATCGCGCTTCTGAGCCGGTTTCTACCAACAACGATGGTGCAAAATCTGCGATTTCTAATGGTTTAAGGATTTCAAAGATGAGGCCCTACTTGAGGAGTTAATCGCAGGTGGTAATGACCACTAACTCTCTACCCCATAGCCTTAGAACCTCCTACCTTAACCCTTTCGCGCACGATAAGTTTCAATAAGTTTTCTGATCCCGAATTTCGACTACGAAGCCGCCCGGCCGGTGAGCGCGCTGCAGCGGCAAATTTGAGCAAATTTGAGCGAATGAAACACATTCTTGCCTTATTTTCGCCCCCAAAAAATCAATGTATTCCCATGAAACCTATGTCCAGGTATGCATGGATGTTTGTTCTATCTGATAAACATGACCAAAACACAGGAAAACAACAGCACAGAAAGTTATGAGCCCTGGAAGGTATGTCGAGTAAACATTTTTGACTTCCCAACATCACCGTTTGAATGTTTTCCATCCTACAGGAAAATGATCTAATATTTTTTCATAGAGAATTTCATCAGCTTTCTAACGAAACCAATCTGGTTTAGATACGATGTATACTTTTCGAGAAAATGGTCAAAAACTGAGAGCCATTTTCGAAAAATTTTCACTGACCTCTGAGAGCTAAGTTTTCCCAGGGACCTAACGTTTTTATTACATAGTAATATGCCCCCATTATCCAGCTTTTCCCACTGTGACGGGAAAACCCCATACGCCTCATAGTTCTCGAGTAAATCGAAAAAAGTACAATGCAATCCTTGCGTGATTGACTTTCGTGATGCGCGCATGGCGTACGCAATGTTCCCGTCTACGTAACCACGAATTCTTATGAGAAATATTACATTTTTATGTATTGTACATATATAGAATTTCCTGCTCTTCATCATGGTTCAAACGTGAAATCGATACGTCCAATAGTTTCCGAGTAATTGGCAGAGAAAATGAGAGTATTACTACGAGCCTTTCTCAATGGTAACAGCCGGGAAGAGACATTCATTTCCACCGTCTTTTATCGCACAAAACGTAACATAATGCTTACATTTTGGTATTGATCATACGTAGAATTTAGTGGTATAGATCATGGTTGTTACAGAAAATCAATAAGTCAAACAGTTTTCGAGTAATTGGCCGACAAAGTGAGGTTATTACTCCGAGCGCTTGTCACTGATAACAAATGCGAGGAAAACATTTCCTCGCCTTTTACCCCCCAAAACGCTACCAAAGGCTTACATTCGGGTATTGATTACACGTAGAATTTAGTGGTATTGATGATGGTTGTAACAGAAAATCGATAAGTCTAATAGTTTTCGAGTAATTGGCCGACAAAGTGAGGTTATTACTCCGAGCGAATGTCACTGATAAACGCGAGGGAAAAAAACATTTCCTCGCCTTTTATCCCCCAAAACGCTACAAAAGGCTTACATTTTGGTATGATCATACATAGAATTTAGTGATATTGATGATGGTTGTAACAGAAAATCGATAAGTCTAATAGTTTTCGAGTAACTGGCCGACAAAATGATGTTATTACTCCGAGCGCTTGTCATGTCACACAACAACCGCTAGGAACAAAAACATTTCTCTCGCCTTTTACCCCCCAAAACGCTACCAAAGGCTTACATTCTGGTATTGATCTTACGTAGAATTTAGTGGTATTGATGATGGTTGTAACAGGAAATCGATAAGTCTAATAGTTTTCGAGTAATTGGCCGACAAAATGATGTTATTACTCCGAGCGCTTGTCATGTCACACAACAACCGCTAGGAACAAAAACATTTCTCTCGCCTTTTACCCCCAAAACGCTACCAAAGGCTTACATTCTGGTATTGATCTTACGTAGAATTTAGTGGTATTGATGATGGTTGTAACAGGAAATCGATAAGTCTAATAGTTTTCGAGTAATTGGCCGACAAAGTGAGGTTACTCTTCCGATCGCTACCAACTTTTACACACACTGTTTCTTCCTCGCACACCGGCCTGAAGACTATGCTACTAACTTTCTTTTTCCCCTATCTGTACAGACTATTACATCTTCCATGGTATTTTTATTCTATTGTTATAACATACTACACATAAACATAACTCTTCTATAGTTACTGCTGTGGAGATTTACTTTCTTTCATGTGTAATCTGTAGGAGAAAATGGATATTTGTCTGAAAGTGTGAGAGGTAATGGTAATAGATTATTACATATATCAACAAAATTTGCAGAACTCACTTCCTCCAGGGGTGTTGATCCAGTTAGACCACGGATTTGAAGATAAGGAGTTATGTAGTGTGTGTGTGTGAGTCAACTTCTCCCTGAGAGTATGAGGCAACGCTATTTTTAGCACACACCACACTCGTTCACGGAAACTCGCAGCTTGTTTGACGTATATTTCATACAATTCCATACGCATTTACACTATCAGAATCACAATAATTCCAGCCCTAAAAACACCGGAAATTCTCCACACCCAACTTCAGGATTGCCCCTTCACAACACTGTTTCATACAACACATAACGCTTGCTGGCTCCATAATTTCACCAAGCCATCCACAGTATGTTTCACACAATATATATTTATGCCTTGGCTTCATTTATATACGTATTTCCACTCACGCCATACGGCCTACGGGGGGGGGGTGGAGTGGTGCAACCCCGCTACACTGACCATGTGTCTGGCTCCAAGGCCCAACGATTGCTAACGGCCAGAATTGCTTTTCAATACATATATGAATGTTCCATCAACAATATCACATCACTATATGTTCACATACAATGTATTATCTCACTGATTCAATAGGGTCTTTTGCCTTGGGCAAGAGGAGGAGAATTATGGACGATTTAAAGGGAACCACGAGCTGTCAAACATCACTGGCTGACTGCTCAACAAACACTGAGGTTGGAGGGAGCGGGCTGAGGCTGATAAGGCAAAGCAGTGTTGCCAATGACTTACCTCCAGTAGGCCTTGGCTACCCTAAGACGCGCCAAAAAATCACGCAAATCGGCCTATAAGTTTTTTTCTGACGAATATTTTTGGGCCTTGAAGGGGCCTTAAGGACGCGAGTCGCGTGACTGTGTCTGGCGGAGTGCAAGCCGACATCACGCGAATCGCGCGACTGTGCCTGAAAGGGTTAAGCCCATCTTCTCTTCTCATATGTTGTCATTCATCGTCAGTGTCGACAAAGAGAGTTTCTGGTGGCACTGATATCACATCTGGTATGGAGAGCCCTAAGTTGCTGGGAGCTGTGATCGTGGAGGCTGTAAAGCTGGACGTTGAGGTCATGTTGAGGCTGGCTGGCTGAAGAAGTTGATGTTGCAGACACACTGGAGGTTTATGACTCTGTGCAGATCCTCTTCACTTCAGGAGAGGATATTTGGCTTGAAAAACTGGGAGTCCTTAGTCTGGATTTTCTTTGTCTGCTGTAGCTGCATGAGCTCCAACCTGATGAGCCACATGACGTCATAGTGGTGAGCAATTGGCCCACCAACTCTGTCTATGATGGTAAGGATTTTGACTGCGGCATCAATGCCTGCAGCCATAGTCCAGGTACTGTCGTGAGCAAAAGTTCGCCGACAGTCCTTTACTAGCAGTGTGTTTCAGACCCCAACACACAGATGTTTCTCTCTATGTCAGGCTGGGGAAGAGGGAGAGCAAGGAGATGGGGGGGGGGTAGTGGAAAGGGACTGCTCTACGTAAAAGTGATAGGCCTATAACAGACGGGGAAAGTATTAATAAACAACTAACAGAATCTTACAGATAGGGAAGACAATATCCATTGTCTTGACGTGAGAAATATGGCTCAGACAATAATAAGCATTAGTTATCGAGAGAGAGAGAGAGAGAGAGAGAGAGAGAGAGAGAGAGAGAGAGAGACTTACTAGGTACTTTGACAAATGGTCCTAAGATTATGGGTGGAGGAAAGGTAGGAAGAGAAGACACAGTAACTGTGAGAAGAAAAAAAAATCACTTATAAACAGTTAATAAATCAGTTAATGGTTTTAAATATATGGATACTTGTGATCATATGGTGCCAGCAGAAACTAACTGTAGTCTTTACGTTAACTTATATAGATATTTAGCATCCAACTACTGGAGAAGTATTTCATGAGTTAGTTATTATATCAAGAGGGATTTCATCCGGAGATACGGTGGCACTTCTGGAATGCGGTAACAAACTACGCATACCCACAATCCCAAGTGAGGAACCAATTATTGAACCAGGTCGTTCACCGTTTCACAGACCTCACTAAACAGAGGTCAGGTGTTAGAGGGTGAAGTCTTGCTCTAGTAGGGCGAAAATTGCCTCAGACCTGATGACCTTGATCTTTAACCTTTAGAGTACATTGGGTACGTTGGGTGCACAGATGTTTCAGACCTGATGACCTTGACCTTTGACCTTGAGGGTATGTTGGGTACATTGGATACACCTGTGCCTCAGACCTGATAACCTTGACCTTTGACCTTTAGGGTACATTGGGTACACAGGTGCATGGCAGGTGATGAGGCAGCAGGTGTTAGGGTCCATAGAGGTCATTGACCTTTTTGTACTCAATGGCCTTGACATGACCTTCAAAGTCATAGGGTACTCACATCCGGGATGTATCCCCCTCCCCCCCACTTCCTGAGTTATTGCATCATGTGTGGTAATCTAGGTTGAAAGAACATGTTAAATCGTGTTTGTACACATAGCTCCCCGCCTCCCCCCCTCAAGGTATTGTCGCATCACCCCTCCCCCCCCTTCCTGAGTTATTGCATCATGTTTGGTAATTCAGGTTGAAAGAACATGTTAAATCGTGTTTGTACACGTAGCTCCCCCCCCCCCTCCCCAAGGAATTGTTGCATCACCCCTCTCGCAGTTATCATATTTGGGTTAACCCTAGATTAGCAAGGTGGCACCAAAGTTGGTACCATAGGCCTATTCAGCTTTACCATGCCACTGCCTATGGGCATCTGTGGCCACCCTCCCCAGTATTCTCAGTTCAAGGTCTGTTGTGGTCGTGCATGGTGGGTAGGTTTTGCTCCCGTGTAAAAGTTCGGTTTTATGCCTCTTGGTCCATTTTCGGTACCACCTTGCCACTAACGTGAGGTCGAGGCTGCATACGCTTACTGGTTAATATAATTATGTATTTATGTGTGTTATTTTGCAGCTAAAAGAGTGTTATACAAAAGAAGGTAAACAACAGAAACATTCAATATGGGGGGGGAGGAAGTGGAGGAGGTGGAGGTGGATGTGTAACGATGCCCTGGGATGAGTCCGACGCTCCCACTGCTGCTATATAGTTACCCATTATTTAATTCATAGAAATTATATTTTTCTTTGTTTTTCAGTAGTTTTAGGTTAGCATTCTTGCAAATACATTGCATTACCTTGAAAAAATTTTGTAATTAAAATCTATATCATTTTCATATTTATTTTCATTTTCCAAAGCTGGTACTGAATCATGTACCACCTTGTCACTCATGTACAAATCCTGACCTTGCTAATCTAGGGTTAATACAGCTTGAAACATGTTATTTCATTCCCCACTTGGTAAAACAGAGGTTCAGTTTGGAGAGAGAGAGAGAGAGAGAGAGAGAGAGAGAGATGGTGTTAACCTCCCGGGCATTTGAAGTCAAAGCATGTATATCCCTATTGGTAAAAAAGATCAGGTGTGATCCTCGTAACATATTTGTTCCATTTCAAAATGTCATGTACGGTTTTATGTAAAAGGTTATGTGTGGAGTTTTTTTTTTTGAGACACTCCCCTCCCTGTCTTGCCCCACACCGCATCACTCCAACCAACCAGGCAGCCAGCCTGTCACCTTAATTGGGGAGAGAGAGAGAGAGAGAGAGAGACCCCACTCCCCTCCCTGTAATGGTTTCCTTACTCTGGCTGCCCCGCGCTGGCCGAATGTTTTGCCCGACCAGCCCCGTCCACCGAGCACGCTGCCCAACCACCCAACCTACCTGTTGTGGTGAGAGAGAGAGAGAGAGAGAGCACAGACGGGTGATGTAACTTTAGATGCAAGCTTCCTGCCACACACACACATACACACTCACACACACACACACACACACACACACAGAGCAAGTTATATAACCTTCAATGCAGGGTTCCGGCTACCCCTCACACACACACACACACACACACACAAACAGCACTTATAGAGAGAATGATATCCTCCCCTCCCTACCTCCCAAGGCCCTTTTCTCCTTCCCAGTCTTTTTTTCTTTCTCCCTCCCTCCCTCCCCTCTCTACAAAAGCCCCAGGAGGTAATTCTTACCCCACCCATACCTACAAAAAGACACACAAAGGAAAGAAAACCCCATTGGATTTTGTAGTTAGTTTATTATTTAATGTATCATTATTTTGTGTGATGTAACATAACTGTTCACCTATATTATGTGGTACAACATATTTAAGTGAAAAAACTACCTAGCTAGGAAGCAATGTTATTAGGTACAAAATATGCATCTTATTGTATTAAGAAACTAACATAAATGTTTACTTACTGGGTATGGTGCAGCATTATTAACTTAACCCACCCTGTCCTGACCGATTTTCCACCACTGACTCTCCCCAGTCCCGACTAGTTTTGGAAAAAAATAAAATTGTTTGGCTGAAACCTCCGCTTTTGGTGAGAAACATCGAAAATTCATAGTGAAATCGCTCACCTGAGGTTTAAAATACTGAATACAGGTAGCAGTACCCCTTACCTTACTGGGTTTTCTATCAGGCTGGCTCCAAAGAAAAAAGAGTTCTATGGGAGGGTAACTATTCCACACCACTCATAAACGATATTTATTTAATTATTTATTTATTTGGTACAAATTTATATGTAGTTCAAGAGTATATTGGTTTTCACACAGTAATATAGGCAATATAAGCATTGTTTTACTCACCAAACACATCAACATACCTGACGTTTTTTGGCGACGTTATCTGATCATCATTTCTGACTGTTTCTTCCTCTAATGCTACGTAAACTTTGTTCTCCACACTGTCATCGATTGGGGAATCACTCTGGCCTTGAATTTCATACTGTGGCATGATCTGTCTTTACTGGCCAAGTCACTGGTAACAGGTGAATTGCTGAGACAATGGCGGGGGGGGGGGAGGTCATGCGGGGTAAGGCATTGTCCCTGCTTGGCATCTTGTAAAGGAAGGTGTCCCGTGTATACGTACCAAAAATCACACTCGAAAATTGAAAATTGTGCAAATTAGGGACCTTGCAATTGTGGCGTGTTTAATACGTCAACGGGACTCACAGTGACAAACTTTTGGACGTATATATACGTCAGTAGGACATGGTGGGTTAAAAAAACTATTGCTCTCTAGCAAGAGTATTTAGTTACAAATTTGCATCATACTGCAGTAAAAAACTATCTAATGTAAATGCTCACGTAATGCTTATGGTACAGCAGTATTAGCTTTAAAAAATATACCCACATAAGAAGAAATGTTGTGGGGTACAAGGAAACTGTAAACTGTAGACTTAATTAAAAAATACATAATCAAATTATCCATAACTGTGAGGAGGGAGGCCCATTTAAAATTATAAATGCAGCACACGAGAAAATTACACATACTGGTATAAGTTCACACTGTCCCGTAGTCCATTCATTTTAATTAGCCCATAATTTTCATCATTTTGCAGCATTGGTTGGTAGTCCAATGTTAACCTAAGACAATACTACATCCCAGACATCAAGACTGATTTGGGGCCTAGAGAAAGTGAACAGAGTATAGACATATAAAAAAATTACTTTCTAGACCTTAAAAAGCTGCTTACCACATAGCCGACTCTCTGCACTGAACATTTAAAAAAATTACTTTCTAGGCCTTAACCCGAGGCGTCCCATTGATGTATGGGTACGTCGCAACGTTTTGTCACAGCTAGACCCATTGACGTACCAGTATGTCGCGCAATTGCAAGGTTCATAATTTGCACAATTTTCAATTTTTGCACGTGAGTTTTGGTAAGTATACACGGGACTCCTTCCTCTACAAGATGCTAGGCAGGGACAATGCCTTACCCCGCATGACCTCCCCCCCCTGCACGCCATTGTCTCGGCAATTCACCTGTTACCAGTGATGTGGCCACATTCAGGGCCAGAGTAATGACAACGCGAAGGGAGGCGGTGGCTGAATCGGTAGAGAGGCAGCCTGCAGTCCTAATGGACCCAGGATCGAATCCCGGCTGGGACAGGGAACAGTTTAAGGGTTTGAATTTCCTAAAAGCAGACTTTCCTGATCTACCAGATGACCCGGCATGTCGTAAAAACACCCCCGCTAATACCAATACACCAGTCCTGTATGAGACAGCCCTAGCATGTATTCGATATGGAAGGAGGGTGTTAGCACCGAAGTGGTGACATGTGGAGGTGTAGGAGGACTACTGGGCCTCGGAATGGGTCACTGCCCCCGAGAAATAGGCCCTGCAGACTTTGCCCAGAGTCGGACATATATATAAAAAAAAAAAAAAAATAGAGGAAGAAACAGTCAGAAATGATGATCAGGTAATGTCGCCAAAAAAAGTCAGGTATGTTGATGTGTTAGTGAGTGAAACAATGCTTATATTGCCTATATTACTGTTTGAAAACCAATATACTCTTGTACTACATATAATTTCGTACCAAATAAATAAATAAACACCGTTTATGAGTGGTGTGGAATAGTTACCCTCCCAAAGAACTTGTTTTCTTTGGAGCCAGCCTGATAGAAAACCCAGTAAGATAAGGAGTACTGCTACCTGTATCAAGTATTTTAACCCCTTAACCCCTACACCGCGGGCATGTTTACCAATGTTTTGCATGTGCCGCGGGGTTATTCGGGCTCCGACACACTCTCAAAAAATATTTGCCAAAAATCAGTTATTAGTCCTAGAATATTAAAATTATATATGCTTATGGCACATACATTCAGCTTTCTCCTGAAATTTTGTTGAGCCTTCGTCGGTTACCGTAGGACTTGTGGAGACCTCTGAAGTTGGGTAACGAAGTCTCCACTTTATACTTCCCGACAAATCGTAATATGATTACCACAGCCAGATATTAACACTATAAACACTACTCTATCATTTTCAAGTAGTTTGGGATCCATACTCCAAAAAAACAACAACTGTGAAAGCAATGAAAATTACGAGCGCGTCTGACCATCGCACTTGCGCTAGTTCGCTCTTGGTACTCTGTCATTTATTATTCATAAAACCCCTCACACTTTATATTTCTATTATTAAATAACACTTATATATATCTACAGTCTTTATCCATAAGTTTCCTTCAGTAGTATTAGTTTATTGTCACTGTAGGGATTCAATTTCTTTCAGTAAAATACGTAGCATTCACTTTCTCGTCCTGTATACTAGCATTGAGAGCGAATGTCACTTTCAATTTCCCTCTCATAACTCATAGTATTCAGACATGCTAAAGTGAAACTTTCACTTTCATTACTCTTGGGTATATACTCGTATTCTTATAATACTACTCATTTACATTTCTATTTACCTTCTCTATTTTATTTACGTTATTTACATTTCTATTTTATTTACACTGTATTATGCACTGTCACTTGAAGTAACTTATAAAACTATTTTCCACTGTTCACGTATATTTACATTCATTACTTTCACTTGCTGTTTACACATTATTTACAATTCCACTTGCACTGTTTTACTCAATAGAAAGATCGTAGTTACTCTTTTATCAATTGGCAGCCCTTTACCTCTTCCTACACGAGGTTTAGTAGGGGGTAAAGGTCACAGGGCCCTTTGCATGGGGGTGGAAAGGCCCTGAAGCTAGCAAGAGTGAACAGACGTACCCCCACACTGGAAGATGAGAGTGAACTGATAAGGGTGGGCCGGGGTGGAGGCCTACCTAGGGAAATCAGCACTGCCAACGTTTAGCCTCTTGACACAGCTATTTATAGCAATGAAATGATTGGCAGGAAATCTAGACAATACATTATAAATTAGGTAGTTCCAGGTGAATGTAAATATCACTTAGGCTTCTCCCTTCCCTCCTTATATGTATATTTATTACGAAAATATATTATACGGCATATTTCAAGGGGAAATAGCGAAAATTAGCGAACGAGTGCACGTGAAGTGTTGTCAGGTGATAATTAGCCAATTCCAGGTGTATGGCACTCTCATTTACCTTATTTCTTTCTTGTATATATTATTTGGTATAAGAATAGGGCATAGGGCTTATTTCAATGGATGAAATCAGTGAAAAATTCCAGGGAAGATTTACTTAGCGTAGCACGGCCAGGCAGGCGAGAGGATAGGGTAATGGAGGGGGGGTAGGGAGGGGAGTCAAGAACGGGGAGAAATGGCTAAATTGTCAACAATGGATGGGAGTACAGATGAGATTAGGAGTGCTGACTAGTGTTGGATATTTGCAGTACTGATAGATGATACAAGCCCCCACTTGGAAGCCCGGGTGAATTCAAAATAACACAGAATCACAAAAGTGACGCCCCGCGGTATGATCCCTTGCTCCCAAGCATCACAAAAGTGACGCCCCGCGGTTAAGGGGCGTTGAAATAAGCCCTATGCCCTATTCTTGTACTAAATAATATATACAAAAAAGAAATAAGGTAAGTGATAGTGCCATAAACCTGGAATTGGCCAATTATCACCTGACAACATCTCACGTGCACTCGTTCGCTAATTTTTGCTGTTTATTTCCCCTTGAAATATGCTGGATAATCTATTCTCATAATAAAAAAATATATAAGAAAGGAAGGGAGAAGCCTAAGTGATATTTACATTCACCTGGAACTACCTAATTTATTATGTAATGCCTAGATTTCCTGCCAATCATTTCATAGCGTATATATTAGCAGCTGTCATCACGCTGACATTGGCAGCATTGCACTCCCCCTAGGCAGGCCACCACACTGTATTCAGTTTACTGTCGTCTTTCAAGATGAATGCACGTCGGATTCACACCTGTCCAATTCCGCCGCTTTTTAGCCCCATGCAAAGGGCACTGTGACCTCTACCCCCTACTAAACCTCGTGTGGAAAGGGGTAAAAGGCTAAGTGACTGCTGTGGGACGTGAACTGGCTAATTTGTCAATGAAAATGATAGTCAGTGACTATGATCTTTCTGGTGTGTAAAACAGTGCATGTGGAAATGTAAATAACGTGTAAACAGCAAGTAAAAGCAATGAATGTAAATATAAGTGAAGTGTGGAAAATAGTTTTATAAGTTACTGCAAGTGCCAGTGCATAACACAGTATAAATAAAATAGAAATGTAAATAATGTAACTAAAGTAGAGAATGTAAACAGAAACGTAAATGAGTAGTAATATAAAAATACGAGTATATATATATTAGGAGTAATGAAAGTGAAAGTTTCACTCTATCATGTATGAATACTATAAGTTATGAAAGTGAAAGTGAAAGTGACAGATTCACTCTCAACGCTAATATACAGGACGAGAAAGTGAATGCTACGTATTTTACTGAGAGAGAAACTGAATGCCTACAGTGACAATAAACTACTATTACTGAAGGAAACTTATGGATAAAGACTGTAGATATATATAAGTGTTATATAGTAATAGAAATATAAAGTGCGAGTGTTTTTATGAATAATAAATTACAGAACACCAGCAGCGAACGATCGCAAGTGGGAAGGTAATAAGCGCTTGTAATTTTCATTGCTTTCAGTTTTTTTTTTTTTTTTTTTGGAGTATGGATTTAAGGAATTGTTGAACATAGAGGATGGAAGTAATGCGAGTATAAGTGGCTGGGGAAGGGCTGGGAGAAGGAGGGAGGTGAGAAGACAGGAAGAAATCAGTAGTATTGAAGTTGTGGAAGCAATGAAGAAAGTTAAATCGGGGAAAGCCCCAGGAATTGATGAAGTGTGTGGTGAAATGCTGAAGCATGGGGGAGAGATAGTAGTAGAATGGATGTGGAAGATGTGCAGATTGGCCTGGGAGGAAGGTAGAGTCCTGGAGGATTGGAAGTCGGGTATAATTATTCCCTTGTACGAAGGAAAAGGGGAAAAAGAAGTGTGTGGTAATCATAGGGGCATTTGTCTTCTTAGTATAATAGGAAAAGTGTATGGTAGGATACTTATTGACAGAGTTAGAGAAAGAACAGAGAAATTAGTTGGAGAAGAACAGGGAGGCTTTAGGAAGGGAAGAGGTTGTGTAGATCAGATATTCATTCTTAGATCTTTAGTGGAAAAGTTTCTAGAGAAGGGAAAGAAGTTGTATGCGGCTTTCATGGATTTGGAGAAAGCATATGACAGGGTGGATAGACAAGGATTGTGGAAAGTGTTAAGAATATATGAAGCAGATGGGAAGTTGTTGAATGCTGTGAAGAGTAGGTACGATGGTGTGAAGGTTGCAGTGCGTGTGGATGGTGAACTAAGTGAATTTTTCTCTTTGAAAGTTGGGTTGAAACAGGGATGTGTCATGTCTCCATGGCTGTTCAATCTGTACATGGATGGGGTAATAAAAGAGGTACAAGGTAGGGTAGTGGATGTTGGAGTGGCCCTGGTGAGAGAGGATAGTGTTTGGAAGCTCCCTGTACTGTTGTTTGCAGATGATTCTGTGTTGTTGAGTGAAGACGAAGGGGAGCTGCAAGGCTTGGTGGATGAGTTTGGGAGAGTGTGTAAGAAATGGAATCTAAAGGTGAATGTAGGGAAGAGTAAAGTGATGGTCTTTGAGAGGGGTGAAGTCAGTGAATGTACAGCGAGGTTGGATGGTGAGGAATTGGAAAATGTGAGTACATTTAAGTACTTGGGTAGTGTGATGAGTAAGGATGGAGGTTTGGAGGGTGAAGTGCTTGAAAGGGTACAGCAGGGAAGAAAGGTTGCTGGTTCTTTGAAAGCAGTGATAAGAAACAGGGAAGTGAACATGGAAGTGAAAAAGTTACTACATGGCAGTATTGTGATACCAACTCTAACGTATGGAAGTGAAGCTTGGACGTTGTTGGAAGGACACAAGTCAAGAGTGATGGCAGTGGAAATGAGTTATTTAAGAGGAGCCTGTGGAGTCACATGGAGAGACAGGCTGACGAATGAGGATATAAAGGAGCGTTGTGGTGTGGATATGGATGTGATAGGAAGCGTTATGAGGAACACACTGAGGTGGTTTGGCCATGTGGAGAGAATGGAGGGTGAAAGACTGACGAAGAGAGTGTATGTGAGTAAGGTGGAGGGGGGAAGAGGGAGGGGGAGACCGAGGATGAGATGGAGGGATGGGGTGGAGAGGTATATGAGAGAGGGGGGTGTGAGTTGGAAGCAGGGCAGTGAAATGGCAGGGGACAGGGCGACTTGGAGGCGATTTGTTTGTGGCCACCCCAAACGGGATTGAGGCATCTGGCAATAGATAGATAGATAGATTCCAAACTATTTGAGAATCATAGAATAGTGTTTCTAGTGATAATATCAGGCTGTGGTAATCATATTACGGGTTGTCGCGAGTGTGAAGTGGAGACTTCGTTACCCAACTTCAGAGGTCTTCACAAGTCCTATGGTACTCGATGAAGGGTCAGTCAGTTTTCCACCGGGCAGTGGTAGGTTGAGTGGTAATACATTGATAATATATATATATTAGAAATACTGGAATCGACCTGACGATGTCGGTCGACACAAGGAAAGCTACTGACCACAGTGGCTACGTATTGCAAGTTGGGGAAATGCTCCCCCATCGTGGGTAACTTGCCATGATGCAACCAGTAGGTACACTGAGACGCTTTTTTTCATGGAGAAGCTTATATAACATCGAATACATGAGGGTGTAACCTCTTCACAGCTTTTCTCCACTTTGCATTTCTTCCCTGAGATTGTTTCATTTTCCTTCGTGTTCCATTCACCTTCTTTCATTTAGGAGGTTTCCGTTTCACCCCTTTTTTTCCCTTTTACCTGTGCCTGACATGATTTTTTCTCACACCACCTGTACTGCTCCAATCCCGCGTTGCTTTAATGAAGACTTGAAATTTTTGCCGGCCAAAACATCTTCCACTACATTCTCAATGAGATTTAACCCAAAGGGAAAAGCTTTTTTAACGAGAAAAGAGGCTACTTTTTTTAGCCAGCCCCGCCAATAGTTGGCATATCCCCGTTCCTTGCGGAGAGGGTTTAAAATATTTAATATTGGACAGTGAGTCCCCGGGTGGGGGCTTGGCAAATAATTTGAGGCACTTGGTGGGTGAAACAGAACCTTCATTCTGAGGGCAGTGGGGCGGCACTGATGAAATATTTCAGAAGTAATGGTATTTATTTGGATCTAAAATGCAAGACACATGTGACGCTCTGGTCTCCTTGGAAGTAAACGGGCTCCCCATTTTCATCTGATAATTTTATGGCTATGGATTCATTGTGATGTGAGGAAACTTTCTTGTAAACGACTGCACTATCATTTTTCGCTGTGGAGGATGATAGGGCGAAGATATCTAAAATATTTACAAACTGATTACCAAAATTACTTCTTTCAGTAATATCTGTATACTCATACACTGCAGTAGCAAAATTGCGTCTTAGTGGTGGGTCGGGTGCCTATTGAGGCTTACGCCTGGAATTCCCCTCTGAGGGAAGGCTTCTTAGGGCACGTCGTACTGCTGCCGCCACCACAGATGCCTCTGTTGGTGCTTCCACCACCGTCCCCTCCTCCCCCTCCCGATCTCCTCCGTACTGCTGTTGTAGGTGCTGCTGTTGAGGCCTTGAGTGTATGGACTCTCACAGCCAGTACTCTTAAGTCAAAGGGTTTGTATACTGTTAATGTTTCACCTTGCTCAAAGCCTAAGAACTTTGCCAATCTGTACCCCAACTTCAGTTTAAAGATGCAATATATTATCTTGTGGGTTACATATTCCTTCTTTCTGATACACAATAACTCTGTCTAAACGCGGAAAATATTCAAAGAGCCCCTTCTCGTCGAAGTATTTTTAGTAAAGTTTCTTCATCCCCGTCTATAAGTCATTGGAAATCTCTCTGTTCAAGACCCTGATGGCGAATTTCACATCATCGTGATATAGGTCCGACCTAGGTGTGTAAACAAAGAACTCGTGTTCGGTGTTATCATTCGGTTTGATACCATAAAATGAGATCCTGCTGTCGGGGTTATCTTTAATTAAGGTGTATTGTTTTGATGGGTACACAATGTTTATTAACTCAACTTCGTGTTCTCTAGTAGGATCGAGATGAAGAGAGGGGAATAGTTTATTTTCAAAGAAGTGGTTTTGGTTATGAGGGAATATGTTCCAGTTACCACAGCTGCTCAGAAACACTTAAGTATCAGACCTCTCCATTGTGCTTCACACCTTAGAATAACTCCAGACCTAAACATAAAGGGATATAAATATATATGGTGCTCCATTTTTTTTTTTTTTTTTTTTTTTATTGGGATGGGTACAATGAGTTAATGACCACTAGTTGTGTTCTTCTTCTTCTTCCGTTCTTGGGGAAGGGATCATCATCACTGCACTCCGGCTTCCATTTCTTACTGCCCTCCTCCTCCTCCATCATTTCTTTTTTGCCTTCAATATCCACCATGTCGTCCATTCTCTGGCTGGCTTCAGCAAATTCCATCTCCTCTTCTTCTTCCTCTCCCTCTTCATCTCCAGGATTGGTGGTGGTGGTGGTGGTGGGAGGAGAATGCGTAGCTGTACGAAGTTCATCTTCATCACTTTCTGTTTCCCCAACAGTGGCTTCCTTCATGATTTTGAGATATTGTGCATACAGATGCACATCCTGGAGGAAGTTTTCTGAGGGAGAAGTTAACACCACTTCTATTCCATCCTGGTGCACATCTTCAGCATCCCAGCGAATCAGCGGAAGATGGTGTTTGGCAAACTCTTATTTCCTGCTGAGTTTCTTCACACAACTACCGCTGTTCACGGAGAACACCACTGTTCGCAGATCATTCTTCCTGGACTTGAGACAACCAGTCAGTCTCCCAGGGCCTCGGCAAAATATTGTTGGCAGTTCTCTCAAGTATGGCTCCTCAGTTCCTTGACAGACGTTGGCGGCTTTTGAAGTGGAGCTGGGGGTATTTCTTCTCCAGCTCCTTCACATACCTGAAGGCATTGCGGGCAGTAGAATCTAGCCCCACCACTAGACACCAAGGCTTCTTCCTGTAATCTTCATCTGTCAGTTGGGCCGGTGCCCTAAGCTTGAGTGGGTGAGTGTCCATGGTAAGATGAAGTGTGATGTGATCAACAGGTTCAGTGCGAACTTTTATCCCTAGTGCATTCAGGGGGTGGGGTTGGGGGCGGGGCAGCGTACCCTGAGGGAGGGGCTTGGGGCTTTGGGTGGTTAACAGTAAGGCACCCAACTGCTACTTAATGAAATTCGACTCCGGCCTTTACTCAGCTTTGCCTTTAAGCTTGCGTTTTTTAAAAACTTCAGGGATATATTGGGGGTATCTAGTAACATATTAAGGCGCGGGATATCCAAGCCGAGGGTGTGATGGGAGGCTTTGGGCATACCCAGCACAGATATTATTTCAAGGATATTTTCCCCTGACACTGGCGAGATTAGATTTCCAGAAGTGTCCCATTCCATCCCTGGTGCATTTTCAAACATAGAGTTAAGAGGATCGGCATAATCCTGATGACTCGGGGGAGTGTACAGGTGGAGTAAGTGCTGCAGGGGGGGTTTCCCAACCTTTACTTTTTTTTCTTTTAGGGACAGAGAGACGGAGTTGTGGGGTGGAGAGTTTTTCTTCGTGGGTGTGGGCTGATGTTGGATTTTTTTTATTCGTGGGTAAGAAACTTTCGGCCTGGGGCCTTTGGATCAAAAGATATTCTTTTATCATCGCATTACTAACCCACTGATGAGGGAAGCAGCCAGGGGCAATAGCACACTCAAAATTGCTCCTCCCTTTGGTTTCAAAAGGATGTGTTTCTTGGATTTAACCCTCGTTCTTTTACATGCTACTGCCTTGAGTTTTTTTTCCGAATTTCCTGACTCACAATCTGCGGACCTCAGGTGAGATTTCCTCTCAGAAAGTTGCTGAACAGCTCAGAAATGGTATTGATATGCGGTTTGGAGGGAGAGGCTATGAATTTTGCTCTTAGCCGGGGTTTCAGGCACTGAAGGAACACTATAATATCACCGTGTCTCTTAAGGAGGGGAGAGGGGAGCATGGTACATAATTTGAAGATCTTTGGCTGCAGTCCACGAATTTTCGGATTTGGGATACCTGACCCACCTGACCAAATATTGTTTTTTTCCTCTCCGAGTACACGAACAGATGACCCTCACCGGGAATGTCTCTGGTATAGATACGGGCACTAATTCTTTCCTATAAAATAACCCACGTATGGGTTAGTTCTTTAAATCTTTCAACCGGTACGTGTGTAAATCCTGCTGACGCACAACTTAATCTATTATGAAGACCTCTTCAGTGTTTTGCCGTGATATCCCTTTTTAAATTTGGACGAGCGGTTGGCTCCCACAATATGCACCACGCCCCAGGGTTAGCGGTAAAGTGGCAGGGGTGGCACCGGACCTCAGGGATTTAAGCATTTTCCTGAACTGATGCCTGAATGAACGAGCACCTTTCATCGAATGCACTTCCTTAGGTGTCTGACCGGATAGTCCTTTATGGGGGGTACTATTATACCCTTCCATCAACTTATGTAGGGCGGTGATTTATGTTCGCGTGTTATTTGCCGTTAAATATCGATATATTTTACCTTTCAGAGTTTGTATGAAGCGCTCGGCCAGTAAGCTCTTAATCTCTTGGGATGATGTGCTATAGACCCGAATGCCCTTCGGTGCTAGGTACTTCTGCAGGTGTGAATTGGTGAATTCAGTGCCTCTATAGCAGAAAAGGCGGCATACTAATTTGAAATCCTTGCTGTCCAGAACCTGTTTAAAAGCTTCGTTGACCGAATGACTAGATTTATTCTTTAAGGGCACAACTTTAGCAAACCGGTTAAATACGCTGATGCAGACTAACAGGTAACAAGTCCCTTTACTAATCATTGCTAACCAACTCATGTCACACAAATCGCACACTAGGATAACTAAAGGTTTAGGGGGGCCAGTACTCTGAGACAAAGAAACTTTTTCTTGGTTAAGTAATGGAGGGTATAGGTTCTATTTCCATCTAAGAAATTTTTTATCGTTTTCCTTGTGATGCTCGGGTTCAAGCGTTTAGCGGCCCGGTATAAAATCTGCACACCCCCATACATCGGAGGTTCATCGGCGTCTTCATACAATCCTTTCAGCATCACATTTATGGATTTCATTGGTAAACAATTTTGGGGTCCGGTCCAACAACTTGGGATCTGAAAGTTAAATAATCGGGTGTGCTGGGGGCAATGTCTATGAGCAAATACCCGTAGCTTTCCTTAGTTGCTTTCCTATAAATGTCCACCAACTGCCTGAAGCCAGCCTTCCCAAACAGCTGTCTCCTTGAAGTTT
This sequence comes from Coenobita brevimanus, assembly GCF_032717465.1. Lineage (NCBI taxonomy): Eukaryota > Metazoa > Arthropoda > Malacostraca > Decapoda > Coenobitidae > Coenobita > Coenobita brevimanus. The sequence goes on along the minus strand of NC_136967.1, from coordinate 51,646,751 downwards.
CAGCCTGGTTCAAATCACGCATCTTGTGAAGAACAAAGTGACTCGCATTTAAACTTATATCCCTGGAGCACTTCCCACATGCAAAAACATTCTGGGTAATGAAGATAACACTGATATTGTTGTGTCTTCCCCTGGTGTAAGATTTCATGACAGTCTTATCTTCCAAAGCATCAAAGAATAAATCATCGAAGATGTATAGAATGCCCCTTTCATCTTCCGATCCATTGACCTCCTCAAAAATACTAATTATACCTTCCTGCAGTTCGAGTTTAGGGGATATTTCAGGATTAGACTGAAAAGAGTGGTTATCAACTCCTGAAATGATGATTTTATAAAATTTACTCTGGTATTTGGTATTCAGTTTTGAGACAAAATCAGATTTACCACTGTTGCTGTACCCCGCCACGAGTAGCCTCGCGGGCGTTCTGAAAATATTGAGATGCTCTGCAGATACACAACGTGCGTACTCCATACTCATCACCCACCTGCCTACCTACCTACCCACCTGCCAGACCCACCTGCCCTAACTTTGATCAACCGACTGCCTTGAGTTGGAGGGGGGAATATTATTATGTCACTCTTTCATTCCACAGGGTTTCCCCTGTGAGGGGAAGTGCTGGGAACTGTGGTGGTGGTGGGTCGGGGGTGCTGGGAGGTATATCGGGGTGACCATATGCCAGCGAATGTGAAGGATTAATATATCGCTTGTCATCAAGCGAAGACAGGCTCTGCTTTCGTATGGCCATTGTGCAAACCTGTCCATTAATGTTTCTGATCCTGTAAACATTACAGTACTCTGTATCTGCACCTCCTTGCAGGGATTCCCGATATTTCTCGTGTGTCAGTCTTCTGATGTGATGTTGAGTGAGGCCTTTGCTGCATTTAAAGGTAGACTCATTGCACAGCAGCAGGCTGTAACTCGGGTTTGAGAAAAATCCCCTCTTTTATGATACTGTTCCTCGCCTCGCTCTTGAGGGACCCAGAGTGACCTTTCTGTGATGGATTGAGAAGAGGGTGAGTTGGGTCGAAGTTTGAGAAATCCATCCAGTCACATAGCGGTGAATATTTCGTCTAAAATGTCATCTACCTCTTTCAGCAGAAAGATGTAACTGTCTGTATCATGGTAGGCGAGTTCTATCCCATCACCATAATGTTTCTTGAATACATTGTAGTAGAATTCGTTACACCAACGGCAGTATGCCCCGATGTAATTATTAGTCGACAGTTGGTGGTTGTGATGGGCGTATTTATCAGAGCCCCCAGTAAACTCGTTGTTACACAATTCACACCTGTCCTGTCTCGCAAATTTAGCTTTGGCTACCTCGCCCCAGTGGATTTTATACTGTTGGATACTCGCGCGAATACGATCCCAGGAATCTGATATGGTGTTGATGAAATGGGTGGCAACGTTCTCCCCGGCATACAAGTGTGAGTCTACGACTCCCCTCCATCGTCAATAATCAGATAGGCATACCTGACTGGTTTGTGAAGAAACTTTATCATGGGAGAAAGACTAATTTTCATACTCATCGTCAGTATGCTCGTGCATTCTTGACTTGAAATCAAAGAATGCCAGATGAGATGGGGGCTAGGTGTAGGCATAGTTCTTGAACCTTTTTTTTTCCCCTTGATCTGGGATAATTAGCATCTGTTCAGCCGTGCATCCCTGCTCATGGGAGTTAAGGTCTTCTAGACTGCTACAACCGTACATGCAAGTGCGACAGAAAGGGAATTTTTGGTGTGTATAGCACCTTACCCACTGGTAGAAATCTTAGTGGGCATGACATGCAGATATACTACATTCTCATACTTCTTGTTCCCTTTTTGTGCCAGGAAAGCCACGTGCCGCGTGTCGCTGGTCTCCAACCCATACATGTATATGGAGGAATTGTTTAATCTCTCTAAAATGTGGATCTACTCAAATCAACGAGCAACACTTCCGTTCTGCAATGCCACAACTCAGCTACCATTCTCTTGGTGTGGGACCATTCTTTCCGGGGGTTGGTTAAGTGACATTGGTATGCCGCGAGACATCGAACCATGCAACAGTTGTCATCGCCAGGAGGGTTGAATACCCACTCTTTCCCACGTATTCCTTCGGGTAAGGCATAAGGGTACCAACACTGTTCCCCCTTTCTAGAATACAAATCGTTACTTTGAAATAACGAATGTCATCTAACACCCACCCGCTATCCTCCAGATACTGCAAATCGGTTTCAAGTCTTTCATGGAGATAATCACGGAAGTGCTGTACAACAACCTCTCGCTAATCTACCAATGCATTGATGTAATGCTAGGTGAAATTTGGCTCGACTTCTCGTTCCTATTACACCTAACGTGGAGCGGGGTCCTCTTTCGAGACCGGAGCTTGGTGCAATAAAGAGAGACAGGACACAAAAACTCTAGGCAACAACCTTTACACGTATATTACCACAATCAGACACAGGACAAATCAGCAGATATTACAGCACAATACATAGCAATATAAAACCTTATCTAGGATATATGTATCTCACAGGATACTTGCTTCTCTGATAATAATGACAACACAATCAATCCTAGTGTATCAAGAGTGCAGTAAATATAGATGTGGGCGGGAGGTGCGGGGGGGGGGGTTGAGTCTCACGAGGAGGCGATAGGGGAGGTGCGAGGAGTGACTTGTGATGGCTAGAGGGTAGTTATGGTAATACTGGAGAGCGGCAGATATTAGCCGTGAAGTTTATATGGTTTCCACTAGCCAAGGGACTTTGGTAATTGATTTTATTCTTGATTCACACTTACTCGGGATATTGGAGTGAGAGAGGGTGATAAACAAGATTTACGGGTAGCGTGGGGGAGGGAGAGAATATCATTAATACTCCCTTTCACAATATTCCTTCACAGTAATGGGGGAATCTCCAGGCGGCACAGGCTTACTAATTGTATAAAAGGGATGTCACTCATAATCATTGTTCATCAGATCTTGTTCCACACACTCGTCCTTTAGCTTCTCACTGTGATCTTATTTACCCCGATATTCACTATATGACATCACTGCACGATACTTATATTAGGGAAAGTCACACTTAACCTAAATCACTCGTACAACAGCATCACACGTATTCATCAGGGGGATAGGCAGGAACATTTCGTCGGCGATCCTGCCGGGCTAGGGGCACCACCAATGCGAGGTGTGCCGAGAGGGCACGTGATAACTCGTAAGGGCGTCCTCTCGCGTCCTGGGCTACCCGTGACTTCTGGGCTGGGCTCAGGCGTGTGGCCCTCGGGACTGGGGGCGAATAGCTCCAGGAACCTCTGTGATAAGTCCCGGCCTGTCGTGAGGGCCTTACAGCATCGTGGGGGCGTAGAGAGATCGCGCCTGGGTGTCCTGGGGAGAACCGAGAGAGACTGCGGGCTGCGGTCTCCAGCGTCTATGGGTGCCGACAAAGGAGGGCTGTGGCAGCGACTTCCACTGGGGTCCGTCAGGTGTGTCTGCTCTAGAGCCAGACGTAGGGAACAGAGACCAGGGGAGGCTGTGAGGCCTGTCTGGGTCACTCTGGGACAGGAAGCCTGGGCTCTAGTCTCCTGCCGTAGGGACGTCTCTCTCCTTACGTCTCTCTGCACACCCTCGGAGTGACAATAGATCGTCTCACGAGGAAGGGAGTGACAATAGGTCGTCTCTACCAAGACACTCTCGGAGCGACCATAGATCGTCTCACGAGGATGGGAGCGACCATAGATCGTCTCTACCGGAGCACTTTCGGAGTGACCATAGATCGTCTCACGAGGATGGGAGCGACCATAGATCATCTCTACCAGAGGAGCGCCGTCTGGAGTGTCTATTACAACCACGGTGTGGTGGCTGTGTGACACAGGGGCGCATGGCCTAGGCTGACATATATCGCTGTTGCCGGTAGTGGTTGTGACTGGTGGCGGCTACCCCGTGGGGTCCGTGTGGGGGTGTCGGGGCATCCTCGGGCATACTGAGCTATGTTTGGCTTGCCCTGTCGTCGGGGGTACTATGGTATATTTCGGGGGCACTGTTCTTTAAGTCACGCATTTTTAATTGATCCCGGGTATTATTAAGTAAAAAATTGCTTGCTGAAGATGTTGGTTGTCAGTCTGTTTGACGAGAATCAGTGGAATCATGCCCCAAATTCTTAATGATCTGTCAGGTATACGACTCTGATAAACTAAACTTAGCATGTCAGTGAAATACTGAAAATGTCGGCAAATGTACAGAATTGGGTCAGGGTTTTCATATTTTGGAATGGAAAAGATAATGCCCACCAACATCTCTTCTATTTCAAGAATGTGTGGAGTTTCATCATCGTATTCATCATCAATGATATTTAAACCCTTCCCCTTTTCAAACACAACTCTCTTTCTGTTCATAGGTGGTGAGGGTGGTGGTGGGGGTGGTGGTATGGTGGGTGATGGTTGAGAGGGAGGGGTCACATAATCGCCCAGCATGTGTTATTTCCCTGCTGCAAGTGCGCATTCATTCCTATAACTGCTAGTACTGGGTTGTGCAGAAGTCGGTCTGTTAGATTCAGGTGGAATGTTAATGTCCCCACCATGGGATTTCGTTTGATGTATGGGAGATACAGTTCTGTGAGTGGGTAAGTTGGTGCACTGTAAAAGATGAAAAAAATGTTCCGTATTGGGGAATAGGAATGAGTTAGTTTTTTACTATATTTATTTCTTTGGGGTGTTAGTTTTACGTAGGTGATATAAAAATACAGTAAGCCTTGGGTTAGGAATGGGTAATTAGTTTAATATATCACTATCTTCGTTTCTTTGGGGGAAGAGGGTGATTTTAGGATTAAAATGGTGTTAACTAACTTACTGCAACACTTGTGCTTCTCATAAGGCTTGTACCTACGCCTCCAACAGTCTGGACAACACTCGGCTACTCGCATATTTTGCACATGCTTGCCCTCCCAGCCTCAACACCACTCCACTTACCACAAATCCAACTGAAAGAGCGAATATGCACTTCCTGTTTTTTGGGTGTACGTGTGTGTGTGTGTGTGTGTGTGTGTGAGAGAGAGGGTTAGCAGGAACCCTGCATTGAAAGTTATATAACTTGCTCTTTGTGTGTGTGAGGGGGGGGAAAGCGGGAAGCTTGCATCTAAAGTTACATAACCCGTCTGTGTGCTCTCTCTCTCTCACCACAACTAAGGTAGGATGTGTGGTCAAGCAGCATGTGGGACGGACATGTAAAATGATACAGTAAATTTAACAATATGGCGACGACGAAGGCAGAGGAGAAGAGGCGACAGCGTCCAGCAGACGATCAGCTGGCCCGCACAGCAAAACTGCTACACCCATCGCTGTACCTGCAAAATCAATTAAGATGGAGCATGAAAAATGTCAATGAGACAAAAATTCTTATTACATTACAATTACTCTCTCTGCCTATCAATCAGTACAAGCTACGAAAGGTACGCTCTAGCTGAAAAATATGAGTGACAGCCTAAGCTTCGTACATTCGAGGTCGCCATTAATTTATTAGGTAAATTATTAACCAGGAAACGCAGTCACTGGACGCCGTTGGTCTCAAGGACTCGTGTAGTTTACTGGTTAAACTTGACTCTACACTTACGATTGGTGTCGGCAAGTTGAGAATCCTTATGCAAACTCGGGCTCGTGTGTCCTCAGACACAGCCTCGGGTCGCCTCTGCGGGGTTCTCTCTCGAACTTCCCCCTTAACCTACAGTACTTATATTAATATCGGGGAGCTGAGAATCCTTATGCAAACTCGGGCTCGTGTGTCCGCAGACACAGCCTCGGACTGCACATGGGTCCTCAAACTTTCCCCCTTTAGCCTAGAGTACACATGTATATACAATATCGGGGAGCTGAGAATCCTTACGCAAACTCGGGCTCGTGTGTCCGCAGACACAGCCTCAGGTCGCCTCTCCGGGTTCTCAAACTTTCCCCCCTTAAACTACGGTATGGATCGGGTGCGAAATGATGAAGTGCGAAGGAGAACTGGAGTTGTTCGGGAGATGGCTGGTAGAGTTGAGCAGAGGGTGTTGCGATGGTTTGGGCATATGGAGAGAATGGATAATGAGCGATTGGTGAAAAAGATAACTAGATCTGATGTAAGAGGTGTAAGGCTGAGAGGAAGACCACGAATAGGATGGATGGACAGTGTGAAGAGAGCACTGGATGCGAGAGGGATATCTGTTGAGCAAGGAAGAGTGGCTGTGCGTAACAGAAATAAATGGAGAGAAATTGTGCATGAATAAGCGATGACGCAGCCCTGAGGGGATATTCTCCCGCATTTGGTCTGATTAGCTAGTCAGGTCAGGTGCGGGTAAGGGGATGGGTCTGTTATGATGTGGCAGGGGTAAATCAGTTCTGCTGTCGGGCCCTGCTGCAGATGTCACTGATTGCATTGCGCAGTTGACCCTTGTGCGGTGTGGTGCAGTGAGGATCTGTCCGTTCTCCCCTTTGGGGCTAAGATGCGAATGAATGTGTTTGAATGGATGAGTAAATGGGGAGTGTGTCGTCCTGTCTCGGCTACCTTCCTTTCCTTGGGGGAAGCAGCCTAGGTATATAGATAGACATATGTATGTACAGGCCCTGGACATGATGTGTCCTGTGGGGCCAGTGAGCGAGACATCAGGTCTGCACCCACTTCACCACTACTCTGTCTCTCAACTGATTCAGAGATTATGGGTGTGAGTTCAAACAGCGCAGGAAGGACGTGTTCCTGACTAGTGTTATGTGGACACACATTGCAGGAACGCACAAAACTATCTATGTCTTGTCCTATCCCTGGCCAGAAAAAGTCTGCTCGGATATGGCCCTGGGTCTTCCTTTTGCCCATGTGACCTCCTGAGGCTGAACAATGACCCCATTGTAACACTGCTAGGCGGTACTTGGCGGGAACGACAAACTGCAGTCAAACATCGCCCTCGGGTGTTCGTGACTCAAGGTAGAGCCATCCTTGTTTGCGAAGGAACTTGGCTCGACCTCCCCGTGAATACTTAATCACTCGACCCTTTTGTTTCTTTCGCACGGCAGCAAATGTCGGGTCAGAATGATGTTCTTGGACAACAATTTGGCTATACATCAGATCTTGCGGCAATTCAATGGTCACTGGGGTGCCACAATCTGGAGCCTCAGTCATGGCTCGTGTTTCTGCAGCCAAAGTCTGGGTAGCATCATCTTCGGTGCAACTATCCTTGACACCGGGAATATTGCCTACGATTAGGTCAAATAAAGGTTCTGGCATGACAACAGTGAGTGTCGTACCAGTGTAAAATGGAGATGCCACCTGGATACATGCCTCAGGGAACAATCTCACTGATCCATCAATAAGGTTAGCATGGATCTGTCGACCTGTGTACTGCTCAGGCTGAACTAAACTCTGCTTGACAGAGCAACCTGAGGATCCATTATCTCTCAGGACCTTCACAGGGATGTCTCCCACAAACCCTGGCTGAACCAGGAAAGTACTGTCACCTGTGGGAGGGCCTGTGGAGGAAGCAGCTAGCCACTCATGAGGCTGCTGAATAAATGATGTGGCAAACATGGTGCCCTGAGAATTAGATGCTAGAGGGGTCGTACTCACTGCCTGGGAAGATGGAACATTGGCCATCTGTGGAGGGGGATTCACTGTCACTGTGGGACTAGTGAACTGTGGGGGAGTACCTGTACCGGTAGGGACGTGACCACCATGCTGCTGCTGAGGAATGAAGGCTGCATTTGCTTCCTGCCTCCTATTCACTTGAGCTGGTGGTGAAAAGGACAGTCCCGATGGTCTGTTGCTTGGCTGATACTGCTGCTGGTTAGGGTACCTGTTGTACAGCTTCCACTCAGGTTTCTGAATGTTTTGCCCCTGGTCCTTCCTCTGCGGTTTTGGACCTTGGCCATTATTCTGAGAATGGCCTTGTTGCTGGGGTTCAGTCTGAGACAGTTTCCCAGACTTATCAGGTTTTCTGTTCCAGGTATGCTGCTTACGAGTTTGATACCCGTATGCAGTGAAATATGCGTCAGCCTTTTTCACCATTTGGCTGGCATATCCCACATGGCAGATCTTAAGCTGAGCCACAAGTTCAGTAGGCCACGACTTTTCTAGCTGCGTGCGCAGCAAAAGGTCAATTATCCCCTCACGCATGGAAGGAGTTTCATCTTTCTCCATCCACTCATCTAAGTAAGCAGTGAGACGGTCGAGGAACTGAACGGCTGTCTCCTTGTCTTGGAGGCGAGCTCGCATGAACTGAACTTTGGCGTCGTCTACTGTGAGACCATACGCCTTAACCCCTTAACCGCGGGGCGTCACTTTCGTGACGCTCGGCTACAATGGATCATACCGCGGGGCATCACTTTTGTGATTCTGTGTTATTTTGAATTATCCCGGGCTCTCAAGTGGTGGCTTGTATCATATATCAGTACTGCCAATGTCCAACACTAGTCAGCACTCCAAATCTCATCTGTACTCCCATCCATTGTTGACATTTTAGCTATTTTAACCCCTTCCTGACTCCCCTCCCTACCTGCCCTCCATTACCCTCTCCTCTCACCTCCCACGCCGCGCTGCGCTACGGAAATTTCCCCCTTCTCTTTCCACAGATTTCATCCATTGAAATAAGGCCTATGCCCTATATTTTTACCCAATAATATATACCAAAAAAAAACAGGTAAGTGATAGTGTTATACTCCAGAAATTGCCTAATTATCACCTGACAACACCTCACGTGCATTCATTCGCTACATTACCACGGTAATTTCCCCTTTGATTTATGCCTTGTAATCGATGTCTGTAATAAAAATATATATCAGAAAGGATGGGAGAATCCTAATTGACATTTACAGTCACCTGGAACTACCTATTTCTATATTTATTGCCGAGATTTTCTACCTATAAAAAATTAGCATGTAAGTTAGCAGCAGTAAGCCTAAAGTGTCATTGTCAACCCTTCCCTTCTCAGATAATTTACCCCCTTCTTGACTCCCCTCCCTACTTGCCCTCCATTACCCTCTCCTCTCACCTCTCACGCCGCGCTGCGCTACGGAAATTTCCCTCTTCTTTTTCCACAGATTTCATCCATTGAAATAAGCCCTATGCCCAATATTTTTACCCAATAATATATACCAAAAAAAAAACAAGTGATAGTGTTATACTCCTGAAATTGCCCAATTATCACCTGACAAAACCTCAAGTGCATTCATTTGTTACATTACCACGGTAATTTCCCCTTTGATTTATGCCTTGTAATCAATGTCTGTAATAAAAATATATATCAGAAAGGAAGGGAGAATCCTAATTGACATTTACATTCACCTGGAAGTACCTATTTATTTATTGCCGAGATTTTCTACCTATAAAAAATTAGCCTGTAAGTTAGCAGCAGTCAGCCTAAAGTGTCATTGTCAACCCTTCCCTTCTCAAATAAGCCGCGGCATTTAGTTCCCTGTCCTCCACTGCAGAGACAACATGTCGCACCCTCGCCCCGCCATTCCTGCCGCTTCTGCGCCCATTGCAAAGGGCCCCGTGACCTCTACCCCCAAGAAAAGTGTTGAGGCAAGCAGGAAAGGCCTCAGTGACTCTGCAGTGGCACGAGAACTTGCTGAATTGTCGATGATAATAATGGACAGCGATTTTGACGATTCCGGTGAATCGTGTGATGAGCCGGGTGAACTTATCGCGCCAGAAACAGCGACAAGTGCTCCTACCAGTGAATCTGTGTGTAGCTCCAAGGGAAAGGAGCCTTTAGTGCAGGAAGGAAAAGAATTTGGGAAGGGAGTGAAAAGGCGGCGTGTTAGCCCCAGAACAATGCCCCCACGTGACCCAGCCCGCCATGAGTCACGAGATCATTCACCTCCCCGTTCCCCAAGCCCCGCTTTACTCATCTCGTCATCATCGTCGGCTGAGTTATCTCCGGAGTCTTCGTCGTCGGAGTCACCACCAGCATCAACAGTGAAGGCCGGCCGTAGAGGTAGAGGTAGATCTAAGAGAGTGAGTAGTGTAGCTAGTAGGGTAAGGGCTGCTAGTGCTGTACGGCAACCTAGGGTCAGTGCGAGTGACCTTGACCGTGATAAGCCTCCCTCTCAGCCAACCTCCACCACCACCACCACCACCATCCCTCCACCGCCACGCCAGGGAATCCTGGACGCCTTCGCGTGGACGGAAGGGTCAGATTTTGTCCCCGAAAACCTGGTTTTCGATGAGAGCTCGTCAGGAGTTCAGCCTGCCTTCACTATGGACGAAAATGCTGAGTGTGTCGACTACCTTTTGGCCTTCCTAGATGACGAAGTCATGCAGCACATATGTGATGAGACTAACAGGTTCGAATCACAACGTGCTGCTAGTGGTACAGGTGCAGCCAAGATGCAACAGTGGACCATGCTGGGAGTGCAGGAGCTGTATGTGTTCTTTGCCCTCATGCTTCTTATGCCACACTCCAAGAAGCATGAGTTGGAAGAATACTGGTCCATGGACCCCTTACTACCCTCACCGACCTTCAACAAGTACATGGCCAGAGATCGCTTCCGGAACATCATGGGAAACCTGCACTTTGCCGATAATGATGTACCTTCCCAAACCGACCCACTCTGGAAGATCCGGGAGATTCTGAACAGAATGAAGGATAAGTTCATGTCATTCTTCCACCCATTTCAGAAGGTTGTCATTGATGAGTCCTTGGTTCTGTTCAGAGGACGTCTTCGGTTTGTCCAGTACATTCCAAGCAAACGCCATCGCTTTGGAATTAAGTTCTTTGTACTGTGCGACTGTAAGACGGGGTACATCCTTGACTTCGTCATATATTCAGCCAGCACTGTCGATCTCGATAAATCACACCCCCTTGGCTTCTCAGGCTGTGTAGTGAAAGTGCTCCTAGAAAAGTATTTTGGTGGGAATCATGTGCTGTATACAGACAACTACTATACAGCACCGAAACTTGCCAAATACCTTTCTGAGCACGGCATTGGCTCCTGCGGCACTGTCAAAAGTAATCGTGCCAACTTCCCCAAATTCCCAGAGGCAGGAAACTCGCAGCGAGGAGACGTGCACCTACGCAAGTCTGAGAAGATGCTGGCAATACGGTGGCATGACAAGAGAGTCGTGCACATGCTCACCACCGTACATAAGGGGGAGATGAGAGACAGTGGGAAGGTCGACCGTAGGACAGGCGAACCTGTGATGAAACCTGATGCTGTGTTGGACTATAATATAAACATGCGGCTGGTGGACAAGTCCGACATGATGATTGGTGAGATCGAATGCCTCAGGAATACTAGGTGGTACAGGAAAGTTTTTCTGCATCTCATAGATATGACGATGCTGAACGCCTTCATCCTGTACAAGATGAAGGTAAAGCCACCCAAGTCCTTCTCCCTGAGGTTGTTCGCCAGGACTTGTGTCCAGCAGCTGCTGGAAAAATATGGTAAGGTGCAAGCAGCAACTCCAAGGCGCCATCCAGTTACACTTCCCGACCGACTTGAGCAGAGGGCGTATATGGATCGGCACAGACTTGAGCTAATGCCTGCCGCAGGGAAAAGGAAGGCTGCGATTCGCAGGTGTCAGGTATGTGCGCATACCACACGCCGCACACCTGAGCATAAACGCACCTCTTGGCAGTGCGCTGAATGCCAGGTTCCCCTCTGTGTAACCTGCTTCTTCGATTATCACAGCCAGAAGCAGTTCTAACAGTGCAAGTGTGGAAGCAGAATTATTTGGAAATAATGTGTAAATAATGTGTAAATAATGTGTAAATAGCAGGTGAAAGCAATGGATGTTCAGTTCATATGATTGAACAGTGTACTATAGTTTCATCTTACTGAAAGTGACAGTGAATAACATATTGTAAGTAAAATAGAAGGGTAAATATTGAAAATAGAATAGAAAATGTAAATAGTAATGTAAGTAATTAGTAATATAAGAATATGAGTACAAATAATTTATGTTATAACAGTGAGAGTGAATCCGTGGCTCTCTACGTATTTTACTGACTGAAAAATAGAATGACTTCAGTGACAATAAAATAATACGACTGAATGAAACTTATGGAGAAAGACTCCAGATATATATAAGTGTGATATAGTAATAGAAATATAAAGTGTGAGGGGTTTTATGAATAATAAATGACAGAGTGCCTAAAGCGAACTAGTGCAAGTGCGGCGATCAGACACGCTCGTAATTTCCATTGCTTTCACACTGTTTTTTTTTTTAGTATGGATCCCAAACTACTTGAAAATGGTAGAATAGTGTTTATAGTGTTTGTATCTGGCTGTGGTAATCATATAACGGGTTGTCGGGAAGTGTAAAGTGGAGACTTAGTTACCCTACTTCAGAGGTCTCCACAAGTCCTACGGAAACTGACGAAGGCTCAACAATCATTCCAGGAGAAAGCTGAAGGTATGTGCTATAAGCATATATAATTTTATTATTCTAGGACTAATAACTGATTTTTAGCAAATATTTTTTGAGAGTCTGTCGGAGCCCAAATAACCCCGCGGGACACGCAAGTAATTGGTAAACAAGCCCGCGGTGTAGGGGTTAATGAGTGCAGCTTTCATCATCTCATACGTGAGATTGTCTCCACGAATTCTGTGGAGAATATCGAGGGCAGGGCCCTCAAACAGGCTAAGAAACTGAAGCCGCTTACCTGCATCATCCAGCTGGTACAGCTGAGCCATGTCTTCAAAACGAGCTATGTACGGCTCGATTCGCTCGCCATCTTTGTATGGGGGAAGCTTCATGTGTGGGGTCGCCATAACATGTGCAGGGAGTACGCTCGTGGAGCTTGGACCAACTGCACCAGACGTGTCTGAAGCCAAGGAATCTCACTTGAGCTTCAACATTTCAAATTCGTGTTTTTCGCATGCTTCTCGCTCGGCACGTTCATGTTCTCGTTGTTCACGCTTGCATTCACGTTCTCTCTTACGTTGTTCTAACTCGTGTTGACATTCTCTCTCACGTTGTTCTAACTCATGTTGACGTTGTTGTCGCTCTTGTTCTAACTCGAGTTCGCGTTGTTTTTGCTCGTATTTGCGTTGTTGTCACTCTTGTCCTAACTCGAGTTTGTGCTGTTTCTGCTCATTTTTGCGCTGTTTCTGCTCGTGTTCGCGCTGTTCTTGCTCGTATTCGCGCTCCTTTTCGCATTCTTCACGCTGACTTCAACGCTCTTCACGAGCATCACTCTCGCGCTGCTATTCGTAATTAAACCGAGAGAGGACGAACTCTTAATTTCGGTTGGGTCCGTAAGACCCATAGCTTTGGCCTCCTGTACATAGACGCTGGTCGACATGATGCTAACTCAATCTAAATACTAGTGACTCAGTACTGACTGCGATTTTTTTTGCAAAGAGAAATGCCAGTAATCAAAAATAAAGAATATAGGGACAGGTTAGTGGTGACCAGTTTTATCTAATTAAAATGGTAAAGAAAAAAAATTAAACAAACAACTGTCAAAACTATTATGTAAAATAATAAAAATGAATCAATAATCACCAGTAAGGTAGTGCCTATAGACTTTAATAATAAATACCTAAGTATGAAAGAGTGAGTATTATCTCATGAATAGCTTTAGAGCTAGGAGTTAATATCCTGGAATGAGGTCGCCAATTGTCATGGGGTTTTAAAATAAATGCAATTATTAAATGATAATGTTCAATAATACTGAGGAGCAAGGACAATGAACTGTCTGGCTAAAATCAAGCAATGATTACTTTATGCTGGCTTACTTCGCTAGATTCTCTAAAAACGAGAATTTATAAACTTTCTCAATAGTACACAGCAGAGACTAGTTCCTCACAATTGCTGTTTATTAGTACTGTTAGCCTCTGGAGAAAGTGACTTCACCCCTGACAATAAATAACTAATACTATTACTGATATCAGGTTCTTGCTGATGCGTTAACTCCTAGAAGGCACTACGGATTTTAAGCTTAATACAACAAGACTGGCCTAAGTACCAGTTATGAATAGCAAAGCGTTTATGCAAGCTAGGAGCTATAAGGGAAATAAGCTTAATTATGGAGAAATGAAACACGAGTTTACATTACATTAAGCTCAAAGAAAAAGAACTGTTAAATTAATTGATTACAAAGGAATAAATTTAACGTTACATTTCAAAGTGAATTCAAAATAAAGAGATCGCACTCACTCAAAAGCTAAATTCTTAAACCTAGGAAAACAACATGGGGCGCAGCCGGCCGGCATGTAAGGGAACAGCACCTTAACGAAACTCTTAAGTCTAAGAAAAAGAAAAGAAAATACTGGTCAAAGAGTGGACTAAGCGGTGACTGGGTGTCGTTATTGAGGAAGAACACTGCACTCACTGTCTCTCGCCAATCAGCTATGTGGACGGTGGGAACTAGGTGTCGTTGAGGAAGGACACTGCCACACACAACCTACTTCTGTGACGCTCAAATCTTGACTGACTAACTCATGGGAAAGAAGGGAGCGCTGTGGCCGCCTTTCTAATGGCTAGAATGAGCGAAACACGCCCAAAACAAATCGCTCAGCGGAAGCGCTAATGTCTTGCACGAAGATGATCACTTATGACAGTGAAAAATTGATTTGAAAAGACTCCCGACCGAATGAGCGGTTAACTGAACGATAACTGGGATTCCACTAGAGTTCGCGGTTTCCCACAAAAGCCAATGTCACTAGCCGACTCGTGACGCCACACACCTCCGACTCTCCCGCCAACACTATATATGTCTACTACTCACTGAGTTTTCACACACATAATCAATATTGTTCTTTTGTTCACATTGCAAAATATACAAAGATTACCTTATTATCTATCATACTGATTGAATATTGTAACAAGCACACTGTTCCTTACACATTCTCTCTCTCTCTCTCTCTCTCTCTCTCTCTCTCTCTCTCTCTCATATTATATACAGTATATAATATATATATATATATATATATATATATATATATATATATATATATATATATATATATATATATATATATACACCATCACTAGCTGCCTGGCAGCAGCTAGAGGAAGGTCTCACGCGTCTGCCTGCCACGAATCACCAGCGAAATTTGGAAAATGTACACGCAATGTGCCTTGCAATTGCAAATCGTACGGTGTACGACGACGGGTCTACGGCGGCTCCTATGGACCGTCGTACGACTTACGATGACGGGAGGGTACGGGTTAATTTCAGCATTAAAGATGGAGGGTTGTCAATTTAAACCAAGTTAAAGAGGCGCGATTATAGGAGCTTAAGGCGGTGTGAGAGTATACAATGGCTTAACTTTAAGGCAACATTAAGCGTGGCTGGTGGCTGCCACGGCAAGGCAACCAGCTGTAAATTAGGAGGTGGCCTGGGAAATATTTACGTTGTGGGAAAACAGCGCTGCAGCCACGCCTGGATCCTTTCAACAGACGTGAAGTTAGTGGTGTACAGTTATAAGTCCTTCGAATGCTTTTGTTGCTCATGCTGTTGCGTGAACACACACACACGACGAATATAAAACTTTTTTGTTATATCTGCAGCAGATATTGTAGCTTTTATGTGCTACACACAGAAGAATAACATTCTTTCATGAAAGGTACAGTTACAGGAGTAATGACTTGGGTTCCCATGAGTTATGTGTCCTCGCGAATCAACAAAACGTATTTCTGCGCTCGATTAATCTATCACGAGACGATTTGATTCAACTTAAGTATTAGGGAAAGAAAATAATAAAGGCTGTAAAGGATTCTTTCATAGAGGCATTCGAGTAAATCATTCGGGGGCTTGCGTTGTTCTCTTCATTTTATTCGTTCCGTCTCCGAACGACATCATTAGGCTTAAGAAAGACATTTTATATGTTGGGGTAAGATACAGCTTCCATTAACCTCTGCACCTCTAGAGATCTCCATTACTCTGTATTACTTTTGTCAGTAAGTTTTTAGGTCACGATATCCAACTGTCTACTGTATATGTAAAACTATGGGACTCTTTTACAAGATGAAGTTAGAGGTGCAGGGTCTAAGTCCCTTAATGACGCGTGTTGCCCTATGTGGAGTATCATCGTGCTACAGCACCTTCCTGCTACTTTTTTCTGAGCATTTTTATAGCGCCATATTCTACAATGTATACAATGTAAAATGATAGAATTACCACCACTACTACCACCACCCTCATCCTCGTCAACATCATCATCATCATAATTGTTATTCTCACCAAAAAACAAGAAGAAACACTCAGAGAATACAACTCCTGCACCGTACAGTCAGTCTACAGACCCATCCATATGATCAGTTGGGACCTGTTGTTTTTTGAGTAGGTAAATGTGAATTTTTGGACGTGATGAACTGAAGCAACTTCCCTGCCTTTCATCTACTGTTTGTTAAGCACTTCTTCACCATGCTTCGAAACTGTTGAGCATCGTGCGTGGACAAGACAGGCTCCCTTTGATCATGCAGAAAGTCCATAATGACAAACCTTTGACCCTGCTATGTGCTATCTTCCATGGATTGATTGCTCTTAGATTTAATGAATTCTTCATTACCGGACCGTAAGCCCATCCACCAAATTAAGATAAGTTGACCTTACTCTGTGACCTTGATTTTGACCTATTATTCTGAAAATATTTTCTTTTCGCTTAACGTTACACCCATCCACCAAGTCTCATCCATATCGAATATGACCTAGTTGAGTTAAAAAGTCGAATATTAGAGCTTGCCCTGTGACCTTTACCGCTGATTGATTGTTCTCAAAATCAACTCATTTCATCCTCTTCTGTCTCTCAGTACTTCGACCAGGTTAAGTAAAAATCCGGTGAAAACTAGCTGACCTTGACATTGCCCTATCACCTTTATCCTTTGGGGCAAAAAAATTATCATCTGCTCCTCTGAGAGTGTTAAGTAATTATTCCAGATAAGGATCAGTTTCGTCTTTTCAATGTGTTGATAACAGACAAACAGACAGACCGGACCAGACACAAAATCTCTTCGCATTGCGCGCTTGGGTATAACGAGTGATTTATGATTTAGAGGCAAAGAGAAAATAAAGAAAAAGATAATTAAGGGATCAACAAAAGACAAAAATAACGTAGATGAACTCTGTATGAAATGAGAATTAGAGAAATGCCTCAGCGAATATTATATGACAGTAGGGTATATGAAA